>NW_023270431.1:16134807-16286239 GCF_011800145.1 Mirounga leonina
ATTATATTATATTATATTATATTATATTATATTATATTATATTATATATTGGTAGTCACACTCTTCATGTTAGAACTTAAAATTTTTAGTGAACAAGGATAATGCTTAATTCATTTTTATATCCTCAGAATCCATCACAACACTTAGATTCATGTGATGTTGAATGAAAGAATGAATGGTGCCAAGAATTAATAAATCATCAAGTCCCAGAAGGTGGAACAATAAATATGATATTCTAGGAAGATACATATTAAACATATAAATATTAAAAGTGAACACCCTTTGAATGCAAACTGAGGAGTAGGGGAAGTTAATAATATTGGAAGAAGTACCCAGATGTCCATATTTTTATTCAACTGGGCATCTATTGTCGAGTAAAACACCATTGAGTAGCAGTTCATTCTTTTCAGTGGAATTTAATATAAGCCTTCTATAGCAAGAGTATACTGTCACAATGAGGCAAAATATAGCTAAGGGCAGAGTACAGAATGATTCTACCATTTCTTGTTAAAAGCAGAGGAGGCTGCTAGTGTTTTTATAGTGCATAGGAGAAAGTGGAAAGTTTTAACAGTAGAATGATAAAATTGTCATAAAATAAAATCATTTTTCAAGTGCATAGACTAAAGATTTCCTACAGTTTTTCCTGAAAGCTGCAATCCCAAAGTAGACTGTTGAGCATTTTGGCATTACAGAGTAGAATATTAAAAAAGAGAACAGACGCTTACAAAAAGAAAAATTGCAGAGATCAGGAAATGGAAACTCCTTTAGCCATGTTAATGAAGACTTATTACCACTTCTTTCATTGGGAAGTACCAGAAATTCCTAATAAAACAATCTATTACAGTATATCTTGGTGAAGTCACAAGTCTTTGCAAAGGTGTTTGTTTTTTGTTTGTTTTCACATGTATGTGAATTAAGATATCTTCACAATTTGGTTCCATTTTGGTGAATTTGTATGCTCTGAAATTCTTCTTTATCCTTCTTGGTGAATCAGCACACCTGAATCCTGTCAATTCCAATTAAATCATTAAACTATGATGTCTAAAAACACATACCTGATTATTGGTGAGGCAGGGATTAATTTTTTTCTTCTCAGAAATAAAATTCAGGTTCTATTCTTCACAGAGAAAGTTATCTTGAAGCAGATTTTCTTAAGGCAGCCACCATCGTGGTTCTGCGGATGAGCATAACAAGCTTTTGGGCCTGGAGGCTGCCTGCCCTTTCTGAGACTCCTTGTAATTCATTGTCTTACAGGTGGAGGAGAAACATTTGCAAAGGTGTTCCAGGGCTTTCTGGAATACACAGGACTAATACCATGATGTGAGATTAGGAAAATCTGAAAGACCCTTACCAAGTTCCACTGATGGGAAAGGATTTAAGAGCCTAGTGTTTGTGCAGAAGTGACCAAAGCCTTATCATCAGTGGTTGAAATAGTTGTGATGGTTAAAATTAGAATCTGTTTATTTATAATGAAAAAAATATAACTTCTAAATAAATAAAATTCTCTGTAGAACTATATAGTACTTTCCTGCAGAAAAACTAGAAAATCATATTATCAGAAGTTTGCTTGGTGAGTACGGAGCAGAGATAAGGAATATATGACACTATTTAATGGCATTAGGTTCTGGCAAGTGCAGCATCTGCCACCTGTTCCCCTGGCTCTGGGAGGATCATCCCCACTCTGGGCCAGGCTTGGAGGAGCCCAGGTAGGCAATGTTTGCATCTTCTTTTTTTATTATTATTATTATCGCACTGCTGATTGCAATGCACTAATAAATATATATCAGTGCAGTAAATCTTAAATTCTTGGGTCTCTGGACTCCATTATACTTACTGTGGACCTCAGAGAGGTTTTGTTTCATATGGGTTATAGCTATCAATATTTACTCTAATAGAAATTAAATGAGAAAGTTTCTTGTATTTATTTATTAATTAAAAATAAATGATAAGCCCATTAAATATTAACATAAATAGCATTTTTAATAAAACTGTTTTATAAAAGGCACTTTTATATATACATTTTTAAGATTTTATTTTTACATGTGCGAGAGAGAGAGAGAGAGAGAGCATGCACACGCACATGAGTTGGGGGGAGGGGCAGAGGGAAAAGCAGGCTCTCTGTTGAGCAGGGAGTTGATTCGGGCCTTGATCCCAGGACCCCAGGATCATGACCTGAGCCGAAGGCAGACACTTAACCTACTGAGTCACCCAGGTGCCCAGAAAGCACTGTTTTATATGTTTGCAAATCTCTTCCATATTTGGCTGACGAGAAGACAGAGAAGTTCTAATACACTGTTTACATTCAACCTGTTGTAATATGTTGTTCTGGTTGAAGTATATGAAGAAAATCTGGCTTCATGTAGATATGTAGTTGTAAAAAGGAGTATTTTAAAAGCCTTTTCAGATAGTTGTGGATATTTGATCCTATACAAAATTTGACAAGTGGTAGTCTCTGAAAGGTTAAGTTACATTATTTTGAAACGTATCAATAAACTTATACTCTGTTACATTGAAATCCACTGTTCTTTCTTGCACTGGAGACTTGTCTTTTACCCATGCAAGTTTTTTTTTATTATCATGTATTGGTAATTTGGAAAATACCGGTTCATTAGATTATGCTTTCCTTCCTAGTGTTAACTTAGGAGTCTATTAATAGTACCACTGTTCTATAGAATACACTCCTTCTATAAATGTATTAATATTTAAACCATGCGTGCCTGGGTGGCTCAGTCAGTTAAGTGTCTGCCTCTGGGTCCTGGGATCGAGCCCCGCGTCAGGCTCCCTGCTCAGTGGGGAGTCTGCTTCTCCCTCTGACTCTGCTTTTTCCCCTGCTCATGCTCTCTCTCTCTCTCTTTCTCAAATGAATAGATAATATCTTTTAAAAATATTTGAACCAGCCTGTATTAAAATACTCAATTTAAAAACTTAATATGTGTTAAATTAAGGAGAAATATATTTTAATATTTACCATAAGAATTAAAATCTAGAATATAAGAATTATGCCAAAAAACTTTAAGCACACACATACAAACATACACACACACAATTCCAATCTGTTGGTAGGAGCATATTCCTAGAAACTGGAAAGAAGTAATTTAATTTAGAATGATTAAAAAGCCTAAGGTTTTTTTTCAATAGAGATTGTGTTTTATTTATTATTAGATATGTAATGGAGCTTAGAAGAATGCTTGGCATGTGATAGATGTGCAATAAATATTCGTTGAATGTCTAACTGACTTGAATACAAAGATGCTTAAGACTGTTTTGAGGTTTATGTTGTGGGTGGCAGATAACTGGTCCTTTTTTTTTTTTTTTTAACTGTTCCTTAGCAGAGACAAAAAAAAAAAAACCTGTTAGATAAGAATCTGACCTTAAGCCATTCTTATCATCTTCACAGATAGACATATTCTAACTTCTTTGTGTATCAATTGCTTTGTTCTAACCTTGGCAGGGAAGTGATAAGGAATTTTGCTGTTAATAGCTTAAAATGGTAGTACTTTCTAGTTTCACTGCTATTTGATTTGTGCTTTGTTTACTGCCTGTGACATGAAAACTATGATTTAGTTGGTGCTGACTGTTGGTATGAGTTAGGCTGCACTCTGCACTGTGTGTTCAAATTTTATTTGCAGTGAACCAGGCAGGTAGCAGTAGCTTTTGGTCAATTCTAAGTGGAACAAGTGAAGTGACGTACCACACAGAGTTCTTGATGGGAATTTTGCAATTTTTAAGTGCTTGAGCACTGATAGCACAAAATAAAATTCTGAAGATTTGTGGCTTCATACCGTTATTTTTCCTAAACTGTGTTTTGCATGACCATTTTGCCATGTGAGGATGTCAATTCACACAATGAAATTTGACTTCTGTCTCTCAGACATTGTACCAGACAAAGTAATGACGCCAAGTGGCATCTATATGTAAAAGTTAATATCTAACATGGAGCGTTATGGGTTGAATTGTGGGCCCCCAAAATTCATATGTTGAAATCCCAACGCCCAGTATCTCAGAATGTTACCTTATTTGGAAATAGGATCTTTACAGAGGTAGGGAAGTTAAATGAGGTCATCTGGTGTTCTTACAGAAAGTGGAAATTTGGAGACAGACATGCTAAGAGAGAGAGAATGTAAAATGAAGACGAAGGCAGAGACGGGGGTGATGCTTCTATACCAAAGACTGATAATAAAACCACCAGAAGTTAGGTGAGAAGCAGGGAACAGATTTTTTCCTAACAGCCCCCCCGAAGGAATCAGCCCTACTGACTCTTTGATCTCAGACTTTGAGTCTCCAAAATTGTGAGATAATAAATTGCTGTTGTTCCAAGTTATCCAGTGTGTGGGATTTTGTTATAGCAGCCCTAGCAAACTAATACATAAAGAAACTTAATCATTTTTTATTGTTGAATTAAACTACTTTTTTTTTTCAGCTTCTAAGGATGCATTCCCATTTAGTGGATGGGAAGCTCATCTAGGGCTAAAACCATGTCTGTCTTGTTGAAAGTTTGTGAATGTTCAGTGTTTTTGACATGAGCATTGGCATGATGAAATTAGTATTTTGGAGGTTATGGAAAATGAGACTGCAGGTATTTGCAAAGTTTATTGAGGTTTATGGATAAAAGCATCAGATGAAGTATGCATTATAGATACTATAATCAGCCTGAAATATACTGAGAGTCAGCTAGGATTGTGCCCAGTGGGAAGCTAATTGCAGTGCCTTTCTGATTAGGGCATACTAAAAATACCTAAAATAACTGACTCCCTACTTGGTCAGTTGATTATATTCCACCGTCATTTTCCGTAAAATAGGTGAATCACATGGTATATAGTAAATATATAGAATGAGAATGGTGGCTTATGACTCTCATGTACTGTGTTGGGATCTTCATGGAAAGAAAACACAGTTTAAAATCATCTCAGCATTATGTCTTTAACATCAGTGTGGTAGGCAGAATAATGGTCCTACAAATATGTCCATGCCCTAATCCCCAAAACATGTGAATATGTTACTTTACATGGCAAAAAGGACTTTGCAGATGTGATTAAAACTATGAGCCTTGAGGAGTGTATGGCTGGCTCCATCTGTGGAGCATGTGACTCTGGATCTTGGTGTTGTGAGTCCAAGCCCCATGTTGGGTGTAGCAATTACTTGAAAATACAATCTTAAAAAAAAAAAAAAAAGTATGAACCTTGAGATGTGAAGATAACCTCATATTATTCAAGTGAGTCCAATCCAATCACATGGGTCCTTATTATGGGACTGAGTTCAGAGTCAGAGGGAGATGTGACAAAGGAAGGATCAGACAGACACAATATCGCTGGTTGCTTGCTTTGAAGATGGAGGGAGGTGCCATGAGCCAAGAAATGAGGGCACCCTCTAGTAGCTAAAAGAGTCTCTCTGCTGGAGACTTCAGTAAGGAATATAGCTCTGCCAACAACATTTTAGCCCTGTGAGATCTGGATTACACCTCTAACCTGTAGAAATGTAAAATGGTAAGTTTGTGTTGGTTTAAGCTTTTAAATTTGTGGTGATTTGTTACAACAGCAATAGGAAATTAATGCAATCATAAATTGCCAACAAGTATTTTTTGATCTTGTAATTGTGCAAGGTGCTTTAAAATTATATGTAACAGATGATAAACAATAATAACTATAACAGTTTATTGTGAAACTGAATGAGATATGAGAGTCAATATTTTTAAAACCCTTTCATACCCATAGCAATCTTTTTTTTTCCACTTTGACAAGGGTTTTTATTTATTTTACATTTTGTCATATCATAGTTTCATGACATTGCCACCAGAATACACAAAATTAGGTTCTTCGCTTTATACAGAGAGGAAAATAATGAACTCCATTAAAAGTCCACCTTGACCAAAGAGACAACCTCTGATGGAAAACCACATGCAGGAGAACCCAATTTATCTATATTTATAGATATATTATCTGAAAGAACACAGAAAAAAAAATCCAAGGTTTGCAGCACTATCTATAGTAAGGATTAATTCTACCAGCTTTTCAAACAGTCACATTTGATATTCAAAGGAAGCATGCCAGTGAATACAACTGGGGACAGACTAATATCCCACCAGGCTCCAGAACAGTCTAGTAATGACCTAAAATTCTAGAAGGGGCTGATATGTGCAAAGGAAATGTGGATGCAGGGGGTCCTCTCAGTCTCAGAGTACCCCCCCCACACAGCTGCCCCCTCCACAGCCCTGCAGTTTTCATTGCTTTGTCCCCTTCTTCACTTGTTTTAGGGTTTGTGGCAATTGATTTAAGCTCCAACACAAATGGCTCTGGTTTCTGGGCCAGGAGATTCTCCCTGATAGTGTGGGTGGGCAAGAAGTATATGGCACAGTCATGGGCTTCAGGTGAAAGGAGGGGACCTGGGTACGTGGAAAGCCTTTCTCCTCAGCCTGGCCCGTGTTCACTTCAGGAACCTTCACTTCCCACCCCAGGACCAGCAAGCCCCAGCCCAAGCCACTCCAATAGTCCTGAGATGGTGATGTGGGCCTGCAGATGTCTCACTACCTTGGATCATATCTCTCCAAATAAACTCTCTTCTTTCTTAGTGATGCCCACATAAAATGTTGGCATAGCTTGACCAAAACTCTACCTAGCAACACCATGTTTCTGGTGGCCTTGGACACACTGCTGCTAATTGGGTTGTCATCCATGGAACCTGGGGGCAAAAATGGGGATCTACTGCGACCCTCAGCCACATACTGGCTCCCAAAGGCAGACACCATGAAGTTCTTAGGGGTGTGTTCAACCCTCATGGGCTATCCCGGCATTTAACCTCAGCCCCCAAGTCAGGTGCCCATGGAGATGGAGGATCAGGCAACTTTCTACCTCAGGGCCTTGGCTCAGACAGGGAAAATGAGCTGGCGGGAGGATTGCAGTATTTGGACAGGGGCAGGCGGGTGTCTTTGCTGGGCCATGGGCTCCAACAGGACAGCTCCATGGTGTGACTGATCTGGCCCAGCACCTCATTGCTCTCTGAGTGGGTACAGGCTTGTGGGTGGCTGCCTTCCACTGAGCTGGTACCAGTGAGAAATGCGGACAAGGCTGGCCCTGCTGGTCAAGGGCATGTAGCCCATTCCTTGCAGGAAGTATTTGAAGGCCTCAGTCAGCTTGCCTGGCTGTGTGACCTGGGGGATCCCCCTGGAATCTGCCACCTTTAGAAAGGTCGTGGTGGTTGGATCCAGTTTGAAGTTGCACTCCACCACCCGTCCTTGGCAGGCACCTTATCCTCAACCACCAGTATCACCAGACAGAATGTCTTGATGTTGGGCACTGCTCCAGGCAGGTTAATGTCCAGGTCTCTGCAGCTGTTGTACATGTTCCAGAAGAGCTGCGGGTTGGCATGGCTCACTATGTTCCAATCTGCTGCCAGTAGCTCCGAACCAGCTCCGTGTTGTTCACCAGCCCCTCCTGGCAGAAGAAGGGGGATAGCACGGTGTTAGCTAAAGTGCTGGTCACACCAGAGAGCTTGGTGGCCACACAGTCAATCTGGACTTTGCTGTTGGGATCGGGGTTCATCAGCACCAGCCCCTCCACCATGTTGGGGAAGATGACTACAAACTTGGCCAGCACATAGGCTTTGGATCCCATTCTGTACTCAGTCACATACTTGAACCGAAAATGCTCTACCCCATGGGGGAGCATGGCAGCCAGCTACTCCATGGAGGGGAGCTGATTCCCCTGGGGAAACCATGAGCCCCCACCTGCTGACCAGGGGCATCCACGTGGCACACCACGAAGTGCTTGGCGATCTCCTGCATGCCCTCAAAGTTGAAGAAGGCGTTGGAGCACAGCTTGTGATTGAGGCCCACGTCATGGAAGGTGAGGATGGTAGGCGGGGTTTCCCTTGGGGGAGACCCAGATCACCATGTGTAGAAGGTGGTAAAGCTTCCTGATATCATGTTCCCCATCCCAGCACTCCACCAGAAGGTACTCCGCCCCTAGCAGGAAGGACAAACAAAGGCGTGAGTCACCAGGGTCCAGAAGGAGGGGGCAGCACCAGGGGGAGGCGATGGCGCTGTGTCCATAGCAGTCTTTTAAGCAAGAAGATAGAAGCAATTTTTCCAAGACCACAGAATACTAGTCTAGTTTTGTCTAACTTCGTACCTGAGTTCTCTTAACTCCTCTATTCTGCTGCCTCTCAGAACTGCTGATACTGAAGAGCTAACACCCTACGTGGGTCACTAACTGGTGTCACATGTTTATTTTTAATAAAAATCATATTCCAAAGATAACTGGGAAGTCTCCAGAGTAAATAAGTAATATTTCATGCATTATTTTTATTATATGTAAGTGTAACTACATTTGTGATTATCTTAATTAAAATGAGAACTAAAACTTATACAATATCTTTGGAGTATGTCTGACTATTTGGGGAGGCAGAGTGAAAGGGGGTTTTGAAGCATATAGTTTTTGTAAATGATTTTGTTTTTAATTTGATGCATCCTTTTGGACAAAGTAAGAAATGGTCCCTAAGCTATCTACCCATGGAGCAGAAAACTCTTTCTTAGGCACCTCTTACTTCATGGAGTTTAACCACAATGTTTTCTTGGACCTTTCTTTGGAAAGGTCATGCATATGTCAGCTGGGGGCCTCCTCTGCATCTCAAGGATAAAAGTTACCTTATGTCTCTTAATAGCATGATTTACAAAAATCCAAAATTCTTCCTAAGATTGATGCAAGTTCCCAGAGGACTTACATATTCAGTCTTCCCTGCCTCTTGGGCTTCTGATTCTGTGTCTGCTGAACCATATTGATCAACACTGGCCTCTTAAAATTTTACAACGTGAACACTGTATTTTTCTAAAGACTTCAGTGGTAGAAAACAGTGGGGTTTGTATCACAAACAACTTCAAAGGGAACTGTAGGTATCCTTATTCTTGAAACTCTCTTTCACATTCCCTCCATTGTTGACTTCCAAAGAATATTTTTCATTGGGATAAAATAGACATTGCACAGAAGTTACCATTTTAACCATTTTGACACGAAGTACATTCATAATCCTGTGCAACTATCACCCCCATCCATCGCCCAGAACTTTTCATTTTCTCAAACTGAAACTTTGTACCCATTAAGCAGTAGAAGTGACTTCCCATTTTCCTCTTCCTCCCGTCCCGGCAACCACTATTCCACTTTATGGATCTGACTATTCTAGGTTCCTCAGATAAGAGGAGTTCTGCAGTATTTGTCCTTTGGTATCTGGTTTGTTTCATTTAGCATAATGTCTTAATGTTGTAGCAGGTATAACGTGTCAGAATTTTAGTCCTTTTTAAGTCTGAATAATTTTCTGTTGTACTCATATACTACATATTGTTTAATCGTTCATCTGTTGGTGGATGTTTGGGTTTGGGCTGCTATAACAGAATATCATAGACTGAGTGCCTCATAAACAACAGAAAATTATTTCTTACAGGGGCGCCTGGGTGGCTCAGTCCTTAAGCGTCTGCCTTCGGCTCAGGTCACGATCCCAGGGTCCTGGGATCGAGCCCCGCATCGGGCTCCCTGCTTGGCCAGGAGCCTGCTTCTCCCTCTCCAGCTCCAACCTCCCCCCGCCCCGCCCCCTGTCGTGCTTGTGTTCCCTCTCTTGCTATTTCTCTCTGTTGAATAAATAAATAAATCTTAAAAGAAAAAAAAGTATTTCTTACAGATCTGGAGGCTGGGAAGTCCAAGATGAAGTTAGCAGCAGATTCGGGTCTGGCAAGGGTCCATTTTCTGATCCATAAACCACTGTCTTGCTGTGTCCTCACTAGTGGGAGGGAACTCCTGGGATCTCTTTCATAAGAGCACTGAATCCATTCATGAGGGTTCTACCCTCATAACCACATCACTTTTCACAGGCTCCACCTCCAAATAAGATTTCAGTATATGACTTTGGGGGGACACAAACATTTAATCTATAGCAGCACTTAAGCATCTTTCCCCCCAGATCATCTCACTTTGTCTTTTCTTCTCACTGCTATGATCTTTCATCTTGCTCCACCCTTTTTGCAACAATAAAGACATTTTCTCTCTTCAGCTTAAATAGGACAGTTTGGCCTTCTCTGAAGCCTTTGTAACACCTTTGCTTTTCTTGGATCTAAATTGTTACCATAGGTTTGGTTAAACTACTTTTCCAAATTATTATAGTTCCCAAACTAAGATGAATTCCTATACCAACTACTAAACTAAACCACCTTGTTTTTCCTTCTTTTCAGGAGCTCATAGCTTGTCCACTGTGAAGGTCTGAATTAAAAGTGGGAGTGCCAACTCAGCACATTTTCCTTTATAGTTTATTATTCTGTGTGGATTAATGAGATAGAGAAATATTTCCTAATTACTTTGACTGGTCTTTTTAATGTAATAAACTATTTTTATTTTTTATTTTTTTTTAAAGATTTTATTTATTTATTTGACAGAGAGAGCGAGCACAAGCAGGGAGAGAGGCAGAGGGAGAAGGAGAAGCAGGCTCCCCGCTGAGCAGGGAGCCCGATGCGGGATCATGACCTGAGAGCTGAAGGCAGATGCTTAACCGACTGAGCCACCCAGGCGCCCCTATTTATTTTTAAATAATATGAAATATTATATAATTCTTTAGCCAGAAAGAGTAATTGAAAAACTTTAACCTCTAGAATATAGGGATAACATGGTTATTTTAGCCCAGGCCACAGAATGCATAATATTTCACAAATATCTAAAGTGAGATAAGAAAAATCTTTGGAGGATGTGAAAAATAAATTTGGCAGAACAAAACTGGAAAGACCTGTTTCTGTTGATAATAATAAAAAAAAAATCAGATTTTTCACATTGCATACGTTGACCTCCTGAAAAATTTGTTTTTCCTGAGCAGTGTAACATTTTTCACAAGCCTAAATGTTAGAAGAGTTAGTGCTCTATCATCAAACTCAAATATCTCATCTAATTTTACACATTAGTATTTTTTTTTGTTGTGGAACAGCAGAAAGTATGTGTATCTACATTGACATTTATTATCTGAAAGGGTTGTTGACTCATGTAATGGGAGAATCTGGGAATAGATCCTACTTAGGCAGTGATACCTTTAAATTGGAAGTGAGAAAAACATGTAAGTCCATCCTATAATAAATTAATATAGATGATAGATGGATGGATAGATCATAGATGATGGATGGATAGATAAGAAGAAAGAAAGAATTGCAAAACTATTCTAGATAAGGTTTTAAATAATACAGACTAGAAAGTGGTAATTAAAACATTTGATTGGAGGAGAGAGAAAGATTTTATCAGGAATCTTTGTTTTTGTTTGTTTTCCTGAAGTCTGAGCTTTTATGCTTCTACGGTGATACTATATACAATTCCTTTCAGCTTCTACATGGTTTACCAGAGAACAGTTTATTATAAATGCTTATGGATTCTAAGACAAAGGTAATAAACAGAATTCCTTAAATGTTAAAAAAAAATAGAGTCTGAGCAAGCTTCACACTATATTTTAGGGAAAATCCCCAGCTATATTAAGGAATCCTATCTTGATGCTGAGTATCTGATTATTTTGGATTACATGTGGTTCCTTTCTGAAATACTGGTAAACTCTAAATTTGTTAATCAATTGAGATGTTCTTGTTTTTCAGAATAACTACTCTTCATCATTTGGGTCTCGTGGTCCCATAATTCTAAAAATGGTTTAGCATTCTTTAAATACTGAACATTGGGGGTGCCTGGGTGGCTCAGTCGTTAAGCGTCTGCCTTCGGCTCAGGTCATGGTCTCAGGGCCTGAGATCGTGCCCTGCATCAGGCTCCCTGCTCCGCGGGGAGTCTGCTTCTCCCTCTCCCTCTGCCTGCCGCTCTGCCTACTTGTGCTCTCTATCTCTCTGTCAAATAAATAAATAAAAATAAAATCTTTAAAAATAAATAAATAAATACCGAACATTGGTTAATTCTTTTTAGATAAATTTCATGTTCTCAAAAAAATGCTGGTAGGGAAAAATATTTACTTTTCAGGCAAACTAACCATGACAACTAATCATTCAGGCTATTTGCCACCTGAGGCAAATATTGAAGAATAGTTCCTACTTGTCTCTAGTGTGAATCAGCAATAAAGAAATATCATCTACTTCCTAAAAGGTCAAGTGGATTATTAATTAAAAACTAATTACACCACTTATGAATTGTGTAGTTAATTTGCACTCAATAATTCTTGATACTAGGTTTATTAGGCATTGCTTTTCCTAGCTATTTTTAATGTTACAGATATGTTCATCATAATATTTATAGAGAAGGAAATGTATATTGAAATTAAAAACCAACAAGCTTTTCCAGGCTCATATTATTAGCTAGCTACATATTATAAGCTAGCTAAAATGAATGTCTTTTAACTTTTAATGAATTAGGCACATTTATAATTAATTGTATTTCAATTTATGAAAAAAATGTATTTTTTTACATAACTTACTCCTCTTGTATTGCTCCAAATTTTAGTATTGGTTTTCCCTACAGTGTCATTTTCACTGATTTATTTTTCAGATACTTATTACATCCTGGTATAAATCTCTTTTTTCACACATGGTGGTACATTATCATTTATTTAAAAGAACATGTGTGTTTTGGATTTGGGTAGGAAAAAAAGTATTCATTTGTTTGCCTCACATAGAAGCTATAATATTCATGTTCTATATCAATTCTGGTGCCTAAGTAGCTATCCACAAAGTAGATTCAGAGGACTCACCTTATCTGTTCTTCCTCTGAATTCTCTTCCAAATTAGGAGGGAGTTTGAGACAGGCTATGTTGTGATATCATAAATTGTGGTCCTCACCTAGAGTCCATATTCTCTTGGAATATGATGGTAGTCAGGACTTGAGAATATAGACTTCTCCATGGGATGTAATGACACCTAGATCAATTCAACTCCTACCATTCATAAAGCATTTTATAAATATTGACTCCTTTCATCCTTATGATAACACTATGAGGTAGGCATTATTAAATTTTGACTCTATTATATAGAGTGAATTAATGGAAGGAGCATAGGCTTTTAGAAAAATATTTAGAATAGGACTTGGATTCTGGATTTTACTTTGTAATGTTTCAAAGTTTCTTGGAATTGTATTGTTTCAGTTACTTTACCTTGAAAATGTTATAAATACCACCCAATGACAAGATTATCAACCAAGTCTTATTAGAAAATATAATTATAGGGACCATTTATCATGAATTTCTTATGTGCCAGGGACTGTGCTAAGTAAGCAGTGTTTTTTTTTTTTTTTCTTTCTATCACTTCATTTGATTTTTGCTACCATCATGTGGGGTAAATTATAAAATAACTCATATTTATGTTCTGCTTACCATGTTCTAGACACAGTTGGAAGAGCTTCCATAAAGTAGCTCACTTAATAATCACAAGGTATTACAAATTAGTCATCAACCTTTGTTGCCATTGGCCTTTTACAGGTGAGTCAACATTGGCATAAAGAATTTAAGAAACGAACTTAGGTCATGTGGCTATTCAGTGGGGGAGCCAAACTTTAAACTTAGAAAGCCTGGCTCCACACTTCATATCCATCACCACTACATTTACTGCTACATTCACTGTAAATAAATCTCCCAGCAGAGCACAGTAAACAAAGTTATCTGCTCTTCTCTCTTCTTTCCCTCCCCAGTTTACAAGGAAAGGAACTGAAAGAAAAAATTAAGCAACCTGCCAGGGATCAAACTAGGGAAAGGGAAGATGGACTCAAACCAGTCTTATAGGCAGGTTTAGTATCTTATTTTGCTTTACTGCCTTCTTGACATCTCTCTGCCTTGTGCACATTCATGTGCTGACTCAGGCTTTGGCAGACAAATGTCTTGATTATATACATTGTAGTTTTTTTGAAGACACTCTCGATTCAGAATATTTTCAAACTAAATTTCTTCTCATATCTTATATACTCTGGACAGAAATCTCAAAAATGTTAAACTGTCCAATCTCAGAAGTTCCCAAAACTAAATACACACACTCTTTAACAGTTAACAGGCTACTTCTCGAGTATTTATGCAGGATATTAGGCCAAGATACTGAAGAAGCCTTAAAAGACTGACACAAATTTACACAACAGTGATTTGAGTGATAGCACTCTTCTTAAGTATTAAACTGTCTTTGCGTAGAGGCTGCATCAGTTCGTTCTCCAGTTTTATTTATTTCCTGTGGGAAAATAAATGAGCACTCTGAGACTGGAGAAGAGTCAGTTTATAGGAGAAGAGCTGGATTTTCAAATCTTATCTTACACCTTGCATTATGCTGAGCTTGATTCTGTTGGTCTCCCCCAACCCCTAGAATGCGCTCCTAGCAAACAAAGCTCCTGTCTTACTTGGCTTTGTGTTCCTAGCGCTGCGCTCCCCTAAAGCTGCCCTTACCTGCCTCGCCCTGCCCACCTACGCTCTGAAATTTATGTCCTCTCACTACTTTAAGGACTACACTTCATCAAGTCCGCTCTGTCTCCTTGCGCCTTCAGCTCGTTTTACCCTAAAACGTTAAACATACTGTGCTCTGTTCATATTAAAAAGCAGTAACAGTAGCCTCATCGCAGAACTCCCTCAGCATTGAGTCCTCCCCAGCGAACACACTGTTTCTTTTCTTTCAAAAGCCAACACTCTGGTAGAAATAATCCATCCTTCTGATCACCACTTATAACACGTTTATTGTCCAACATATTACAGTCTGGCTTCCAATAAAACTGCTCTAATTATGGTTACACGGTTATTTGTAATGCTAGGTGGACGAACGCTCTTCAATCCTTATTACCGATGTTTGAATCAGTCAATACCTAACAGCATTCTCTTTCATGCCTGAGTTCTGAAACAGTTGAGAAATAGGACATGGGTCAGTGAAAAGGGAGATTAGAATGTCAGCATTATCACTTACAACACCTGAGCTGAAGGACATGGATTCTGTGTGCAGTCGGATAGGCTTTCTAAACTTCCATGAATCAAACGTATCCCAGGCTGTAAGCCTCCTTCACAGAGGCAAACCCCCTCTGCCGTGGCAAGGAATGTGCGAGAAGGCATGGTAGCTGCAGGCTCCTTCTACCAGCTCACCATTCTCATCAGTCACTTTTCTCCGCGGAAAGAGAAGCCAGGAAAGTTACTTACTTCAAGAGCACTTCCTTTACATGGACTCATGAGACCAGGGTATAGGAGGTCCCTTTGTAACACTTTTTCTCCTTGAGCTCTTTGTATATATGATAGAATTATCATATGTTCACTCTTAAACTTCTCTCTCTTAAGCATGGTGACAGTTCTTTTAGTCTCATTTTTAGCATATATCTTTTACTGTTTCTTCTCAAAGTCCCTCATGAGTTTTTATATTTAATTCATTAAATGAGTTGCTCTTAAAGGTTCCATTCTTCATTTCCTCTTTATGCATTATATGCTATACTTGGGTCATGTATCTATTCCTCAGTTATCTCCCACTTTTGTGCTCTTGATTCTAGAAGTATCTCCAACCCAGATCTTTTTTCAGGACTTAAAATCCATAAATTAAGCCATCTATCAAAATGCTCTTGGGATGTCTGATAAACAATTCAAATTTGTTTTCTATATGTGAACTCATCATATTTCCCCTGAAATTACTTCCACAGTTAACAGCACAAAAATTCACATAATTGCCCATTATAGAAACTCAAACATTGTCTTTATCTACTCCTTCTTTCTTACACTACAAATCTAATATTTTCAGTGTGTCATGGACTTTTACCTTCCTTTTATGTGTCTTCTGAGAATTTTAATTCAGGTCTTCATTTTCACTTTGATTAATACAACAAACATCCAAATTTGTATTCCAGACTCACTTATTTCATTTCCCTTTAATCAGTTTTCCACATCGACAGGATAAACCTTTTCAAATGTGAATCTCATTTTACTGTGTCCATACTCAATGCGCTAAGTTTCAAGTAATGTGGCCCCAAAGAACATAGTCAATCGGTTGGTGAAAACAAGTTGATTGATCACCTAATTTCACTGAAACTGAAACTTGGTTAAAAATAAAGATCTTTAGGGTTTCCTTTTCTAAGTATTATAAGTATTATGGCCAATAGTGTAACAAGGGGCTGCTTTTAAGTTCTCTGTTTGACTGGAGCATTTTTATCTTTCTAAAAGTGTTCTCCAAGTTAATTATCTTTGGTTGCCACCGCATATAATTGCAAAATCTAGAAGCAGTGTAAATATCCCCCAAAAGTAAAAATTGTAGAGAACTTGAGTACTTCATAATAGCAAATTGGTTGACTACAATTTCTGCTTATAAAACCATGTGCATTTGAAAAATATCTATATCAAATACCTACAGAAAATCTTAAATAGAACAAAATAAGGTCATGGTAGAGGAATTGTCTTTTGGTTAATAGGTGACTTTTTTGTGTTTTTGCTGGCTTCTCCTATTTTTTTATTTTCTATGATGAATTTAAATTTAATTTTAATAAGTCATTAAAAATAGTTTGAAGTAAAGAAAGGGATCTGGAATATTGGAGAGTTTTTAACCCTTGAAAGTCATTTTTAGCCACTTATTTCTGACCTGTCTGGCATATGTTTTCATAATTTTAAATATATTCAAAATACTAAAAATAGCTATTTCCAGTTACTGGTTTATTTTTTAAACTTCTTTTTTCATATTAAAGTGACTATTTTGTAACCTGCCACAATTTAGAGCCAGCTTTGTATTGTCAAACAACGAATTCTTTCTCATATTTCCTTATTAAAAGAGTGCAGAGAAGAGATAATTTTTGGAGGATAGATTAAAAATATAAAGCAATCCCCACTAAGATCAGGACCAATCAAGGATGCTCTCTCTTTTCAATTGTGCACTCGAAGTCCTAGCTAATACAATAAGAAAAGAAAAGGAAATAAAAGGTCTTCAGGTTGGGGAGGAAGAAATAAAACTGTCCGTTTTCACAGATAGCATGATTATCTATGTAGAAAATATGTGTAAGACTTGGATGAATTTTTGAAGCAGTAAACAAATGAATAAATGACATTTTGTTGAACAGCTGAGTGACCTGGATTAATTCTGGGTGCATATGGACACATATCTGGAGAGATGAAGCTTGATTCCAAAGGACTCTTCCAGATATTATTGTTTTTACTTTTTAATTTTTTTTAATGGAACTAAATCCTTTCTCTGTATCTGTTTTTTGGAGAAAAGCTGCTCTCTGTTGAAAAGCTGTTTAATCTTCTCTTCTTAAAAGACATTTCAAAAAACAGTGGCTGACATTGGAGCTGTATTGATATAGGTGGGTGGGAGAATGTAAACTTCTCAATGATTTACTGTACTAATTTTCCTTTTCACAATTGAAATACCTCCACATGCTGCTATTGTTATTTTTCCAGTCAAGCATTGCATGAACAGCAAATCAGAAATGAGGTAAAAATATAAAGCATTTAACTGCAAAATTCCACACAAACACAGTATTAACATAGATAATTAACAACTGGAAGTTGATTCTTTAGGTTCTAATATGTGGTAGAGCTCAACCTTGAACTGCTTACTGAATTTCATCCCTTTATTGCTTTTCAAAAATATTGACTTTCCTGAGTTCTTGTTCTCTCCTCAGCATGCCTATCAGAGGCAGAAACAAATACTAATAGCTTACAATCTCTCTCCCCAAGTCCAGCTATAATTGTTAAAATGCACGTGCAATGTCACAGAAAGAACTTGGAACACCAGAAATGCCCATCTCTATTTAGATTTGATTCATTAGGAAAAAGAAGGAAGTTGTGTTCCTGCGTGTTTTGTTTTGTGTTTTTGTTTTTGTTTTTGTTTTTTTTCAGTGCTGTTATGCAATGTTGCCAAAACTTTACCTTCTTTAGGGTAAATCAGAACTAACAAGGATTTCAACCTTCATCTGGGAGACTAAGCGTACGCTCCAATGCTCTTCCTGTAATGGCTGATAGACGAGGTGGCAGCTATGACCAACAAATCTCTCTAAAGCTTTAGTGTAGTATCCGTTCAGCTGCTGAATACAAGGCACAGCTTGACGCTCATAATGGCTGCCAAAAGCTTCATTGCCTTGATATTGCCTTTGTCTTTGAAAGACACAGTTTTCCCCAGGCTTGGTCAGTAACAGAAACACAGTTTTGTCTTTTCTACTAGACAGAATCAGAGCTGCTCCCTGTGAAGTGGACACATTACGCTGCTCAGAGAGGGGTGCATCTCAGAAAGACATTCTCATCAAAGGGGAATTATGTTTTTTGATCAAATGCATCTTCAAGGTCAAATATGTTACAGTTAAAAGAGAGGAAAAGAAAATGACATATATATTGGATGTCAAAAATCCCCTTGGTAAAATTACTGTTTCTGACTATTTGAAAATTTTGGGTTCTATTGTTAAAATCAAACTGAGCATTTTATACATGTGACAACTCAGTGTCTCTGTTTTTATTTCGTTTTTAGCCAAGATTGTACAGTTGTTGTTGTTGTTGTTGTTTTTTCCATAGAGGAGAATTAGTGTTGCCCATGTATACCTAGACTGAGTCAACATTCTGTCTTCTGAAATATAATCATGACAGCATTTTAACCTTCCTCTTGAGAATTTTGGTTCTGGTTATAAGAGAAACTGAAATGTGTCAAGCCTTTCATCATGTATTGTGTAGAAGTGGCTCTTGTTTTGTGTCAAAAACTTTGCTTTTTGGATTAAACACTCTAAAGCTTTCTTCAGTGAGAATTTGATTTTGATATCCCTAGAATTTTATAGTTAAATAGAGGAGACAGAGGCCATTGGAAGGAAGAGTTGATGATTAAGATGCTAAGGGGCTGGAGCAATGAGGGCAGTCCTACCTTTGAAAGTAATGAGGAGGAGAATATGGCTTGAGAGAAAACCAGATTGAATGAGGTTCCAGTGTCTCCTTGAAAATGAAAATCTTTGAGCTTGTATTGGATAAAGTTCTTTGGTGAGATCTTTCCCTATGAAAGTTTCTTTTATTTATTTACTAGTGAAAATCATTCAATAAACTTTAATAGCCCATAGTTCTACTCTACTTAAAAGAAAGGTCTCTATGTAGTATCATATCACCTGAAATTCTTGTAAATCTCTACAAGAAGCAATAATTTATCCAGAAGCCTTGAGTTCCAAGATCTACTTTTATATTTTATTCTACCATAAATAAATAGAGACAATGCAAGACTAAAATAAAGTTTCTTTTATAAAGAAATGTGTATATTCTCTCTGTAAACTATTTTGCCTTTTATCTCTAGTCACTAGATATTATTTATTCATTTACCTTTAACCATTTTTATCATGGTATATTTTCTTTAACTTAAGCTACTGTCCTGACAATTACATGGACAAATATATATATGAATATCTGCCTGGGACAAAGTCAGCAGTCTTTTTCTAAGGGGTATAGCAAACCCATTCATTCCCTCGAATTTATTAAATCAAAAGTTCAGCCTCTATGCTAAGAAACTTTACTATGATCAATATACCAAAAGTCAATATATCATTCAACTACCAGGGACATACTCACATTTACCAAGTTCACAGCATCACTATATAAAACCAGAATGATGATTTATCCATTTAAAATAGGATGTATCACCACCCACAGATAGAAACATCCAAGTTAGTAAGTACGCGTTAAACTTATTTGGTCAAGTCCTATTTATTACAAGTCCCTAATATACCATCTCTTCATATTGCCATACCTTTCAAACTTGTGTCCCTGAGTCTTTCTCTGCACAGAATATTCTCTAGAGGGAAATCCCTAAATTAAATTTTGACCAAATAACTCTCCTGCAAAAAAAACCCTTTAAGATAGTCACACTATAATCAGGATAATGTCTATGTTCCTTAACCTAATTTTCCATAGACCAGAATGATTTGGCTTCTACTTGCCTCCCTAGCCTTTTCTTTCACAGATCCCTTCTACCTTGGTACTCTCTACTTCAGAACACTGACTTTTCTTTAATTTCTTGAAAATGTTGTGCTCTTTCTCAACTCAGGATCTTTGCCCATGTTATTCCTCTCCCTAGATGAGCGTTGCTGCATACTCCTCCCCCTTCACCTGGCTAGCAATCTTTTCAGCTTAGCTTAATGAAATTTCTTCTGAGAAGTATTCCCTGATCCCATTTTAAATATGTAAGTATATTACATGCCCCTGATATACATCCACTGTAAGATCCCAATCCCTCTCATCATAACATTCATCACATTTTATTGCAAGTGGTTTCTTAATTGTGTAAGTTCTTCACTAGAGTGTAAGCTCCGTGAGGATGGGGACAATGGCTGTCTTGCTTATTTTTATCATGTATCATAATTTACATCATTACTGAAGGCTCTTAAAATATTGGTGAGCGAATAAAGAAACCCTCTTAATGTCAGTTTCTGATTTTATAATAATTTTAATATCCCATGAGAGAGAATCTGAAGTTCAGTATGAGAAGCACATGTTTTCTCTGCAATAACTGGATTTCCATGAGGATTCAGATCAGAATCAGAATCTAAATATTGGACAGGAAGCATCAAGGAGATGAATTGAGCTTTAAAGACACCCAGGTAAGATAGCCCGATTCCTCTCCCTGACCATGAATTCACCCCAACAATGGCTACCAAACATGTCAGACCACTGGCTAGGGTGCCCTTTCCTCAATAGTTATTTAGAAAGGCCTAGGGAATGTCTACTTCTGTTATTCTCTCTCATACACACTATCTCAGTGATTCATAAATTCACCTCCGGCTGACATATTCTTTCTTTAAATATATTGAAATTATGGTTCTATTCTCAGAGGCAGCCTGCTTTATATCCTCAAAGAGCTAGAAAGGATGCTATTCTTTGTACTCGAACTGACAAATGCATATACAAAGTAAATAATTCCTGAATAAATTAATTAAGACAGATAGACATTGTTGATAGTAATGGAAAAGTTACTTTAAGTCAATAAATACAAAAAAATGTCTGAGATTCAAGATCTCATGGGAAGTTTTGCAAAAATATGGATGTCTCTATTCTCAGATAGATAAATTCAGTAAATAATGAAATGATCAAGGAATTTATATAAGTCAATAAGCTTCAAAAAAAAAAATCAGATTCTTTGATTTTTTTTTCCTTTGCTTCCTTTACTTAATGAATATAATATCCAGATAGTAGACCTTGGCATTTTCACTTTTATAATCTTACTATAAGATCGTGTTGATTAGATGTGTTAGGCAGCAATTATTTCCTTAGATGAGCTAGGCTAGATTTCAATGTTTACAGTACAATGTATGTGTGTGGATATGTATTTATATAGACTCATGTGAATAGATATGATTATTCTCCTGATATGGAATAAGCAAAGTTTGTTGTATCCCTGAAGGCTTCACGCTAATCTTATCTTTACTGGCAATACATTCTTATCAGACATTTTGCAGAGTATTTAATTTACAATGCTACAAAATACATCAACATATTGCATTGATTTGAGGACTAAAAACTAGATTATGCAAAATTTTCAACTTGATTGAAGACAGTTTTAATTAAACTGTACTTTATAGCTTTAAGCCATAATTTCCATAACTTAGATTTTCTTTATAACCAGTACATAGATACCCATAATTCTGATAGTAAAATTATGACCAAAAAAAATATATATCTTAGTAAAAATAGAAATGACTCGACTCAGTGACTGAAAAGATTTCTGTCCAGTACAAGCTGTGTATACCAATGTACAGGTTTTTAAAAAATATAGTTTATTTACTATATACTCATTTTATTTCCTCTGTGTATTAGGTACTATTTAAAAAATTAGAGATAACAGGAGTAAATAAGGCAGATGTGGTACCTATCCTCATGGGACTTAGAGTCCAATATTTAACACAGTTGTTAAGCAAATATTTATTTATAATTATGATATATACTATGCAGGAAAAGATCAGAGTAACCATTCAGGAAATTTCCAAAAAAGAATCATACAATAATGTCATCTTTTGTGACTGGTTTCTTTTACTTAGCGTAATGTTTTCAAGGCTTATCCATGTTTTGTTTTGTTTTTTTTTTTAAAGATTTATTTATTTGACAGAGAGCGAGAGAAGGAACACAAGCAGGGGGAGTGGGAGAGGGAGAAGCAGGCCTCCCGCAGTGCAGGGAGCCCGATGTGGGGCTCGATCCCAGGACCCTGGGATCATGACCTGAGCCGAAGGCAGACGCTTAACGACTGAGCCACCCAGGCGCCCAAGGCTTATCCATGTTTTATCATGTATCTGTACTTCCCTTTTATTGACAAATAACATTCCATTGTGTGGATGCATCATATTTTATTAATGGCATTCTTGCTGTGTCTTTTCGTAGAACCATGCTCTGGAATCCAAGCCATCCAGACCCATAGAGCCTAGAGTTTCAGGGAAGAGAAGTACAAATTTTCTAAGTGAGTTCCCTGGGCATGATGGAAATAGGGTCACTTTTCCTTTACCCCGAGGTTCTTGAGCCGTATTCTACCTGTTAAGATAAAATACATGTAACTGTCATTGATTTAGGGTGTACTCTACATGTTGGGGGATGGTTCTTTTTCTTCTCAGGGTTTTCTCTCCAAGATTGCAGCTCAAAAGGCTGTTTACCATTTTGTCAACTGGCAGCTTCTGAGCAGTATGGTATGTGAGAGGACTAATGGATCCCATGGTTATGTACCCACTGCTGAACCTCATTTGCTCTAAAGCAGATCACTCTGTCCATGAAATATGATGCAGGATTCTATGTTGGTGAATCAAACACTGTAAGCCTTTGGAAGGTGGTATTGGTCAAGGCCCTGTGGAAAGAATAAGCAAATTCATATTCAGAATGTTGGTTGGTATTTGTCAAGATGATAATAATCTTTCCCTTGCAGGGTAGATGAGTTCAGTGACAATCAATCTGTTGCCAACTCACTAATTGGTCTTCCTAAGTGATGTTGCTATTGTTAGTCAGCATTGTGAGAATTTTAGTCACTTGGTGACAGCAATGAGTGCACTGGCATTGGTGAGTGAGAATTTGTGCCGTTGAATATATTCACAGACTCCATTTCTGCCACCATGGGCCATTATACTGGTATTGAGGTGGATCATGACAGTGTTTGACTAATATCAACTACCCATTATGATGTACTTGGCTGTTTGGGAAATTTTCAATGGTTGATGCTTTGAAGAAGCTACCAATATGATACGAAGATTTTTACACTTTGTGTTCCATATAATAGATCTATTTACATGCCTCTTCCCTAAAATTTCGTATTTTCAATTTGCCAGTTAGTTTTCATTCCTATCACTGACAAATCAACCAAACCATTTGCCACTGCCCATTAATTGCTCTCTATTCTTGCTTCATGCCCCTTTTCTTTCCACACAAAATGAATGACCAGGTATACTTTCCCAAACTCTAGCATTTGGGAAGCTTTTTCCTCACTGCTGCTTTTCAGGCCACTAAAGTGTTGGAAAAATTTTGTATTGCACTACATCTGAGCTGACTATTTTGTGAACCAAGTCAGCTTTTTTTTCTTCTCCTTCAGTTGGTCATTAGGGATATCGCCTTCCTGATATGTGTCCATAAGCATGGGTTAAGGATAAATGAGTTAAGGAGAGATGATGCCATGGCCTCTGAGTCATCTGCTTATGCATCTTACTTGTGCTTCTGACCCTGTTTATGTCTGATTCCCAGATGTACCATCCTATCTTATGATAAATTGCTGTTGACCTCACGTAAGTTTATTATTTTGTATATCTAACCACTCAGATTTTGAAGAATAGTTCTAACTGCATGGTCCCTGTATGTCCCATAATCAGGTCCTCCACTACCAAGATCCACTAGGAATCCAAGACTATAATTTGAATGTTATATTTACTGCTGGAAAGGGCATGGTCATGCAGGTGACTTATTAGGAAGTACTCTTGGGAATAATACTCACAAAAGACTGAACAAAGCAATATTGGAAAGAGAAAGAATTTACACTTGATCTTAGGCAAAAGGCTGAGAAGCGATTGGAAAGAGAAAGAATTTAAACTGTGATGAAGAAGAGCGACCTGAAGAAGTTCTCAGGGATCTCTGAGGTTGAGGATTTTCAGAGATATTCCAAAATGTGGTAAGGGCTTTGGTCTTTGTATTCATGTGTTGACCCATTATTGGAAGCTGACTTCTCAGGAAGGGCTTTACTCTTAGACAAAGCAATCATGGGGACTGACTCAGTTATGGAAGCTGGGAAAATGAATTCCTGCATCCTCAGGGAGAGATCTGGGTGGTGAACCAAAACTTTTATGACCTGTAGTGCTCCTAAATAGTCATTTTTTAGAATATTGATCAACTTAAAGATGAAGAATAAACATTACTGTCCATATTTGGTATTTTTCTCTTCTTTCTATTGCCTTTTTAAAAGTTCTGTGCATGCTGTAAACCTATGTAGATATTTCAGTAGTTGCATCTTTCAAATATCCAAACTTCTGACCATACTTATTAAGAAACTGTTTTCAAGAGAAATCAGTAAAGGAATAGAGGAAACAGGACAAACAGGAAAAAGAATCTCTACAAGACTATGGTTCGGGCAGAGTTCCACAGAGGGCTGTTTCTCCTGATCTTGGAGGATGACTCTGGTGTTAATCATACTTCAGATGTTGGAATTATGCTTTTAAAGTTCCACATCCTGCAGTCATTTATTAACTGGATCATAAACTCCAGGTTTCCAGGCCTCTGCTGTTAAAATAAACAGGCCCAGCAACCTCTGCACAGCACACAGGAGAAAATCAGAGATTTGGGCCACAAGAGACAAAGGCACACCAAAAAGGAAGACAGCACATTGAAAGAGTCAAAAAGTATGGATAGAAAGGAATATGGAATGAATACCAACAGTGTCAGCTATTGGGAGTGCTGTGGAACATCCGCTTCAAAAATAATGATTTAGGGGCACTTGGGTGGCTCAGTCAGTTAAGCATCTGACTTTGGCTTAGGTCATGGTCTCAGGCTCCCTGCTCGATGGGAAGTCTACTTCTCCTCTCCATCTGCCCTTCCCCCGACTCGTGTTCTCTCTCTCTCTCTCAAATAAATAAATAAAATCTTAAAAAAATAATGATTTATAACCTAAACTACTTCATTTATCTATTTTTAAAAATTTTCTGGTTCTTGTTTATTTGTTGGTTTACTCTCTAGCATTTGGAGGTATTAGAATACTCAGTTATTACCTCCCTTTATCTGTTGGACAGGGCGATGCCTCCTCTTTTTGCTTAGAATGTTTTACTTTCACTTTTTTCCTAGCTGATGCAGAAAATTAATGTTATTTTTGTATTCATATGATTTATTGATTTTGGGAATTGGAGAACACCTATGAGATATTCTAAGTATCAAAATGTCAAGTAAAGGCCTGAACTATTTGGAAACATTTCAGTTTTTATGTGGAATAGATGAGATGCCAAGAGCTTGCAGAAGAAGATAAGACCTTGGAGAATAATCACCTCTAATTAAGGGAGAGCGTTACATTCATAGGCTGATTCCTTCCATATCTCTTGTTAATATCTCTTCTGCCTGACTTAAGATTTCTCTTGTTATAATACTTGCGGGAGAACAGGAGTTAGAATAAGGCAGTGAAATGCCAAAATGAGAAAAAAGGGGTGGGTGGGTGTGTGTGTGTGTGTGTGTGTGTGTGTGTGTGAGAGAGATTTATATTTATTTCTAGTCCAAAGGTAGTTCTTTGAACTAGGTGGGAGATTTCATAGTCTTGTCTCCATTAAGTAGCAAACATCAGGGCATAAATAAAATATTCTATGATTTTAAAGTCAAATTAAATCCATCTTCTCTTTGATCTAAGAATCCCAAAAGTCCATGGAGGCTCAAAGATATGGAGTGGTTCTGATACTTTAATCGGGATACCTAAGGAATAGCTTCCTTTTAAAGCCTTCTGGCTAAATGACCATATTCATGGCCATTTCTCAGAATCATTTTCCACTTTTTGCCTATATCATGCAATCGTTATTTAACAAATTGATAATTCACATTAAACAACCTATTCATGCAATGAATATATGCATATTCAGTGTATGAGTATGCTGTGTTTTTTCTGATAATTTTCTGAAAGGCATATATTAACATGTAGCTCTTCCAATTAAAGTCTTCAATAGATTTTCATTGCTTTCGGGAAAAATGATGGCCTTCTTCCATAACATAAACAGGTTCTCTGCCACCCAGGCTTTGCCTGTTTCTCCAGCTTCTTTTGTACTTTTCCTTCTGTGGCCCAAACATCAGCTACATCAAGCACATTCTCTCAATTTTCTGGATGGATCATACTTTCTCCTACATGTATTTATAACACAAATATAACTATATATATAACAAATATAATATATAAATATACAAAATGTATTATATATTATGTGTGTATGCATAATATGTGTATGCATATTTTAATTTTAACTTTCCAGGTTCATTACTGTACTGACTCTTATCTATTTTTTTTTAAAGATTTTATCTATTTATCTGACAGCACACAAGAGAGCACGAGCAGGGGGAGCAGCAGAGGGAGAGGGAGAAGCAGACGCCCTGCTGAGCAGGGAGCCCGATGTGGGGCTCCATCCCATGGTCCTGGGATCATGACCCGAGCCGAAGGCAGACGCTTAACCAGCTGAGCCACCCAGGCGCCCCAAACTCCCATCTATTTTTCAGACCTTATCTCATGTCCAAAATGTTTTCAAAGCTTCCTTTGCCTGTTACCTTCCAGGATGAGTTGAGAGTTCTCTTCCATTCTTCTGTGTGTAATGTCAACATCGCACCTATTCCACTGAATTGCAGTTGTTGGTTTACTTGTATCTCTGTCCCATCATAATTTATCAAAAGCATTTTACCAAACATATATCATGTCCAATCCCTGTGCTTGTGGTACAAAGATGGATGAAATAATCTCTGTTCTCTAGGAGCTCCAAAAGAATTACTATTATAACATAAATATAAGGGAGATATGAAAAAGAACCATAAGAACATATATGGACTAATGATTTGGGAGGAAGGGACAGTTTGGAAAGGCGATAGATGAAGGCTGACATTCACCTGCACATGGAATAATGAGGACTTTTCTGGACTGAGTTCAGGAGTCAAGAGAGTATTCTATACACAGAAACAGAACAGTCAGAGGAAATCAGTATTACATTTTGTAGTGTTTCTAGAACAAATAGTAATTTGAGTCAATGAGGAAACTAAATCTATGTGCAATGAACAAGGTTTCTTTTTGTTTCATTATTTCCCTTTCTTTTATAATGTTCATAAATGTATTGTTTTAAAATAGGACATCGTTTTTCGTAGCATTATCAGGTAATTGAGAAAAAAAATGGAATGTATTAGAACAGCCACTATACCACCATTCAGAAATAACAATGGTTACAGTTGGTGAACAACATTTCTGTATGCTTCCGTGTGGTGTATGGGGTTGGGGTGGGAGGGGGGGAAGGGTAAAAGGGAAAGAGAGGGAGTTTTATAAGAATGAAATTATAATATTTAAGACATTTGCATAGAAAAGTATTAAATTTACTTTATACAAAAGAAATGTGAAGTATCACTGTTTAGATCATTTATTTACTTATTTATTTTTACTGTGATATGGAATACATTCAACAATGTCTCTTTGAGATTAAGTAAAAAATGATCACCTTGTGAAGGGGACAGAGATTTATTTTTAAAAACAATTTCAATTAATGATAGTAGAGATTAACTCCCTACTACAAACTATTCGGCAATTAGCAGTTTTACATTTTCTTTCTCTTGCACACCATGGACAATCACTTTTATTTTTGCTTTTATTATATTTATCTTGTTAGTTATTTCACTAAGATTCTATTCTAAAGTAAATTTCTCAGTTGCTGTGATTTATTTATTCATTTATTGTTATGTTGGATTTTGTAGCTATTTCCTTATCTCAGGGAATTTTGACCTCTGTTATTGTAAAGTCTGCAGCCAGCCTGATGCATCCACCCCCCACCCCCATAAGTAGCTTGTGTTTTAGACCAGAATAAATTATGAATTTTTTCTTTACTTTAAAGTTATATAACATGTAATATAGCTTTGATTTTGATCATTTAGTATCATTGCTTGTAGCTGAGTTCAGTGGAAATCAGAGGTATATCTATGCTGTATAACACTAAACCTCTTTCCCTCTCTGACTGTACTTTTCAGATTTTATTATACAAGGTAGACTTTTCCTTGTTTGGTGCTGCTGGTGACTTTTTGGCAAAAAAAACCCCTCTATGTTTTCCAACTTATTGGGTGTTAGATAAGGGTCTGTGATCAGGGGTGCCTGGGTGGCTCAGTCAGTTAAGTGTCTGTCTTCCGCTTAGGTCATGATCTCAAGGTCCTGGGATTGAGCCCTGCATGGCTTCCTGCTCGGTGGGGAGTCTGCTTCTCCCTCTCCATCTGCCCCTCCTGCTTGCTCATGCTGTCTTTGTCTCTCTCAAATAAATAAATAAAATATTTTTTAAAAGTCTGTGATCATATTTCACATTGTCATCAATATCTAAAAGACCACGAGTTTGAATAACAAATGACTCTTTTTCTTTCCCTGCCACATCTTTAGCATCTAGAACAGTGCCTGGTTCAGACTAAGAATTTATTAAATATTTGTTGAATAAATAAAAAATAAATGAGCAAATTGATATTAGATTATGAGGTAAGAATTGTCTATTATGAAATATTTTATTGCAAAATTTTCACAATGATATTATTTGCCTCATTTTGAATCTTCCATATTTTATTTTATTTTCTGTCATTTCACTACTATATTGAAGAGCTATTGAACTATTTCTTTCCCCTGCATTTTCATCTTGAATGTGTTTATAAGGCTAAAAAATTTTGTTTAATAATTCTCAAGTAAGGTTTCTCTTTCCTTTATTCAAAAAGATATTTTAAAAGTTATAAGATTTTGTCCACATTCTGACATGTAAAGAGCTTGGAGGTCATCACTCCTATTTTTACAAAAAGAACAAGCTGAACACATTGGGAATTAATCACTCTACTTGGATTTGTCAAAGAACTGATGCCAGGGCAAACCACCACCGAAAATCATGAAAGGCCTAAAGATATAGCAACTAAGATCTGCTTACTTAAAAGAGAAGTCACTAAAGGCATAATCTGAAGATGCAAGAGGAAAAATAAAATCAACTTTGTCTACAAAGAACAATGATAAAAATTATGTCATGCTTCTTGTTAAAAATCATGCAAGCCAGTAGAGAATGGACTGAAGTATTTGAAGAAGGTGCCACCAAATTAGAATTATGTACATCCAGCAAAATTGTCTAAAAGTAAAGGAGAAATAAAGTTTTTCAGAAAAACAAAAACTGGGGACATTTGATGACTTGTCTTACAAGAAATGTTAAATGAATTTCTTCAAGCAAAAGAAAAATAATCAAGAAACTTGGATTTACATAAAGATAGGAAGAGTATAGGAAAATAATAAAGGTAAAATACTATCTTTTATTTTTCTTCTTTTTTTAAAGATATATTTATTTATTTTAGAGAGAGCATGAGCAGGAGGGGCAGAGGGAGAGAGAATCTCAAGCAGGCTCTGTGCTGAGCACAGAGCCTCACAAGGGGCTGGATCTTGCAACCCTGAAATCACAAGCTGAGCCGGAACCAAGAATCGAATGTTAAACCGACTGCGCCACCCAGGGGCCCCTATTTTTCTTATTCCTAATTGAACTAAAAGATAACTGTATCTTTAAAGCAATAATAATAACAATGTATCAAGTGGCTATAACATATGAATAAATGTAATGAGTGACAGCATGCTATAGGGACAAAAGAGAGCAATTGGGAATGCTTCATTATAACATGCCTTGACTCCACATAAAGTGGTATAGTGTTATTTGAAGGTGGACTTAGAGTATTTGAAAATATATATTGCAAACTCTAGGGGAATCATTGGAAAATTGGTTGATTCTGGGAGAGGGGCAGGGCAATATAAGATGTCCCTTTAGCGTCTTGCAGTGCCGGGAGGTAAGAAAGTGCTGAAAAATAAAAGAATAAAAAACCAGACACACACAGTAATGAGAGTATGTAAAAGGGACACAAGAGGGAACTGAAAAAGCTACCAGTGGCCAAAACTGGAACAATTTGAACAACATAAATAAAATAGAATTGGATTATAATATAATAGCAAGTATAAAATAAATATCCAGATGTCCCTTCTGATAGGAAGAAAAGATTGATTAAATTAAAAATGGGAAGAATAGACAAGTCTCTTGAACTAAAAAGTTTCAAATAATTTGTGCAGCTACCCACCTCCCTGTTTTTGTTTTTTTTTTTAAGATTTTATTTATCTGTCAGAGAGAGAGAGAGAGATGGAGAGCACAAGCAGGGAGAGTGGCAGGCTGAGGGAGAAGCAGGCTTCCCGCTGAGCAGGGAGCCTGATGTGGGACTTAATCCCAGGACCCTGTGATCATGACCTGAGCCGAAGGCAGATGCTTAACCGATGGAGCCACCCAGGCATCCCAACCCACCTCCCTTTTAAGAAGGTAGAGCCTAACCCTTCACTTCTTACCTGAGGGATGCATAGAGTGACTTTCTTTCAAAGACTACCATATGGAAAGGGGAAAAGGACTAACCTCACAGTGGAAAAGCCTGGCAAACACTACTTTAGCCAGATAATCAAGGTCACCATCATTAGTGATGTCATATGGATTGCAAGAATTCTTAATATGATGTGATGAGAAAAACATCTGACAAATACCAACAGAGGGGCCTTCGACTTAACACCTGAGCAGTATTTCTCAGAATCATCAAGATCACCAAAAACAGTAAGCAGAAGTCTCAATCTAGAGGAACCTAAGGAAACATGGTGACTAAATGTAATGTGGTATCCTGGATGGGATCCTGGAGTAGGAAAAAAAAAGTACATTAATTAAAACTAAGGAAATCTGAATAAAGTATGGATTTATCTTAATAATGTATCAACATTGGCTCATTAATTATAAGAAAATCAGACATGAATGTTTAATATTTAATGTGATAGTAATCAATCACAGCATCCTTGACAAGAATAAAAGCAGGCATTCTTGGTGACTTACTAATGTTTTTGACTATCTCAAACTTCATCACCATTTTAGAATTTTAGAACCACCTGATTTTAGAGATAAAATAAATACTGGAAGAATCTTGGAGATCTAAATTACAAGTGATAAGGAAAAGGATTGGATTTTTATTTCATATAATTTCATAAAGAGAATCTGAAATGTGTGGCTGGAGGTGGGCAGTACAGTTACATATTAGCTGAAAAACACAATGGAAGGAAATAACCTTCTAAAACTGGTATTTTCTCTGCTTACTGCTTTATTATTACAGATGCTTAAGATTCTCTTTTCAGTTTAATGAGCAAGGAGATCCAAATTCTGAATCTTCAGTCAAATTTATGGCTTCTCTGAGCAAGAGTTCACTCTGTTCATAAGAGTAGTCTTTTTATGATTCATATCTATGGCAACCACTAATGCCTGGTTCTTTACAATGAGGCAAGTGGTGAGAGAAAAAATAGTGACTTTTTAAAAATAAACCTTTAATTTTACAATAATTTTTTTTTACATACAGAAAAAAAATGAAAATAGTAGAGAGTTGCCGTATATCCCAAACCCAATTTGAAAATTCTGGCAGTTTTTTGCTTTTTAGGTTATATTGTATATTATGTCAAACACTGTCAAATACTTGTGGTAACTTGTTTCTTTTGACATGAAGTTTCCCTCACTAGGTTAAGGCATTTGTCTTAAATTCCATTTTATCTTATATTCTTGAAGTTAAAGCAGGTATCTTTTAATTAGATTTTGCCTATTTTTTAACCCTTAATTTTTATTATTTTAATATAACTTTATTTTCTACCTTTTGTAATAAGCACACCACTGGATTTTACAAAATTTTAATTTTTATATTGTTAAGTTGAGTTAAATCTACTTGTATTAGTTACTTTCATATTTGGACTCATGTCCATCTGGGGAGAGCATTCGTTGTCCAACTGTGTAAAGAATAGAAAATCTCTTTTAGTTCTAACACAGAATGTTCTCTAATAAGTGAAAAAAGCTACAGAATGTTGATAATCTGTAATTTGATTAGAAACACACACACACACACGTAAAAACAGGAAGTATTTCTGGAAAAATACATGAGAAACTGATAAAAGTTTTTAATATGCCAGAAGAGACATGGGTGGATATATAATATTTTTTTCTGGTTGGTGCTGTTGCTAGTATTTGGTTTGTAAGATATCTTTATTGACCTTAGCTTCTTCAATGAACTTAAAATTTTGGTTTGCAAACCCTTATTAGAGAGGATGTTCTTATATTTCCTGGTGGTTTTAGTTTTTTTCTCCCTAACCTCACGTAAGGGGGAATAACTTTTATGTCATTTGAACTTTGTACATAAGGATGTAATACTATTTAAAACAATAGATAGGGCGCCTGGGTGGCTCAGTTGGTTAAGCGACTGCCTTCGGCTCAGGTCATGATCCTGGAGTCCCGGGATCGAGTCCCGCATCGGGCTCCCTGCTCGGCAGGGAGTCTGCTTCTCCCTCTGACCCTCCTCCCTCTCATGCTCTCCGTCTCTCATTCTTTCTCTCGCAAATAAATAAAATCTTTTAAAAAATAAATAAATAAATAAAAATAAATAAATAAAACAATAGATAAATGAAGACAGTTGTGCTTTGTGACAGAATGGAAACTTGAAATTGAAAAAAAAAAAAGAATCAGTTATAGAAAGATATAACCATTTTTTTGCATATTTGAATTTGTGCCTGGGGTTCTTATTGGCCAAACAGTCCATTTTATGTTATAATGATTATTATTTCAAGAAGGAGGAGGAAGGTAATGAATTAACAAAAAAATACTGTCCCAGGATTTGAGATAGTGGGTTCAAGTCCCAAGGATCTCATGGATCAACTATTTGACCAAGACAAGGTCTAAATTGACTCAACTACAAAATGGAGTGATTGCTTTAAGTAATGTCTCAAGTCCTTCCTACTCTTAACTCATTTTTGTAACACAACTAATAGCCAAAACTCAAGTGTAAAAGTGTTTTAAAAATGACCCGAATATGTGAAATCATGGTGGTAACTCTTTCTTATAATCAACTAACATTCATTTATGGAGCCTGAGTCCTTTGCTAGGGCTTTTGCTTTGATTTTGTATTACATTATATTAGTGTTAATGTAACTCAGTGATTAAGCAAGTTACAAAACATAATTTGGATATCAGAGGGAATAGAGACCTCTTAATTACCATTTTTAAATGAGCTTCCAAGATAACTTTGAGAGAAATATGACCTTTTTAAAAGAATTGTACTATCTGTAAAATAATTAGACACAAGCGTTCTCTGTCTTTTTAGAATTTACTTTCTCTGCTCATTTGGTCTAGATGACAGTTCCTTTCTCAGGGCTGCTGTGACAAAGTGTCACAAACTTCTGAGTGGCTTAAGCCAAAAGAAATGTATTTATCATCTCCCGGTTCTGGAGGCTAGATATCCAAACAGCCGGGCCAGGCTCTCTCTGAAATCTGCAGGAGAAACTCTTTCCTTGCCTCTCATGGGCTTCTTAAGATGGCCACCAGTCCCTGACGGTCTGTGGTTTGCAGCTGTATCATTCCCGTCTCTGCCTCTGTCACCACAGGGTGTTCACGTCTGTTTCTTCTCTCTTCTTATAAAGACAACACAGGTTGCATTGTTTTAGGGGCCCACGGTCCACCAATGTGACCTCACCTTACCTCAGCTAATTACATCCACAGTGACCCCATTTCTAAATAATGTCACATTCTGAGATACTTGGGGGTGGGGATTCAGCATATGTTTTGGGGGATGCAATTTGACTCCTAACAATAATACAACACAGATTAAATATGCACAGAAATGCAGGCACAAAATCAGTCTAAAATCATATATATATATTTTTAAAGATTTTATTTATTTATTCATTAGAGACAGAGAGAGAGGCAGAGGGAGAAGCAGGCTCCCCGCCTAGCAGGGAGCCCGATGCGGGACTCGATCCCAGGACCCTGGGATCATGACCTGAGCTGAAGGCAGACGCTTAACCATCTGAGCCACCCAGGCGCCCTAAAATCATATTTTAAGTGTAACAAGCAGAGTTCTTTCCATTGATTGACATGAGGGGACGATAATGGCAGAATCAGCATGACTTTAAAATCAAGTAAACAAGGAGTAAGCCTGGAAAAAAGTGAAGAAATTATTTCTAGATGACTAAGCATCATGTCACAGTTCTTCCCAGGAAGCAGTTATATATTAAGCTCTCACCTGACTTATGGAAAATAATAGGACACCGTTTGGTTTTCTTATTTTTTTCAGAGCAATACATATGGTATTTTCATGTAGCTTTCTGTCACTTCATGAAGGGATGGCACCTGGGACATGCAGACAGTAAGAGTCAGGCCCTCATTAGGGCATGCTGTTTGCGGCTGCCCAGGGCTCAGTTGATGACCATGTGAATGATTCACTGGATCCTGTTAGTAATTTCTGATCAACAGGCGGTCCCTGACTATTTTAACACATACCACCAGAATGCATTAACTTCCAAAGCAGTTCCTTTTTTCATTAGCTCTCAGACAGGAACCACTTAATTTACACAATAAGATAAGGTATTAGAAGTCTTTAATAATTACTCTTTTTAATTACTGCTGTGGCCTTTATCAACCTTTCGGGATAGAATTTTTGGGGGAGTATTTGTTTTTAAAATACCATATTTTTTTTTTTTTTGCAAAATGAAACATATTTTATATTATTTAAGGCATTTTGTTTTGAGTTTTTACTTTAAACAGCATTATCTATCCAAATAAAGCTCTTTGATAAGTGACATTTGTGAATGTAAGTTTTAATTTTTTTTCATTTTGGTGAAAAGCACATAACAAAATTTACCTTTTAAATCATTTCTAAGTAATTTAGTAGTGTGAAGTATATTTACTATGATTTGGAACTTGAATATATTTTTATTAATTCTACATTTTCTTACACTAATCTGTGTGTAATAATTGTGTGTGTGTGTGCATGCATGCACAAATTGCTACTTGATAGTTTCTTTAGAAATCTGTATTCACACATACTTTGCCAGGTGATGTTGTGTGTGTTTAAGGTATAAATGCATATGGGTATTAATTTTTAAATTATGACCCGATATAGGTCACCCTCAAATAAACAATGTGCATTAAATATTCCAACTTTTTATGAGTATAAAATCAGGTCATAGAGTTTAACTGTTAGGAAAAAAAAACTTTAAAATTGAGTTTTAGTCTTTGCTGGTGAATGAACTGTGTCACTATGGCGTTTGTCTTAACACTAGAAGAAGGATCTGCTGCTTAGTGACTGAAACAGAGACAGTTAAAAATATTAGCTAAGTCTATTGGTTGAATCTTGAGCCAAATTCATGCTCTTTTTGTAGCTGGGGCACAGAGGTGCCAGAGCACCTGGCTGCAGGGTCCCAGACAGACCGGGTTCAGGCACTTGGGGCTAATAAAATTCCAAGGCAGGGAAACAAGTGGTGGTGAAACAAGAAAGGAATTTATTTCAGTGGGGCCAACACCAGGAAGACAGTGGACTAGTATCTCAAAGACTGTCTTCCAAGTGCCAAAAATACTTCCAAGTTTATATAAGGAAAATGTGGGCCAAAGATGGGTGGGTACATGCAGGTAAGCAGTGAAGGTGAAATTAACCAGCGTCTTGGAGTCCATCGGGGTGGGGTCTTGCAGGCTCAGGGCCGTCCTTATTTCTTGAGGGGGTAATTTCGGTTCCCATCAGGGGATGCTTTGTCCTCAAGTCTTCTCCCTAAACCAAGAAATAAGCTGGAAAGAAGAACCCAACTGGAAAGCCTGAGGTCAAATAGAGGCAGCCAAGACCTCTTTCATTTTTGCATGGTCTTGGTGCCAGGGATTTAGTAACTAAGGCAGCTCATTTCTTTTATTAAGCTGAAATCTGCATCCTTTCTCTGTGTCTGGGCTTACAGTTTATTCCAGTGACAGTCCTTCTTGCATTTGAAGGCTGATGTCATGGGTCCCCTTCACATCTACAGGTTCCCTGTTATTTCAGTTGTCTCTCCAGAAGGGAACAGACCATCAGGCTCTTTCTTGTCCTCCTGTGGACACAATTTAGTTCATCATTTTCCCATTTAAAGTGAGCTGCAAAAAATGAAAAGATTGTTAGAATCTAGATGCCAACTGTTGCCAGGTGGACTGGGGAGATCTCCAGGCCCTGAGGCCTCCACCCAGCCTCTCAAGGGACATTGCTGGAGGCTATTAGTCTCATTGCAAGAAAAGAATTCAAGAATGGACCAGACAGGGCAGCTGGGAAGAGTTTATTAAAGTGAGAGTACACTCCGGAGCTGTGAGGGCCCGTGAGCCTAAGGAACACCTGCACACCTCCCTGGGGCTCAGGTTTCTACTTTTTATTGACAGTTGTTAACAAGGGGGTGGAATATTTATTATTTAGGGAGGGGATTTCTTTTTTTTTTTTTTTTTAATGTTTTATTTATTTATTCCTGAGAGTCAGAGAGAGAGAGGAAGAGGCAGAGGGAGAAGCAGGCTCCCCGCGGAGCAGGGAGCCCGATGCAGGACTCGATCCCAAAACACTGGGATCATGACCTGAGCCGAAGGCAGACGCTTAACCATCTGAGCCACCCAGGCGCCCTAGGGAGGGGATTTCTTTGGGAGCAAGGTTTTGCCCCTTTTCTCTCTTACTTGGTCAGGCTCTCTGGCCTTCTTTGTCTTGGGTTTGATCCGGCTTCTTTGGCCTTATCAGTGGAGTGCTGCCAGGACAGGCATCTGACTTTCCCCATAGTGACCCTGATTCCCCCTTTGCTGGCCTCCGGGCATCCTGTTAGAACCTAACTAAGTGCTTACTCTAACATTCCCTTCCCAAGGACTCTGACCTTTAAAAATCTTTTAAGGGAAAATGGGTGATGGTCCATCTTCTTTAACTGCTTCTTGCTGATGTGGAATGTTGACCCTGCCTGAAGGCCCCAGAAGTCCTTGCTGTCTAAGTTTTAGGAAAACTGAATGGACAGTGAGGAGTAGAAGGATGTTGTGGCTAGGTCTACTGGGTGTTGATAGTCATTTGTTTCAGGTTTGTTTTGATTTTTTTGTTTGTTTGTTTTGTTTTGTTTCTTAGGGTTGTTGCAGACCAGCACCTGGAGATTACCCTGGCTGGAGGCTTTAACCTCTCTGGAAGAACTGATTCATACACAGTATGATGTGTTAGCCACTGTGTAGACTCCCTCATTTCTGTAAGAATGTAGTGAAGGATGTGATGAAGGGCCTCTTGTAGCCAAGTGGCTTGCTGCCTGATTTTATCTATATAGGTTTTTACTTTCCAGGAGGAGTTAACGCAGGTATAGAAGGTGCTGTTAGGCATCATACAGTCTCTGTTTTGTTCAGCAAGCAATCAGAGGCATTTCTTTGGAAATGAAAGGAAGACATAGGTTAATGGTTGGAGCAAATTACAAACCTAGTGTCTGGCTCCAGAGTGCTACCAGTGAGATTTCTAGATGTCAGGCTCAAAGCATCCTCAGATGGAGTGGGAGCAGGCAGGGGCAATCTGATGTTTTAGTTGTTGTTGTTCTAGTTCGTAATTCAGATGTCTCTGGTGATTCCCTTGAGTAGCCCATAGAGCAATAGGCACTAAGATTGTCTGTACTTGAGTTTTGTGGCAATTCCTCTGAATTGTAAACACTCAAAGATAACTAATCAGAACTTGAATCTAACATCCACAAAAGTGTGTTATTGAAATATAATCTTTCTCTAAAATCACCCTTATTTCTATCAAAGATAGCCAAGGCAAGACTAATTTGATTGTAAAACAAATCCCGTATTAAGAAACTTGGCCTAATTATTTACATAAGCTCAGCAAGAATAGTGATTGGTCATATAGATTCTTTAAAATCGGCTTTGCTGGAACCTTTTATAAGGAATTTCAGATTGAACTTTTAATAGTGTCTCGAGGCCAGAAACCAAGCCAAATACTTGTCATCAGACTTGCCTGTAATACCTGTAGATTTAAGTGAATTTCTCTTCTTGAGGTCCCCAAAATATTCTGAGGCTTCTTGCACCTGCCAAGAAATGACATTTTTTACTCACCTGGGAAGGCTACTGGAAACTCTTGGAGCAAGGTATGAGGCCAACATTTCCAAGGGGCTTTGTTGGCTCCATAAAGTCAACTTTAATCCTTTAAAGCTGTCTAGTCATATCTGAGTCAATGCATGTGTCTCTCAAATATGACATTCCAGTCAAAGCCTTGGTAACATACCAATGTTTCCAGTGGTGTCCTGTCATAATGAGAACAGATTCTTATTGAACTTATGCAAATAATTATAATTGCCATGAAAGAACGAATACTCACTGTGACTTTCTGAATTCTGAAGGTTTCAAGTAGAGAGAAAACTTAAATGTTTCAATTTGTTCACAAAGGAATATTTTACCATATTTCTGTAGGCCATAGATACCCTAAGAGAAAATTTCCTTAAATCTGGAAGAACAAACATTGGAGAACCAGCAGTGTTTCAAACAATAGTCATAAAAACTATAATCATCTTCCTCAATTCATTCAGTCCCATGTCATTATTTCTTGTTTTGTTTGAATGCAGCTCTTCTGGAAATTCTTACCCAGTTTAATTTTATAATTTTAAAGATATCAGATACCTGTATTTGTCAAAAGTCCTTTTCATTAATCTCCTTGATGATGAAACACATTTTGCAAGAACATCAGATTAATAAATATAAATGACAAGAGACTCAAAAATGGACATGGTTAAAGATCTGACGAGAGTTCATTGTAACGCAGTTAATAAGAAAATTTGATTATTTCTGTGACATACAGCATTTCAATAATTAGAATATTTAATGACCTTATACCAGGACACACTAAAACTTCAGGAATTTCATATACTTAATCAAAGATCTGATAAAGACAAAATATAGAAACTTTGGTTTTCTGGGCAGATAAAGAAAAAAAAGACACTTTGTTTATAGTTTATCAAGAACAGACCAACAATCCAGGAACATTTTGTCTTTTTAACAGAGAGAAAAGCAGAATTTCAATAGTATACCAGTATACTTTAAAAATCCATTCATTTCGATCTTAGTCCTGACCACACATAAAATTCTTTTCCGAAGTTTTTCCTTCACAGGCCTTCTACAACTTTTTCATTCAGATTTTGTCTTAAGCCCTCTCTCTCTAAATAACCAGCCTTTTTTTAGGACAAAATTACTTTCTTTTTTTTTTTTTCTCAACAAAAAAATGTATTCCCATTCCTTTTACCTTTTTTATACATCTTCTACTCTCTACATACAGAGTTGCTTTCATTATTTCCATCACCCTTCATTACATTTAGCAGAATTTTAACTCTGAGAAACCTTAGTCTCCAGCAAAAACTAAGTAGTAACCAGTTGTGAACCAGAATTCTTTAGACTGGAAATTTATGAATACATTTCATAACTTCTAGTTTTTAGATTTTTTTAAGTCCAAGGGAGCCCTTGGGCCACTTCATGCTGATTTGGGAGGTGCTTCAGTTTGAACGTCACAAGGAGGTGACCCAATAGCTTGGGATGGTTTTTGCTCCTTGCGAGTGAGGGTAAGCGGAGCAGGAGTCGATGGTGCAGAGGCACTGAGGGTGGTAGAGGAGCCAGCTCTACAAGCCATGCCCATGGGTGGCGCAGAAAAAACCATGAGGAGGAAAGCAGAAGCAGAGGAGGTGAGCTGACTCCAGCAAAGCTGGAGATGGACAAAAGCCCAGACAAAAGAGGACTCCGGGTCTTAAAACTCATCAGCTCAAACAGATGAATAGATGCATGTTTTCTTTCCACCAACAAAAAGTGAAAATAGGCAGTCCATATCATGCCAGAGAAGGCAACCTGTTTACAAGAGACACAAAGGGGGGCCACATAGAGAACTTGAAAGAACACAGGTATGGTGGCAGATTAACAGAACTAGAAGGGTCCGAGGCAGCTGAATTGATGGTGGATTGAAGGGTAGAAGGAGAGGAGGGGTGTCCTTGGACCCCCTAAAGGAATGTGGGTCAGGGTTTGGTATAGGGTCATAAAGGCCTGATTATATGGGATTTCAGTCTACTTCCCTGTCTTTTAGAGAAGAGATCAAGTTGCAGTATGGTGTTATAGTTAAGACTATCATTTTCTGGTCAGATTTCCCCACCCTCTAGTTTATATTGGGGCCAAGCAGGGTTACAAAAGAACATAAACATTTTTCTTTTTAAGCTTTTTTTTTTTTTTTTAAAGATTTTATTTATTTATTTGACAGAGAGAGAGAGAGAGCACAAGCAGGGGGAGCAGCAGGCAGAGGGAGAAGCAGGCCTCCCGAGGAGCAGGGAGCCCCATGCGGGGCTCGATCCCAGGACCCTGGGATCATGACCTGCGCTGAAGGCAGACGCTTAACGACTGAGCCACCCAGGCGCCACCTCTTTTTAAGCTTTTTAATGGAAGTTGATCCTAGTGTCTGAAAATACATCCCAGAGGGGAGCCTTTGGGGATGGCGGTGGAATTTCCCATCGTCTTCAGGGAGCAAGTTGACTCCAATGAAGAGTGTCACTCAGCATGCTGCTACTTTGTCCCTTCATGGTCACCAAAACAAGGAGTAGTATAGGACTACCCTCTCCATTGTTCAAGATCCTTTATGGAAATTCTTGGAGCTAAAATCCATATTATCTCTTTGAGAACCAATTGAGTATCATCTTCTCCTAGTGACAGTTAAGGTTTTCTAAGAGGAAGGAAATTAAGGAAAGTGTGTTAGTTAATATCATTTTGGTCAAAATTAAAAATAGAAATTGCTTTTATAACTCTTGCTTCTATTTAGGTTCTCTTGAAAGACTCAAATTCAGCAACTGTTTTAGTTGAATATATAGCCAGTTTTGTGCTTATAAAATAAAAACCATATACATTTAAAAATTTTTTTTCTGAGCATAAAATTAACATACATTTATTATTTATTTATAATATAGGAAAGTATAAAATACAAAATAACTCCACAAATCATTCATATATTTAAAAATTAGAACTGACCATTGTTAACACACTCACACACACACACACACACACACTCACTTCTGTGTATTATATGAAAGAAGATATTGCTTAGGCTACTTATTTCCTAGTCCTTTTGCAGGATCTATCCAACTACTTATGATAGAGTTTAAATTCCTTTAAAATATAATATAAATATGAATTTATTTTTTAAAGCCTAGGCAGTCTCTCGCTTATTGCCAAATGTTTCTTGAAAACAGGAGGGGGAAACAACTAGAAAATGGATCCTTGTGCTATGTGTTGCATTCTTATTTAAGTGAAGATTGTGTTCCTGATCAAAAACTCAACAGCAGTTCAATCAAAGCCATAATACCTCACATTCTAAAGCACAAAGAGGTTTAACAGTTTTTATCTTAATTGACCTTAGAATTCTAAAACTTACAGAAACTTAAATGGACATTATATATATTTACTATGATGCATGGGGATTGATCTTACTATAAATTATGCACAAAGCATATAAATTTGCCTCAAAGTTTTGATAAATGTTCCCTAAACTGACCATCCTGCTTATCATGAGCAATATTTAAATAAAAATAATGTGATTCTTTCACTTAGAAATTAATACATTTTTGGCCAATTATTTGAATGACTTACGATTCTTAAAAATAAGAGGTATCTCAAAAATTTGAAGTAATACCATCTTTTTCTTTTTTACTTCTTTTAGTAATCAGAGATATGCAAGATATTTCTATTGACTTTAGAGACCCGCCTGCAGAATATTGCAGAATTACTTCAATTATTAAAACACTTCATACTCCACTGGAAAGCCATAAAAACAATTGTTCGATCATCTGTCAGGACTTTTAAGTAAAAGCTCCAGTGTAGTACTGTATCTAGAAAGAGGTTACTTGGAGTATTTTTTTTTTTTTTAACTCTTATGTTAATCCCCATACATTACATCATTAGTTTTAGATGAAGTGTTCCATGATTCATCGTTTGTGCATAACACCCAGTGCTCCATGCAGAATGTGCCCTCCTCAATACCCACCACCAGGCTAACCCATCCTCCCCCCCCCCCCCAGAACCCTGTTTGTTTTTCAGAGTCCATCGTCTCTCATGGTTCGTCTACCCCTCCGATTTCCTCTGCTTCATTCTTCCCCTCCCGCTACCTTCTTCTTCTTCTTTTTTTCTTAACATATATTGCATTATTTGTTTCAGAGGTACAGATCTGAGATTCAACAGTCTTGCACAATTCACAGTGCTTACCAAAGCACATACCCTCCCCAGTGTCTATCACCCAGTCACCCCATCCCTCCCACCCCACCCCCCACTCCAACAACACTCAGTTTGTTTCCTGCAATTAAGAATTCCTCATATCAGTGAGATCATATGATACATGTCTTTCTCTGTTTGACCTATTTCACTCAACATAATACCCTCCAGTTCCATCCACGTCGTTGCAAATGGCAAGATCTCATTCCTTTTGATGGCTGCATAATATTCCATTGTATATATATATATACCACATCTTCTTTATCCATTCATCTGTCGATGGACATCTTGGCTCTTTCCACAGTTTGGCTATTGTGGACATTGCTGCTATAAACATCGGGGTGCACGTACCCCTTCGGATCCCTACATTTGTATCTTTGAGGTAAATACCCAGTAGTGCAATTGCTGGATCATATGGTAGCTCTCTTTTCAACTTTTTGAGGAACCTCCATACTGTTTTCCAGAGTGGCTGCACCAGCTTGCATTCCCACCACAGTGTAGGAGGGTTCCCCTTTCTCCGCATCCCCGCCAACATCTGTCGTTTCCTGACTTGTTAATTTTAGCCATTCTGACTGGTGTGAGGTGGTATCTCATTGAGGTTTTGTTTTGGATTTCCCTGATGCCGAATGATATTGAGCACTTTTTCATGTGTCTGTTGGCCATTTGGATGTCTTCTTTGGAAAAATGTCTGTTCATGTCTTCTGCCCATTTCTTGATTAGATTCTTTGTTCTTTGGGTGTTGAGTTTGATGAGTTCTTTATAGATTTTGGATACTAGCCCTTTATCTGATATGTCATTTGCAAATATCTTCTCCCATTCTGTCGGTTGTCTTTTGGTTTTGTTGACTGTTTCCTTTGCTTTGCAAAAGCTTTTTATCTTGATGAAGTGCCAATAGTTCATTTTTGCCCTTGCTTCCCTTGCCTTTGGCGATGTTTCTAGGAAGAAGTTGCTTCAGCTGAGGTCAAAGAGGTTGCTGCCTGTGTTCTCCTTTAGGATTTTGAGGGACTCCTGTCTCACATTGAGGTCTTTCAACCATTTGGAGTCTATTTTTGTGTGTGGTGTAAGGAAATGGTCCAGTTTCATTCTTCTGCATGTGGCTATCCAATTTTCCCAACACCATTTGTTGAAGAGACTGTCTTTGTTCCATTGGACATTCTTTCCTGCTTTATCAAAGATGAGTTGACCATAGAGTTGAGGGTCCATTTCTGGGCTCTCTATTCTGTTCCATTGATCTATGTGTCTGTTTTTGTGCCAGTACCATGCTGTCTTGATGATGACAGCTTTGTAATAGAGCTGGAAGTCCGGAATTGTGATGCCCCCAGCTTTGCTTTTCTTTTTCAACATTCCTCTGGCTATGTTGGGTCTTTTCTGGTTCCATACAAATTTTAGGATTATTTGTTCCATTTCTTTGAAAAAAGTGGATGGTATTTTGATGCGGATTGCATTGAATGTGTAGATTGCTCTAGGTAGCATTGACATCTTCACAATATTTGTTCTTCCAATCCATGAGCATGGAACGTTTTTCCATTTCTTTGTGTCTTCCTCAATTTCTTTCATGAGTATTTTATAGTTTTCTGAGTACAGATCCTTTGTCTCTTTGGTTAGATTTATTCCTAGGTATCTTATGGTTTTGGGTGCAATTGTAAATGGGATCGACTCCTTAATTTCTCTTTCTTCTGTCTTGTTGTTGGTGTATAGGAATGCCACTGACTTCTGTGCATTGATTTTATATCCTGCCACTTCACTGAATTCCTGTATGAGTTCTAGCAGTTTTGGGGTGGAGTCTTTGGGGTTTTCCACATAAAGTATCATATCATCTGCAAAGAGTGAGAATTTGACTTCTTCTTTGCCGATTTGGATGCCTTTTATTTCTTTTTGTTGTCTGATTGCTGTGGCTAGGACTTCCGATACTATGTTGAATAGCAGTGGTGATAGTGGACATCCCTGCCGCGTTCCTGACCTTAGGGGGAAAGCTCTCAGTTTTTTCCCATTGAGAACGATATTCGCTGTAGGTTTTTCATAGATGGCTTTTATGATATTGAGGTATGTACCCTCAATCCCTATACTCTGAAGAGTTTTGATCAAGAAAGGATGCTGTACTTTGTCAAAAGCTTTTTCTGCATCTATTGAGAGGATCATATGATTCTTGTTCTTTCTTTTGTTAATGTATTGTATCACAATGATTGATTTGCGGATGTTGAACGAAACTTGCAGCCCAGGGATAAATCCCACTTGGTGGTGGTGAATAATCCTTTTAATGTACTGTTGGATCCTATTGGCTAGTATTTTGGTGAGAATTTTTGCATCCATGTTCATCAGGGATATTGGTCTGTAATTCTCCTTTTTGATGGGGTCTTTGTCTGGTTTTGGGATCAAGGTAATGCTGGCCTCATAAAATGAGTTTGGAAGTTTTCCTTCCATTTCTATTTTTTGGAACAGTTTCAGAAGAATAGGTATTAATTCTTCTTGAAATGTTTGGTAGAATTCCCCTGGGGAGCCATCTTCCTGGGCTTTTGTTTTTTGGGAGATTTTTGATGACTGCTTCAATTTCCTTAGTGGTTATAGGTCTGTTCAGGTTTTCTATTTCATCCTGGTTCAGTTTTGGTAGTTGATACATCTCTAGGAATGCCTCCATTTCTTCCAGGTTATCTAATTTGCTGGCATAGAGTTGCTCATAATATGTTCTTATAATTGTTTGTATTTCTTTGGTGTTGGTTGTGATCTCTCCTCTTTCATTCATGATTTTGTTGATTTGGGTCATTTCTCTTCTCTTTTTGATAAGTCTGGCCAGGGGTTTATCAATCTTGTTAATTCTTTCAAAGAACCAGCTCCTAGTTTCGTTGATCTGTTCTACTGTTCTTTTAGTTTCTATTTCATTGATTTCTGCTCTGATCTTTATGATTTCTCTTCTCCTGCTGGGTTTAGGCTTTATTTGCTGTTCTTTCTCCAGCTCCTTTAGGTGTAGGGTTAGGTTGTGTACTTGAGACCTTTCTTGTTTCTTGAGAAAGGCTTGTATTGCTATATACTTTCCTCTTAGGACTGCCTTTGCTGCATCCCAAAGATTTTGAATAGTTGTGTTTTCATTTTCATGGGTTTCCATGTATTTTTTTAATTTTTCTTTAATTTCCTGGTTGACCCATTCATTCTTCAGTAGGATGCTCTTTAGCCTCCATGTATTTGAGTTCTTTCTGACTTTCCTCTTGTGATTGAGTTCTAGTTTCAAAGCATTGTGGTCTGAAAATAGGCAGGGAATGATCCCAATCTTTTGGTACCGGTTGAGACCTGATTTATGACCTAGGATGTGATCTATTCTGGAGAATGTTCCATGGGCACTAGAGAAGAATGTGTATTCCGTTGCTTTGGGGTGGAATGTTCTGAATATGTCTGTGAAGTCCATTTGGTCCAGTGTGTCATTTAAAGTCTTTATTTCCTTGTTGATCTTTTGCTTAGATGATCTGTCCATTTCAGTGAGGGGGGTGTTAAAGTCCCCCACTATGATTGTATTGTTGTCGATGTGTTTCTTTGCTTTTGTTATTAATTGCCTTATATAATTGGCTGCTCCCATGTTAGGGGCATAGATATTTACAATTGTTAGATCTTCTTGTTGGATAGATCCTTTAAGTAGGATATAATGTCCTTCCTCATCTCTTATTACAGTCTTTGGTTTAAAATCTAATTTGTCTGATATAAGGATTGCCACCCCAGCTTTCTTTTGGTGTCCATTAGCATGGTAAATGGTTTTCCACCCCCTCACTTTCCATCTGGGGGTGTCTTTGGTTCTAAAATGAGTCTCTTGCAGACAGCATATCCATGGGTCTTGTTTTTTAATCCAGTCTGATAGCCTGTGTCTTTTGATTGGGGCATTTAGCCCATTTACATTCAGGGTAACTATTGAAAGATAGGAATTTAGTGCCATTGTATTGCCTGTAAGGTGACTGTTACCGTATATTGTCTGTGTTCCTTTCTGGTCTATGTTGCTTTTGGGCTCTCTCTTTGCTTAGAGGACCCCTTTCAAGATTTCCTGTAGGGCTGGCTTTCTGTTTGCAAATTCCTTTAGTTTTTGTTTGTCCTGGAAGCTTTTTATCTCTCCTTCAATTTTCAATGACAGCCTAGCTGGATATAGTATTCTTGGCTGCATATTTTTCTCATTTAGTGCTCTGAAGATATCCTGCCAGTCCTTTCTGGCCTGCCAGGTCTCTGTGGATAGGTCTGTTGCCAATCTAATGTTTGTACCCTTGTAGGTTACATATCTCTTCTCCCGAGCTGCTTTCAGGATTTTCTCTTTGTCTATGAGACTCGTAAGTTTTACTATTAGATGTCGGGGTGTTGACCTATTTTTATTGATTTTGAGAGGGGTTTTCTGTGCTTCCTGGATTTTCATGCCTGTTTCCTTCCCCAAATTAGGGAAGTTCTCTGCTATAATTTGCTCCATTATACCTTCTGCCCCTCTCTCTCTTTCTTCTTCTTCTGGGATCCCAATTATTCTAATGTTGTTTCATCTTATGGTATCGCTTATCTCTCGAGTTCTGCCCTCGTGATCCAGTAGTTGTTTATCTCTCTTTTTTTCAGCTTCTTTATTTTCCATCATTTCATCTTTATATTACTAATTCTCTCTTCTGCCTCATTTATCCTAGCAGTTAGTACCCCCATTTTTTATTGCACCTCATTAATAGCCTTTTTGATTTCTACTTGGTAGGATTTTAGTTCTTTTACTTCTCCAGAAAGGGTTTCTCTAATAACTTCCATGCTTTTTTCAAGCCCAGCTAGTATCTTTAAAGTGATGATTCTGAACTCTAGATCTGACATCGTACTAATGTCCGTATTGTGTAGGTCCCTGGCAGTCAGTACTACCTCTTGTTCTTTTTGTTGAGGTGATTTTTTCTGTCTTGTCATTTTGTGCAGAGGAGAATAGATTAATAAGAGAACAAAATGCTAGCAGAGTAACAACATCCCCAGAAAATATATTCTAAACAAATCAGTAAAGACCTGAAGCAGTGGAAAAAGAAAGGGAAAGAGAGAAAAAAGAGAAAGAAAAAAAAAGAAAAAGATAAAGATAAAAACAAAAACAAACAAAACAAAACAACAACAACAACAAAAACAGAATGTGATCAAATATGATCAGGCTGTTATATAGATCAGTGCCACACACTAGATTTGGGGTGTATTTTGGTCTTTTAGAAGAAAGTGCCTCCCAAAATTTTAAAGAAAGAAAAACTTATATATGTAGAAAAATAAGGGTTGATATGATGAAGGGATGGAATATGACTGTAAAGATGGAAATTATAAAAAATTTTATAAAAGGAATTGATAAGAAGTTGTTTGAAAAATGAAAGAAGAGGATTTAAAAAAAAAAGAAAAAAAAAGGGAGAGGATGTGATCAGGCAGGGGAATAGAAAACACCATATACTAGAGATTTAGGGTATATTTTAATCTGTTAGAAGAAACTATCTCAAAATTTTAAAGAGAGAAGAACTTATATATATAAGCCAAAAATACGGGTAACTACTATGAAGGGATAGAATATGACTCTAAAAATGAAAAATAAAAATGTTTTTTTTAAAAAAAGGGATTGATAAGATGTTGGTTGAAAAAGGGAAAAAGAAAAATTCAAAAAGAAAAAAAAAAGAAAAAAGACAGTTAACAAAAAATTAACTTTGAAAGACTAAAGAATCATGGTAAAAAAGCCATGAATTCTATGTGCAGTATTACCCTAGCGCTGGAGTTCTGCCGTTCTCATTGATCGGTAAACTTGGTCTTGGCTGGCTGTTCTTGCTGATCTTCTGGGGAGGGGCCTGTTGCCGTGGTTTCCAAATGTCTCTGCTGGAGGCGGAATTGCCCCGCCCTTGCCCCCTCCCGGCTAAGTAATCTGCTCGGGTTTGCTCTCCGGGGCTTTTGTTCCCTGCAAGCTTTCCGTACATCTTTGGAGGCGGAGAGTGAAAATGGCAGCCTCCCAATATCTGCCAGGGAGGAGCCCTGCCCAGGGCCCTGCTTCTCAGTGAACCCCCAGAGAAAAGCCGTCAGTCACTCCCGTCTCCCCCGTCTCCGGCCGCACTCCGTGCTCACCCGGCCTGTGACCGCGCATTTCTATCTCCGGCACCTGACCCCAGGTGGAGTCTTCAAACCCAGCAGATCCCTGCGGTGCACTCCCGCGTGGCTCTTCCCCGGGGGAGGAAGGTAGTCTCCCCAGATCTGCCGCTTGTCGGGTCCCTGCTGGAGGAGCAGGGGCCCGACTGTGCCCCGGATCATGGTTTATGGCGACCCCGAGCTGAGAGCCCGCGCCTGTGCTCTGCCTTTGCAACCGGCTTCTCTGCTCCGTTACCTGGGAGCTCTGCCACACTCAGGCACCCCCGGTCTTTCTGTGACCCCGAGGGTCCTGAGACCACACTGTCCCGGAGGGTTCCACCCCCCGCTTAGCCACCAGGGTGATGTCCCTCAGTGGAGCAGACTTTTAAAAGTTCTGATTTTGTGCTCCGCGGCTCTATCACTTGCCAGAAGCGGCCGACAGAGGCCCCTCCCCCGCCGTCTATCCTCCCGAATATCGCCTCGGATTCACTTCTCCGCACGTCCTACCTTCCAGAAAGTGGTCGCTTTTCTGTTCAGAGAGTTGTTGCTATTCCTTTCTTCGATCTCCTGTTGGGTTTGTAGGTGTTCAGAATGGTTTGATCCCTATCCAGCTGAATTCCTGAGAGGAGACGAAATCCAGGTCTCCTACTCCTCCGCCATCTTGCTCCGCTCCCCGGTTACTTGGAGTTACACTCATTCTATTAACTCAGCTTCTGTGTGATCTAGAGCAATTTACTCAAACTTTTGGAGTTTCTTTTGCCCTTATTTGTAAAAATATCCAAATGCAAACAGAGACTGTTTTCAGCTTAATAAAATCCCTTTAAAGTAGTATCATAAAAATATACAGTATTCGTATATTTCCTAGGATTAGACTTAGGAATGTTGTTGACATAGTCCATATGTGTTGGTTTGAGCCTTGACTTTACAAAATTTTGAAATTGTAGCCTGGAAAAAATGTGTGTGTGTGTGTGTGTGTGTGTGTATCATCCTGCACACATGCGGTCAATTGTAATGCTGGCCATTTTCCTAGCAACACAGAACCCATCCAATACAGCATCTTTGTCAATTGATTTAACTCAGCAAGTAGCTATATTAAGATAGATGTGTGAGCCCATCAAACTATTAACCTCAAAAGTGGGTATGACTTTTGTTTGTGATAGCTCTTATATCAGAGCCCTATTTAGTTTGAACTATTTGTCAAATAATAAAGGAAAAAATGAAACTAGGACAGTGTTATCAAACTGATGATCCATGAGCTGAATTCTGTCCACAGATGCATTTTTTTTGCCATCATGGTTTATCCAGAAAATGATTTAAAAAATATATTTCCTAGTCAAAGGTTACCCATAAATCATCAGCAGCGTGATGGCAGCATTCTTTGCATTCTTTGGTTCCCGCCTGCAAACAATTGGCTGCAACTGAGAACAATTGCTCCTTTATCAAGGGACATGCTTTCTAGACCACTCTACTTAGTTTGATTTACCCAGTTATATTACTTTCTGGTCCATGGAAATGTCTGAGTCCTCTACCCCATGTATAGCACTTTATTCTGCCTCCATACTGTTTCTTGAATGCTGCTGATTAATTTCATGATCACTGTTATTCGTGCAATTGACAAAATACCAGGGGCAGAGCCTTCCTTATATCGGGTTTTTCTTTCCCATCTTAGCCCTGTCTTTTTCCTCCTCATTTCCCTGAACATGTTCTCAAAATAAAATCATGTTTAAGTTGTACTCAAATTTTTTTTTTTTAAGTTTATCTCCTAACTCTGAGAATGGAGAAAGCAAGGAACATACCCCCAACCCCACAAGGATATTCATTTGGAGGGAAAATGAAGAGGTGAAAGGAAAAGAGTAGAAAGAGCGAAGGGAAGCAAAGGGAAACCCTAAATTCCTTCCTCCAGCAACATGTAAAGAACACTCTTCAGATCCCTAGTAGGAAACAACAGAAATTAGAAATAGAAACTGGGCTTAAAGAGGCTCCAACACGTTACATGTGTTGAGAAATGCTATCCCCTCTATCTCTCAGAGGTATGCAAAGAAAACAAAAACAAAAACAATAAAAAAAATACACAAAAGATACAGCTCAATTTAATCATTCTTTCCCCACTTCTTCATTATAATAATTTATAGAAATTTACAGAAATATGGCTTGACATCAGACACATTGTTAACAAATTGTCATTCAGACCTAATCATGGACTTTTTGTACTCAGCTGCTACTGGAATTTAGGTTGGGCAAAGGCGCTATCATTTTTAGCTGTTGTTCTTGGTATGTAGAGCTTTCCCGGGAACATCTCTGGCTACTGGGGAGTTCTGTTTCCAGGTCTGCCAGATTCTCGGTTGCTTTCCTCTGCTTCCTCCTACACAGATCAGGAAAGTGTGTGGGACCTGTGGTGGTCTTTGTTTCCACCTGCATATGCTTGAGATTCGTGGATATAATTTAGGGCCATTTTGTGTGTAGATGTTGTCCATGTTTTTGTTATCTCATATCCTTCTGTTTTGTTTTGTTACTGCCCGGTGTGGCTTCTAAGACATGAAAGAACTAAGTTGCCATTACCATCTTTCCATACTTCATAATTCAGTTGTTGTTTTTTAATGTGGGGCAAAATAATACTTAAAAAGAATAAGATAAAAAAATTTGAATAAGTTCTAGAAATAATTATAGCCAATTATAGCCATGAAGGTAATAATTTCACAATATAGGGAAAAATATACAATCAAATTTTGTAAGAATTTTAATTAATTGGGGCTTTATGATGCTTTTCTCTTCTTTTATGCTTTTTAAAAAAATATATTTATTTATTTATTTGAGAGACAGAGACAGAGATAGCCAGAGAGATAGCGAGAGAGAGGGCAGGAGCAGGGAGAAGAGGGAGAAGCAGACTCCCTGCTGAGCAAGGAGCCCGATGTGGGGCTCGATCCCACGACCCTGAGAGCATGACCTGAGCCGAAGGCAGATGCTTAACCGAGGGAGCCACCCAGGTGCCCCTTCTTTTATGCTTATAATTAATAACTCATCAGGTTCCATCATACTATCAATTTGTTTACTGTTCTTTATGGATAATCTTAACAAAACTAAATTAAATCAACTCTGTAATAAATCTCTTGTTTTTGTTGTTGTTTTGCTTTCCCTGTTAGTCATTTTTTTAATTTAGAGTTTAGCATAAATAGCTTTAGGCCATCTTCTCTTCCTTTTATTATATGAAACAACATTTTTATACCCTATCAATATTTATTTTAAATTTATTTTTAATATTTCTAAGAAGTAAAACATTTGAACTAAATGACTTACTTCCCTAACATCCTTGATCTATTATATAATGCTAAAATCCTATAGTTCTCTACGTTGTTTCCCCAATGCTTCCTAGGAAGAATAAACTTCCCATGAAAGACATAGTCCTTCTCTAGATGGTGTTTGAGATGGAAGTAAGAATGATGTTACTTATGTGGATAACCTTGACCAGACTGTAATTCATAAAAAGCAAATCATTCCCACACTGTGGTACCTTAAATATTGTTTGTAACAAATTACCTGTAACGCATCCCTATGACTGATTATAACACACCGATTTGTCACTGCACTGTAGCTGAAAACCACTGGATTACAATTTGACCTTTCCAGTGGCTTTTCTAAAGGGTTTGTGCAAATCTTACATTTTAAAGGAAGCTCCTTGTGTGTGTTGTAAAATGTCATCATAATTTGTCTTCACTGCTGTAGGTATTTTTATTTACTCAGGGGAATTGCCTTGCCTCAGGGAGAAGATTTCTGTTCCTGGCATTCTTTAACTTCACCAGAGAGTAATTTTTAGAGAATGCCCTCATAGTAACCATTCTAAAGTTCATAAACATGGACTTATTAACACATAGTTCTCCTTTGGTACCAGAGCAGTCATATATAACTGATGGAGTTTTGTGGCTCCGTAGTTTGAGAAGTAATGGTATTGTAAATAGGTGGGTTTTTTTTCTGATACAGGTATTCTCTGATTTCTCTTGAACTATTAAAAAATGCATTGAGATATGCTTAGGATTTTACCCTATCCATTCTTATTAATTGAAAATTATTATCCTAAGGTCAAAGTAATTTTCATTTTAGGAGAGATTTGAGATAAGTAAAGTTTTATTTCTTGGTCGGCACAAAGTTTTGCTAGCCATGGAGCTAGGAAGAATGTCGCTGACGATGTTTTTCCGTGTTTGTTTTTGTTTTTTCTTTAACTACCTACTGTATGACCTCAGCTGCCAAAATATCATTTTATCTTGTAGTGGAACTCTTTGTCTGCTGCTGACTGTTTCCTGTTTATCCTCTAATATGCTTTTCTTCAAATGTGATCAAATGTCATCTTTAAATGTCTTTAAAACAGTGTACCTACCTATGTAGACTCAACACAGCTACATAAAAATGGAAAAATTATCATTTTTTAATGCAAACAGTTATAATTATTTGAGTTTTATTTTAGAAATACCCACCTGTTCCTTTTTAAGTTAATGAAAAAAAATGGCATAAAAGACCAAATCCCCAAGTAATAATGAAGCTTCATTCTATTTTTAAAAAATATTTTATTTATTTGTCAGAGAGAGAGGGGGTGGGTGGGAGAGAGAGAACACAAGCAATGGGAGTGGTAGGCAAAGGGAGAAGCAGACTCCTTGATGATCAAGGAGCTGATGTGTGGCTTGATCCCAGGACCCTGAGATCATGACCTGAGCCGAAGGCAGCCGCTTAACCAACTGAGCCACCAAGGCGTCCCAGAAGCTTCATTTTATCTAAAACAATGATTTCTTTTATTACCAAACCTTTTAATGGAACTTCCGGTCAATAGTCATATTATGTTTATCATCAATTTTTTTAAATTTTTTTTTTTTTTTTTTTTTTTAATGAGAGAGAGAGAGAGCACATGAGAGGGGGGAGGGTCAGAGAGAGAAGCAGACTCCCCGCCGAGCAGGGAGCCCGATGCGGGACTCGATCCCGGGACTCCAGGATCATGACCTGAGCAGAAGGCAGTCGCTCAACCGACTGAGCCACCCAGGCGCCCCTATCATCAATTTTTATCGAATGTTTGATGAGGGAATAGAACAGGTAGAAATAACACAGCGTGTTTTTCTTGGGGGGGAAAGAAAGGAGACTTTGAATTATGAAATTAAGAATCATTTCCTAAATAATTTATACATTTTAAAAGAAAATAATCATCATTTGATTGTTGATCACCCTCACCCCATTAGCCATGGTTCCAAGTGGTAAGCCACAGAAAGGACTTTGGCTATAGTTACTTGAAAATGAATTTGTCAGAAGGATATTAGGTAGCTCAGAATATTGCTAGGATTTTAGGAGACTAAGCAGCCTGATTGTATCCACAATTAAACCACAGATCTAGCTCAGTGAGGGCACCATTCTCTGCTATGAGCACACACCCTAACTTGAAACCCATTCCCCAGGCACACTGGACTCTGGATGCTGTGGAGTGAGAGCTGTCTGTATTTTCCTTTAGGAACTGTTTATTTTCACTGCCATAGCATCTAGGAAACACAAGTCATTTTTCCTATTTCGCGGTACGGGGCAAGCATTTGGATTTTATTGGAAAGATCTGTCATATGCTTACATCCAAGCTGCAAAAGAGTCTGGAAAGTGAATATTTCTATTATTGATATAAGTTTTGCCTGCCATATGGACTTACAAAGTCACGCAAACATGGAGGTTTAGTTACTGGGTAAAAAAAGGAAAAATATCCCATACAAAATTTCTCGTTTTTGTTTGTTTGTTTTGGTATTTTTGCTAGATGATTTTTTAAAGAACTATTTTGTGTGTGTGTGTATGTGTGTGTGTGTTTTACTGGTGCGGATCCTTCAAATACCGTTAAAACTGAACAAAAGCTGCTACTACATGTTAAAACCTAAACATGACCAAGGAATTTACTTCAGTATTTCCAACTATTTGTGTGCATGTGTGTGCGCAATTGCGTGTATGTTGTCAAGAGAATACTGTAATCATCTGCAGAATCTGAATTTCTTAGTCTTTTTTTTTTTTTTTTGGCTTCTTTTTTAGGAGAAATAGGAAGCTCTTCCCAATGACAGTTGTCTATTCATGAAGTAATTACTTTGACTGTGACAGGTCATCAATCAATGTGCCTTTAACAAATTGTGAAGAAAATGCACTAACCTTTTCAAGTTTGTATCCTGAGCTTGGCCTGAGGGCTCAAGTGATTTAGTAACTTATTTGATTTTCTCTTCCTAAAGTTGAAGAACACACAGTTTCTTTGATTTTGCCTTTTATATTCTCTGTGTTGCTTCCTGGACTCTGATTTCTGACAAAATGTCAAATGACTTAGGGAGAAGGTTTATTAAATGTTGCCTTTATGCCCTGCCACCTGGAGGTAATTCTGGTTCTGGTTCAAATCCAGACTTCTGCCAGGACTTGGAATATTTCCTATTCGGCCTTAGGTCATACTCAAGCTGTGTGTGCTCAAAAGCCTCAGAAAATATTGAAAATGGAATAGGGGATTCAGTCTGAGATAAAGGCCCTCAGCATGGTTTGTTGTTGCCTTAGAGAATCCACGTCACCATCATAATCTATTATGAACATTTCACTCTTAAAGATACATACTGAACAGAGATGTGTGTATTTATTCACAAAATACATATCCCAGAATGTTCATAGAATTGCTATTTGTAATAACCCAAACTGGAAAGAACCCAGTTGTTTATCAACAGTACAATGGATAAATAAATTATATTGTAGTCAGCAAAATGAACACTAGACAGTAATGGGAATGAATGACCTATTGTTACAGCAGCGACATAAATGGATTACACAAAATGTTTTTGAGCCAAAGAAGCAAGACACAAAGAGTACATGCTGAAGCCCATTCTTTTTTAAGTATTAAAATATACAAAATCAATCTGTACTAATAGAAATAATGCTGGCCATTTTGGGTGAGGGAGAGAGCCTGGAAGTAATACAAGGGGGTTTTTAGTTACCAGCATTGTATATCTTGATGTGAGTGCTATTTTTATGGGGTGTTCATTTTGTGCAAAGTTCTTTGAACACATAAGTTCGTACTTTTCCAGGTGGATGTTAGAGCTCAGTAAAAGTTAAGTACATAATTCACTAAACTCCAAATACTCTTAAGTCTGTGGTATTACTCTCTAGATCAGAGTAAGTTTCAGATTAAAAAAAAAAAGATTTAATATTGATTCTGATTCTCCTGTGTATCATTACCATACTCTATTTATGGGCAATCCACTAAGCTTCTTTATTAGAGGGTTATCTAGTAATGAACTGCAAATAAATCATCTGTGAGTGGCATTATTTTGAAGTAAAATAATGAAACACAAACAGTCCATTTTATTCGGTTTTCACAGGAAAATGAAAGACATGCTGTCTGAGAAATATTCAGTGATATGACACAGAAAGTGTCCCTCCACAGTACTTACTCTTAATTCAGATTTTCTTTTTTTTTTGCTTTAAGATTTTATTTATTTATTTGTCAGAGAGAGAGAGCACAAGCAGGGGGAAGGGGCAGAGAGAGGGAGGGAGAAGCAGACTCCATGCTGAATAAGGAGCCTGATGCGGGACTCTATCCCAGGACCCTGGGATCATGACCCGAGCCGAAGGCAGATACTCAACTGACTGAGCCACCCAGTCGCCCCTTAATTCAGATTTTCTGTACTTAATCACATAAATGCATATTATTATCAGCCTATGTAAATGATAATTGCTTATATTTTGTTTTAATATGAAGAGATACCAAACTCCTAATATGTGTTCTTATAATATACAGCACCTCCCCAACTGTATTTCTGTCATACCTCATTGCACTTTCTTGATTAACTGCTAGTCTTTCTAGCTAGAATGTAAGCTCTATCAGGGGCTACATGACATTCACTATTTAACCTCTAGTATCTTACACATTAAAGGATGTATATTAAATATTTCAATTAGATATTAATATTTATAGGTGACTGAATATAGTAATCCAACTAGAGAATTCATGCAGAAACATCTTCCTGACTTCTCTTGGAAAATTTATATGTTGTTCTAAATCTCAAATCTTGATAAAAAGCAGCTGACAAATTGGACAAATAAAAATTATGTACAACTCTCCTGTGAGAATTAGACCGTAACTATAAATGTAGATTACTGATTTGAAGAATCTGTTAATAGCAAGTCAACAGCAAGAGCAGAAAACATTGATACACATTGAATATTAAGGTCAGCATTTTTGAGAACTGGAACAGGAGCATGTAGGAAGGAACCAGTCACCACATGATCAGGCAGTCTTTTTTATAGCAGTTAATATGTTAAAATGTATATTTTTGACCTTATCTTTTGCTAATGGTGAATCATTCTTGCAAATTAAGATAAATAAATAGATTGATAGATATTATACTTTGTACAAATCTTATGAATGGTATTCCAAGAAATAATAAATAACAAGTGTAGGGTGTAAATAGTTACTTAAATGAATTTTTGACAGTTTTGACACATGATTATGAATCTTGCTGTTACTTTGCTATGAGATCAGAACATTAAGTCATTCAAAGTCTTCCTAGTAATATACACTGATGTTTTCCAGTATTTTAACTTGCTTCGGTTAAAATTCTTTAGTATAAATTTTATACTAAAATTGTTAGTATAAATATATTTAGTATAAATATATATATATTTTATGTAGTATATATATATACATATATATACACTAAATATAACTAAAATACTACTGAAATAGTAAACAACAGTACTATTACATATTCTACTAAAATGCTAAGTACTAATCTTCCCTTTATAAATGCTACAAAATGCAGAAAAATTCAAGATTTTAGGAATTCCTAGGAAATCCTGGTTAATCCAATCTTTGTTCTCAAATTCTGAAGATTAGTATCTGTTGGATACTTAGAAACAGTAAATCCAACTAGGTACTTGACCAGAAGATGCGGTATCTATGTGGAAAGAAGACTACTTATAAAATATAAATTATCTACATAGCAGAATATACAAGTACCTCTGAAAGTAGGAACTTGAATACAAAGTTATAAGAGGTAGATTTCAGAAGCATGGAGGAAGAGTTAGTGATGGCTTTGTGAAGGAAGAGGTATTTGAGATTTCAAGTCTGGGTTGCCATGAAATAAGTGGACAAGGGAGGAAAAGAGGGAGGTAATTTTAGGCAATAAGAATGGAATCATCAAAGTATATAGGAAAAGAAATTCCATGGCTAAATATTGAACACATTTTTCTTTTCTCAAGAAGTGAGAGTTCATATTATATGCGAATAAACTTAGAAAACCTTGGTGAGACAGTTAAAAATCACTTGTGTTAGTACATCAACAGTTGTTGAACAGAAGTACTTGAATGAGGTCAAAGTTGGTCAGAGTTTACCCAAAAGGCTGCTGGAGTTTTGATTAAGTGTGGGTAAATTCTGTGTGTAAGGCATTGACAGGAGCTGTTATGAATGAATCCAATATTTATTTTAATTTAAAAAATAATTTCTATCCTTATTTTGAATACAGTTATTGAAGCACAATCAATTCATTATTAATAATTAAAATCTCTTAAATAAAACCTCCCAACAGAGATGAAATCTACAATATAGCTTATGGTATTATTTAAAATGTAAAGATACTTAGGTTAGAGGGATTCAAAACCAATGTGAAATATATCCAGTATCAAATTCATTCATTCATTTATTCATTCATTATGTCCATCAAATATTTAATAGTTCCCTTCTATTTCCCAAATAGTAAAACCTGTTGAATCACTTTTGAATTATTTAGATTCTCTAAATAGATTCCATAAAGTAGGAGTATGTCTGGAATTTTTCAGGGGTAATGTGGAGGTCAGTGTAGCTAGTACAGAATGAATATGGCTGGGGGCTCCTAGTTAGGGAGGAGAGAGCCACAAATGGTGGGTTTCAGGTTCAGTAGGGCCTTGAAGGCCTTTGGGAGGACTATGATTTTTACTCTAGATGACATGGGATACTACTGGATAGTTGAAAAGAAAAAGTGACATGGTCAGGTTTATGTTTTTAAAAGATCACTCTACATCAAAAACTAATGATGTATGGTGACTAACATAACATAATAAAAATAAAAATAACGTAATAAAATAAAATAAAATAAAAGATCACTCTAAGGCTCCTGGGTGGCTCAGTCAGTTAAGTGTATGCCTTCGACTCAGGTCATGATCCCGGGGTCCTGAGATTGAGCCCTGCGTCAGGCTCCCTGCTCAGCAGGGAGTCTGCTTCTCTCCTTCCCTCTGCCCCTCCCCCTTGCTCATGTTCTCTTTTGCTATCTCCTCTCTTTCTCTCTCAAATAAATAAAATCTTAAAAATAAATATATAAATAAATAAATAATCACTCTAACTAGCTTGAGAATAGATTGTAGGAAGAAAGAATTGAAAACAAAAAGACCGGTTAAAAACCTTTTGTAATACCATATGATTTCCCTTACATGTGGAATCTAAAAATTGAAAACAAAAACACCAAGCTCACAGATAACAGGGAATAGATTGGTGGTTGCCAGAGGCAGGCGGTGGGGGTTGGGTAAAAAGGGTGAAGGGGGTCAACAGGTACAAACTTTCAGCTATAAAATAAAAAGATCATGGGGATATAATATACAGCATGATGACTATAGTTAATAACACTATTGCATATTTGAAAGTTGCTAAAAGTGTAGTTCTTAAAAGTTCTTACCACAAGAAAAAAATTTGTTAACTACATATGGTGATGGATGTTAGCTAGACTAATGGTGGTGATCATTTCACAGTATATACAAATATCAAATCATGTTGTATACCTGAAACTAACATAATGTTATAAGTCAATTATACCTCAATAATAATTTTAAAGAAGTTAAACAACCAAAACCAACCAACCAAACAAAAAACATCAAAAAACCCCAAAATCAAAAACCAAAAACTTTTGCAATAATGAAGGAAAGAAATGATGATGGCTTGGTGATAGTTGCAGTGGAAACTGGCAAAATCTGGTGTGATTCTGGGTACATTGCAAAGTAGAACTAACCAATTTTCTGAAACACTGCATATGGGTCATGAGACAAGTGAGCATTCAAAAATAGCTCCAAAGTTTTGGGACGATGAAGTTGCCACCAATTGTGATTTGGGATATCCTGAGTAAAGCCAGAATTTTGGGAAAAGATTCAGTTTAGTTTAGAAATGTTAAGTTTGAGGGCGCCTGGGTGGCTCAGTTGGTTAAGCGACTGCCTTCGGCTCAGGTCATGATCCTGGAGTCCCGGGATCGAGTCCCGCATCAGGCTCCCTGCTCAGCGGGGAGTCTGCTTCTCCCTCTGACCCTCCCCCCTCTCATGTGCTCTCTCTCTCCTCTCATCCTCTCTCTCACATAAATAAATAAAATCTTAAAAAAAAAAAAAAAGAAATGTTAAGTTTGAGATGTCTATTAAACAAAGGTATGTTTTTAGGTAGCAAACCATGATTTGAAATCACTGATTTCCTTTTAACAATACGTACATTCTAGCATTTACTTTTATTCTGTTGAAAATCTCAGTGAAAACAATTTACAATTGTATTTGGTGTTTTTAGGAATCCTCAGCACAAAAGTTACATTTGGAAAGCTTATGAAATCACTGTTCAGTTGCTTTCTTAAGAATTCCTTTTTTTGATGAATTTAGCATCTACAAAATATTATAGTACCACACAATTTCCTTTCTTTAAGAGTAGATCCAGAAGTTTAGAATAACATCATACTTGTAGGGCTCAGAAATGACTAATTATGGGGTGGAATGAAGTAAATAACAATGGAAAACTAATAAAGTAATATTTTTTTCTATTTTTAAATAGAAATATTTTAAATATTTTTTTCTATTTTTAAAAATCTCTTCATTTCTTTCTTCAATTCTTCTGACATCCTCCTTCCTATTCCCCTTTCTTTCCTTCCTCTCTTATTTTTCTTTCAATTATAATTTATCTAATTGGACATTTGCTATATTCTAGGCATAAAATAAGCATTTAAAATGATACAGAAGTAGGGCACCTGGGTGGCTCAGTCGTTAAGTGTCTGCCTTCAGCTCAGGTTGTGATCCTGGGGTCCTGGGATCGAGCCCTGCATCGGGCTCCCTGCTCGGCGGGAAGCCTGCTTCTCCCTCTCCCACTCCCCCTGCTTGTGTTCCCTCTCACTGTTTCTCTCTCTGTCAGTAATAAAAAAAAAAAAAAAAAAAAAAAAAATCTTTAAAATGATACAGAGGTAAATAAGTTGCAGGTACATTTAAGTAATTGAAATATTTAATACAGGATAGAAAATAGAAAACGTTGTCCTTGCTAAATACAACACAATGTTGAAGATGTTAAATGGAATGAGAAAGGTACAGATAGATTTTTTTTTTAATTTATCATTTCATGTTGTCTGTATATTCCATCTTATATAAATAAACTTTATGTGCAAAAATAATTGTCAGTTATATGATGTGGCATGCCAGATTCCCTAATGGTACACCAGAATTTGTCATCAAGCGAACTCTTATTTGTTAGGGATAAAAACTAAAATGTAAACTTTCTAAACATTTTTCTATGACTATGAATATTTGAGAATAGAAGTAAAGTGCAACAGAAATTGAATTTTTTAAAATCTATATAAATATTAAATACATATCACACTTACATAAGCCTTGGAAGAGTTCTGTAGAGAGAATCAACCTTATTTGCACAAATCACCCTTGGCAGATATTATTTCACAGGTCCTTGAAATTCCTAGTAATAATATTGTCTGAACATCACATGAAACCGCTGGGCTTAACTCTCAGTTTTATTTGCCATCTACTTACTGGTTTACTAGATTCAGAATCTGAATTTAGCCCTCTAACACCGTGAAGACAGGGTAAACAAAATACAGAGTCGTGTCATTAGTTTGAATAAAACATATCTGCCCTGAGAAGGCCCATTTATCTTTGTTAAACATAAAGATCTGGGCTGAAGAAAGATATAAACTCATGGATAAGGGTATTGTTTTACAAAGTAGCTGAGGAAGTGGATCAGAATTTTGTAGAGAAGGAATTCAAGTAATTCAAACAATTCACTGAAAAATTATATGAAGAGTTTGGTGGGTTTCTTATCATGGCAAAATTATGATATTACAATGATATACCGATATGTGGAAATTTAGAAATGAAATATTAGCATCTAAATCACTATTAGAGGACATATTGGTAACCCTAGCATTGAGAATATGGCCATCCCCAGCCTTGAGTACCCAAAAGGGTGAAATTCTAGATGAAGAATTTGAGAAAATGGATTCCACAAAATATAGCTATACTCTGTTCCTAAAAGAGATAATATGGCTGTAAAGCATAAGATGTCTGTGGATATAGGAGTATGCATCTGCTGATGGGTATGAGATTGACTAAGAACACAGTTAGTATGTAAATGAAAAGTAAAAATTTGAACCCTCAGAGATGTCAGACCAACTATGTATGGTCTCTTGTTACTTCAGTGCGCTGTATGAATAGCCTGTTGTGATCTGAGTAGAGTTTTACTGTAGCCTGTACCAAATCCTGGATCTTCGTACTTCATTACACGTACCTGTCTTGTTTCAGATTTTGCCAAGATTTCTACAATATAGCAGAAGCCCTGCTTTACGTTCCTGGGTTTTAGTCAAGCTAGCTTTCTGGCTTCGGTCTATTTCTGATGTAGCCACACTCCTTCCTAAGAGAGCTGATACAGCTCCTTCAGGAAACAAGCCCATTGAACCTTTTTGTATGACCTTTTCCACTCTGAGTGTTTTCAGTTTTGCTTATCTTGAAACTAACAATAAAAACAAAAACAACATTTTTAAAATTTGTGTTAGCAGCACTCTGATAATAATTAATGCCCTCAGTATTTTCATGCTACTTTCTCTATAAGAATAATCAAGATTTTTTAAAAATTTAGGTAAAATTTTATTGGAGATATAAGGTCCTTGAAGTGGCTCTCTGATAAAGTCACTCCTCAATTTTATTGTAATTTTTCTCCAAATACTGTCCTGGATTTCCTCAAAAAACAGTAAATATCTTTGAAACTTAATAGTTATGTTTGTTGATATGACAACTTCTTGCATTTATGGGGCTAGGACAAAGAATGCTCATCAGTCCTTGTGTTTCTTTTTATCTTCTTATGTTCAGTGCTCCTCAATGTTTCTCAGATCCCTTACACTTAAGTTAGGAACACAGAACTGAGTTCTGGTCAATGGAATGTTTACAAAAGTAATATAGACCACTTGGAGGCCTAGCCCATAAAACTGTTATGTGTAAACTTCCACTCTCTTTTCCCATGGCATGGTGATGGTAGAGACAACATTGAAAATCATAGTGTATAACATGAAAACACTAGGGTACCTAAGTTACTCTGTATAACATAGCATTCCTCTCTCACCTAATTGATTCTTTTTGGAAGTTGCTGTCCCAAAAGGAGCCACATCTGAGCCCAAGAGATGTGATTGAGCAACACAACATTTTAATTTCTAGTCTTTCAGTTAGATGCAAAGATGAGATGGAATATCCTCCTTTGGAGAGGATATTCTGTGTGGAAAGAGAAACAAAAGAAAGATGTGACCATTAGGTAAACCATCATTGAGTTAGGTTACTGAGATTTTGGGGTTGCTTGTTGTAACAGCATGTAGCAGCTTGTTATAATAGCATATAAACAACACTAAAACTGGAATATTGAATTAGGGTGTTGCTGTAAGAAAAGAATAACTCAAAATAGATGATATTGGCATAATTGCCTAAAAGTGGGAAATCAATAGATATTGGGGAGTGAAAATATGGTGATACATGTAAATGAAATACCAGGTATTTTTTACCAGGTAAAAATGTTACCTGTATTAACTTTGAAGACAATCTATACACCTACTGAGCAAGTATGTCTGAAGGAATTGGCTGGAGGAAAAAAGTGTTAGTGAGTATTGATATTGGCTACATTTAGCATTGTATTTCAACAAGTGATGAGTATAGAAGAGCCTAAGAAATTGGATGGTTTAAAAGCAAAAATAAAAAGAAATAGTTCAGAAATTTAGGGCCTTAACTGAAAAGCCAACTGCTTCTAAATATCATATATTTGGAAATAGGATTGAAAATTCTTTTTACCACTGAAGGTCCATTAACACCCAGTCTTCTTCAAAGATCAGATAAAAGATGGCTCTCTCTCATTCACATGCAATAATCTCAATGTTGCCTCTAGTACGATGAGAGGGAGAAACATGGAGACAAGGAGGCAAATCTGAAGACAATGTGAGTCGTGTCTAAAAAGAACTTCAAGTGTATTTCTGGTACATGGAATCATTAGAACCAAATAATTTAGAAGTCTATGAAGATTTTGATGAAACTATATTGATAAAGATTCTCTGATCTCAGGTTTTAAAAGCTTTTGACTTTTCTAGCTGTAAAAGAGCTTTCAGGCCCCCAGACTTGATCCAGCAGGAAGTTCATTATAAAATTTGTACAGATCCCAAACAAGGTATGCTCCTAAATCTGCTTTTCAAGTATGTCAAAGGACATCTTATTTCTGATTCATCACCGAATTTTTAGTGTGGGGTTGAGGAGTAAGCATATAACTGGCATTTTAGACCTAAAGTTGCTAGACCAAAAAGACCACAACTGACCCCAACAGAGATGACTAAACAACACAACATCTAAAATTTCTGGTCTTTCAGCTGGATGCAAAGACTAGATGGAATTTGGGGTTGTCTCCTTTGGGGAAGGGAAAGAAGGTGTTCCTATGTGTGGAAGGAAAGGAACAAAAGTATATTTGGTTATAGAATGATAGAATGTGGCACAGAAAGCTAGTGCTTACAAATATTTTCCCTCTCCTTTCTAGACACATAAAAATGTAGGACGCTTTCCTTTCAGTTAGTTTGGAACCATGTACCTGAGTTATGGTCAATGGAATATGGATAAAAATGAGGTAAGCTGCTCCCAGGCTTGACACATGAAAATCTGTCAGATACTATCCACCATTCTGCCGGAAAATTTGAAAATCCAAGGTTGGAGTTAAAGATGATGGTACCACAAGATGGAATGAACTAGGGGCTCTGAATAACAGCTTGAGACCCCTTCTCTTCCCTTACTCTTGACTACCCAGCACAGATGGGAATAAACAAATAAACCTTTCTATGTTAAGCTATTGATATTTGGAGTTTGTTTTTTATGTGGTTAGAATTTTCTATTAAACACACACACACAGGAAATTGAAATTGGGACTGCCTGAAACATTTGAGGCACATAGTTATAGTATAAATTATATAAAAACTTGCTCCAAGAAATGCATTGGAAAATCCATATTACCTTTGTCATCTGGGGAAAAAAAGAGACCAAGCCTATAGGAGGGGAGTTTACTGAGAATGGATGGTGTATGATGATTTAGGAGTAAGTTTAAAATATTCCCACTTCTTCTATCCTGAAGACCCAATCTGATCATGGAAAGAAAGAAAAATACAGAAAAATTCTGGACAGAGCTTTTGAAATTAATAGAATAATCTAGCATATATAATGAAGGTTTACAACCCACTTAGAGTACTCAATACAAAGGAATTCTTTTGAATAAAAAAAAGGAGGAAAGAGACAGAGGACCTCATATAAGCTAAATCTATCATGTAGTTATTGTAGAAATTAGAATATCCCTAAAATGCTAGAGCCTAGGAGTTCTAGATGCCCAGGAGACTAGGATAGACCTGGCCAGGAAGTAGTGTAGTGAGTCCTAGAGAGATGTGGAAAGCCAGCACTCATTAAGTTTGTGGAAATTCCTGGATCCTGAGGAATAACTCATATTTAATTATGTCCAAGCCAATGATAGGCCATATCATAAACTGAAAGATGGGAGTAGAGAGGGTACAGGAGCTCGAGAACACCGAGGTACTCCTTGGGGGCTGCTGAAGTAGGTCAAGAATAAGGTTTTACATGTATACATAGGTTTTTTTTTGTGGCTTTTATTTTGTTTTATTTTAATTGGTTACTGCTTTTCTTTCACTGCTGCTCCTCCTATGAAACTAAACTTGACAGAGATTATATCTCTGTCACCTAGAATAACATTTGGCACATGGAAGGTACCCAGTAGTATTTATTCAATGAGTAATAAGTATGTTTCGTTAATATGCCTTAGCCTCCCAGTCTGTATTCTGATATATGTATAGCTGGGATTTTTTCTTGGGGAGGGAACAGTGATTCAATGTTAAGAAACAACAGAAATAGAATATTGTGTTTCAAGATTAGAATCTGATGTCATAATCTATACAAAACTATGATTATATTATTATAACTATGAAAAAAATTATACTGATCTAGTTTCATCTTTGCTTTTCTTTTACCATGGTATTTGGGTAAGAAACTAAATCAGATAGCTTATTTCAGCATTACATTGAGAATTTATTATTGTCCTACAAGTCCCTAAGTACATTATATTCTTACTTTAGCCTGACTTTTTGAAATGATTATTTATTTAAGCTTTCTCTAGTGTTTGTTTTTCACTAATTGTTTTTTGAAGGTCTTCACTACCAGAGAACTGGGGAGCTTGCTGTCCCTTGCCACCATCCCTCTACCATGTTTGTTCTCTTCCTTTCTTAAAATAACAAATTACAAAAAAGAAAAAAAAAAAACAAAAACAAAAAACACAAAAAACAAACCTGTATCTGAACTGCCTGAATGTTGGAGCATTTGATGCATCAAGGTGTTGTGGATGTAGTGATACATCTGTCATTGCCTTTCTTGTTATTAATGGGATTCTAATTAAACCAATCAGTTTTAATTAGTATGCTGTCATGTAGCAATCTAATAAAATACTGTGTCTAGGAAAATTGATCTGGCCTTGATGCTAATTACTCTCCTAGAGTCTAAGCTTTATAAAAATAGGAATTGATAGCTTCCAGGCAATTTACGTGCTGTCTCCCTTCCTTTGTCTTATCTTGCTTTCTTACACACAGAATCTTCTACTTAAATTGTCTCCTTAATTCATACTGTGTTCCTACTCTCAATTTATTTTAAACACACCTTTGTCTTTGGTGTGACCTAAAAAGAGTAAGGCTTTATCACTTGTCAGGAAAAAACATTTCTCAGTTAAATTTTTCCTCTAAGGAATGTACCAGATCATAGTCCCATAATCCTAGAGGCTGGCCCAAGAGAGGGTTAGACACAGGTCGGCCTCTACATAAATCAAAGTCAGAGAGAGCAGGGGCTGTGGCTAGAATCAGAGATTTATGAAGACGGCAACATTAGCATTACAAAAGAAATAACAATTTTCACATGGGATTTGTTTACCTGTTTTTTCAAAGATGCATGGCATTTTTAAAGTTAAATAAATGAATATTTCCAAGAATCAGGTGATTGATGTTTTCTTTACTGCTATTTAAATCTCTTTAAAATCAAGATACTTTGAGAAAACTGATATTTTCTTTTAGTCATAAGGCTCTTAGAACACAAATCTTGAAGACTGACTTAATGATTCAAATTTTTAGATTTATTTTTAGCTTGTTATCTGCATATCTAGGCTTTTTAATGAAATTAGTTATTGGAAACATAATTTAAACATATCTTTCCGCTTAAAAATAAATTGAATTCTACTTTTTTTTAAATTTCCTTTTGAGCTAAATTTATTTTAACAGGTAGGAATTCAAGCAAGAGATTTCTTGATCTTCATAGAAGTTCCTTTCCATTAATATTACCATAACCATTGCTTTGGACATTGATGATCTTCATTAATTGTATAGATTTATTTTTGGACATGATCTTCAGAAAGTGAGTAGTTCTAAAATTTCTGAGACCCCTATAAAATATCTTATATGGCTTTTGGGAACATATTAATGGTTTTATGTGTATTTGTTTCTAGGAATCCATTAGATCTACCTTGGGGGCAAGACGAAAGGAAAATCAGATTGAAGTGATGTTGACTCATTAATTCATTCTTTAGATCAGAGCTTCTCACAGTGTGATCTGGTACCACAACCAGCCCATGAACTATTTGTTACCTGGCCAACAAGATAGGAGCTTATGCCAGAATGAAAATCCCCTGTCATCAACACATTGTTTAGGTCAGCTGACATTTGTTTTTCATAAAGAGACTCTATCAATGAAGAAAGCAGCAAACTGAATTATGTTCTGACACAACTTCCTTACTTCAATATGTGCTGTCACTTTGAGTAGGCCCAATATAGACAGTCTGTTCATATTGAAAACATAAAAGATGTTTTCCTTGATGATAATATTTACACAGATTAAAAGAGCAATACGAGGAAAGAGTACTGTTTATTCCATTCTAACCAGCAAAAAATACTGGATTGGTAAATTGAAAATGATGAAACTTTTGAAAGAATATGACTTTTTCATGAAAAAGTCTATAAAAAGTTATCAAGGATATTCTGACCATAGTTAAACATATAAATAAAAATTAAAGAATATTTTTTTTAAAAAGCTGAGAAAGGAAGTGTTGAATCCAGAAGTCAAGGAATCTACAAGGGGCAGTTAAGAGTGATTCAAGGCACTCAAGCATGAGTTGTCTACTGCAAACTCTTTGATAGTAAGGACCCTGTCTTGTCCACTGATGAATCTCTTGTTGCCTGGCCTGACCTGCTGTGCTCATTTCTCCCCACCTTTGCATAGCAGTAGGAGCTTAAAAGTGACTACTTAGAATGCTTTTCCTATATCTCTTGGAGTCTTTTTCAGTTAAATACTAGTATGAGACCTACACCTAGAAAAGCATATCAGTGAGAAATGAGAGCTAACTAGTTGTTCTCCCTGTGGATCAGGGAAAGGAAACAAAGTTGTAAATCCCTTGCCCAACTTGTCAAGGAAGTAAGAGTGTTTCTCATAGTCCAGATATTGGTCATTTAGGTAAACAAGCAACTTTTGAGTTGTATTAAGAAAACCAGACCTGAGAATACTGTTGCACACGTCAGTCAGCGTCTGAATTAGGGGACTGCAAGAAAAAGATCCCCAGTGACAGAAGGAATTCTCTGCAAAGTCATGAAAGCAAACTCAGCCCTGAATGTCTAGAAAGTCTGGGGAGAATCAGAAATAGACAATAGCTGGCCAGAGAAAATTTGGTATCAGGCATGCATGACCTCCCCAGACCCTCAAATTTGTCTTCTCCCCCTCTTTTTCTCCAACTCCAGAGAAACTAAAAGGTAGCCTCATGCTATTATAATGATGGAGGAGGTTAGAAGTTAGAGGTGAGTGTTATAGCTCATCATATCCCTCTTCCCACTGTAGGCTTTCCAACCCTGAAAACCAAGGGAAGGGAGAATGTAAAACTCCATATGAATTTGAAATATTAAATGATTGGACATTTTACTTACTAAAATGAGACTGCTTGGCTTGAAGTAACCAGAAAATATTTTATTATCTAAGAGTGAAAAATGATATAAAATGTGCCTCAAATTTCATCAGAAGATGGAGAAATAACTAGTTGCACAGAACTGGTTTGAATGGGTAGTAGAGGAGGAAAATAAATGTGTGTTCAATTTTGCATCCTGTGACTCTTGCTTATTCAATTAGCATAGTTGTTCAGGAAGTTTACTTTCATTTCCAGAGAACAACTCATGCCAAGCTAATCCAAATTCCATTCATGTAAAAACCATTATTAGATTCACTCCAAAGATGCTAAGGATATAGCAGCGAAAAGAGATAAAATAAAATGTCTTACTTTCATGAAGCTTACATTCTTGGTGGCAGGGGGAGAAAATTTGTAAAAAAGAACTTTTTGAAAATTTCATATAGATAGTATGCCAAAGAATTTAAAACAAAATGACATGATGAAAAAATATGGAGATTAGAGAATCTACTTTATATTAAACTAAATTCTGAATGATAACAGAAAGGCAACTATGCATGGAGTTGAGGAAAGACAAAAAAATTTTTTTTTAAGATTTTATTTATTTATTTGAGACAGAGAGAATGAGAGACAGAGAGCACATGAGAGGGGGGAGGGTCAGAGGGAGGAGCAGACTCCCCGCCAAGCAGGAAGCCCGATGTGGGACTCGATCCCGGGACTCCAGGATCATGACCTGAGCCGAAGGCAGTCGCTTAACCAACTGAGCCACCCAGGCGCCCGAGGAAAGACAAAATTTTATAAAAAGGGACCAGCAACTGAAAAGTCTCCTAAATGAGAACAAGCACAGTGTTTCAGCATAACAGAATATATTTTCAGCACATTCTGAAAATAAGAATACTTAATACAGGGGTTGGATCATATATATTTTGATAGTCATTAGTGATGTTTGTGAAATACTTTGGTTTTTCCATTTCTGCACATTGCAGACACAAGGCTGATAAGAATTGCATTTTCTAACTTTCTTGTGATTAAATGGGGCCATGTCAGTAATTCTGGACAATGAATTGTGAACTGGAGGGCATTTTTATATTTTGGGTCCAACATTTAATTGCCCATAAAAGTCACTTCAAACCTCTTTTTTCACTCTTGTGTGGCAACTGGCAACATTCAAGAGGGTGGTTGTTCTATTAGCTTAGGGTCTGAGTGACTTTACTAAACAAAGTCCTCCTGTGACCCATAATGGATATATAACATTAAGGAGGAAAAAAAATTAAATCACTGAAACTTTTAAGTAGTTTTGCTTGTTTGTGTATTATTGATTGATTGTTTTTGAACCATAGCTTCTTCTGGGAGTCATCAGGTCATACAAAGATTGGCTTTTATCCTGAGATGAGAATCCATGCTGGGATCTTAAGGGGAAAAAAAAAAAAAAGACATTATTTGGTTTAAAATTGTGAAATATATTTTTGGTTATTGTATAGAGGGTACATTGTAAAGAAGCAAAAAAGGAAGTGGATAAAAAACTTACAAAAACAGTAGACTAATCAGTAATCCAAGCAATAGATTACCAACTGCTGCCTGTAATCAGATGGTAGCTGTAGAGAAAAATGGATACAAGCTGGAGATATTCATGGAATGTTTTAGAAATAGTATCAACAGGGTTTACTAGTATTTAAAAAAATGAAGAAAATTAATTCTGGGTAAATAAATGGTAGAGTGCCCTAATAAGAAGGAGTAGGTGAGGAATAAATTGAGAGAGAGATTGAAAATTAGAGTTTACATTTAAGTTGAAATACTTAATTTCATATCAAAATGAAGATGTCAAGTAGAAAGGTTGTTTTGGAATATGGAGTTTAGCAAAGAAATCATAATTGAGAGGTTAAGTTGAAAATTACTAGCACATGGGCAGAATTTATAGCCCTGGGACTTCATAAGTCACTAAGGAGAGGTCGTAGATAGTGGGCCAGGACAGATTTTCAAGGAGAGAACATTTAACAGTGTTGAAAACAGATGAAAAATGAACATAACCGATGGGATATAATCATAGTGTTTGAAAACATCCCTGAATCTATGATCTAAAAAATTGCTTTTAATCATTAGTGTAATTTTTTTGTCATAATTATATAAGCCAATATAACAGCTTTACCTTATTTTATACTTTTGTAGAAGGATAATGAAACAGATTGTTTTGCCTATATATTTTTCAATTTTCCCAAAGGCCTCTCACTCTCTCTTAATTACTTGATAGTCTTTCACTTGAAAGTTTCATTTTGTCAATCTTCTTATCAAAGATTAACCAATCATCATTTTTCAAAATATTATGTAAAATACAAATATATTTAGCAAGATTTGTAATTTTCCTACCAATTAGTTTGCTTTTTAAGCAAAACCAAACAATGATGAAAAATATTTTGATACTTTTCAGGTGATAGCAGACTAGTTCTGTTTCCATAAGTAATCGTATAACTTAGAGAACTTGAATAATAAGGATAAAACATTGTATATTTTCTCTTTACAATTTTTTTCCAGAAGATTATATTTAGATTTTGGATCTACCTTTTAAGGTGGATGTTAGTGACAAGCTATAAGGATTCCAATTCGGATAAACAAAAGGTTGAAGAAATATATGTTATGATAAACAGTGAAAGTACTTATATTTAGCTATGAGCAAAGGGAGACTTGAAGAGGCCAAATATTTTTTTTAAATATCACAGGAAGGGAATTAGACTTGTCATATACTATTCCCTACCAGACAGAGATAAGATTATACAGAGCTACAGAATCTTTGAAGAAACAGGATATAGATCATGAAACATAGTGTATTCATATGATAGGTTAGCCCTCAGCTTCCAGTCCAGGTTCTTCTAGTATGCTGTCCTATACTTCAGGTTCTAGAAAGCTAAAACTCACTTTTCTGGGGCGCCTGGGTGGCTCAGTTGGTTAAGCGACTGCCTTCGGCTCAGGTCATGATCCTGGAGTCCCTGGATCGAGTCCCGCATCGGGCTCCCTGCTTGGCAGGGTGCCTGCTTCTGCCTCTGACCCTCCCCCCTCTCATGTGCTCTCTCTCTCTCATTCTCTCTGTCTCAAATAAATAAATAAAATCTTTAAAAAATAAAAAAAATAAAAAAAATAAAACCCACTTTTCTCAGACTTTCTTCCAGATGTTTCTAAATACAAATTAGATTCCATAAAGTAATGTTGTTCATATAAAATTGTACAGGCAGAATAGAAATAGATGCCATCTTTCTGGATTTTTTTGTTTATTCCATAAAACTGTGAGTGCCCAGAAACAGATGGGTCATCAGTGACAGCTAGACTCAGGATTTCAATGTCCAATCACAAGACTTGTAGTAGTTGAAGAGCAGTTACAGAGGAAGCAGGAATAGCTTTCTTACTCCTGTGTCACAATTGTGTTACTCATCAGTGCCATGCACCAATATTTTGAGCATTTATCTTCCAAACATGTGGTAGGATTGCACTTCTTAAACCTCTTGAAGTAGGTGGGGCCACATTACTTGCTTTGACCAAGAGAATGTAAAGAGAGTGGTATGTATCATTTCCAGGTAGAAGCATACAAGAGCTGATATGTAATTCTTTACCTTTTTCCTTTTCTTGGCCACAGCAAAGGTAGAAGTATGTGTTGAAAAGGAGTTGTAATTAAGCCATCACATGCACCACTGCCTTTGACAGTCTTCAGATATATAGTAAATCTTGTCTGAGCAAGAAATATACTATCATTTTTGTTTGTGTGTTTGTTTACCATTGTTATTTTAAACACCATGATTTGGGGATAATTTGTTACCATAGCATGAACTAGGCTAATGTCAATACTATAGATGCTGATTCCAGGTTGAGAATGTTGTGATAACAAAGCCTAAAATATGTATCATTGGCTTGACAGAAGTGATGAGAAGACTGTCATTTGAGTTTGAAAATTGATAGTCCATAATATTAATTGACAAAATAATTTGTAAAATGGACTGTTAAGGAAACATGAGAGGATGATCTTGTACTTGAGGAATAAGATAGCAAAGTGAACATAAGTAGTGTGTATCGATTACTATTGACTGTGGTTGGAAGGTGTATGAAAGAAATGAGCTCAGAAAAGAAGTAGACCATTTAACAAATGAGGTAAAAAGGAATAGAATAAACTAGAAACTTAGGGATTTTCAGGGTTGGAAAAGGCAGCTATTTCTCAGGCCTTCACTGTTCACATACTTGTAAAACATATTAAAGAAAAAGTAGAAGGCTTTGAATGACAGGAATCAAATTAAGGGTGTGACTATTACATCTGTTATTATAATCTCTGAATGGATTAAAGTATCTCAGATTTAAGATATAATTAAGTGTGTGGCTGAGTAAACCTTTTAATTAGTTAAAGTGTCTCATGGAAAAGAGATTAAGGTACATCTCAGTCACAGGGCTACCACAACCAAGGTATATGGAATCACAACTTGGTCAAAAAAGAGAGATGCTGGTGAGACAGAAACTAAATAAATACTACAAATTTGCAAATAATGTCCTGAGACGAACAGTGGATTTGGCTATTAGGTGCTATTGATTGTAATTAAGTCAAAAGTCTACTAAATTTTTCAAGAGGTTCTTACCTCTTGAAGCAAAGACTAAACTAAAAGTAATCTCTAACTGAAGGCCTCAAGTGAACCTTTGGCTCACAAACTTGTACAAGCAGGAATTGGTCTGAGAAAGCTGCTCTGCAACAAAGAAAGTCATTTTCCCCAATGCCCAGGTCTTTCATAACCAAGGAGGAAAATGGCAAAAGAAGAATTTCTCAGGGACCACAGTCAGAGGAGATACTCTTCATGAGTAGGAAAAGGGCATAATGAAGGAATATTTCCACACCTAAGTTCATTGGGAATTTGGAATGCTACAGACCAGTGTCTTCTATGTATCCTCCATTCTTCTCCTCACAAAGTGGAAGTGCTCATTGCAATAATTCTGTTCATGTCTATTAATTTGGTGTTGGGGCATATAATCTGTCTTTAGTATGTAGATCTCTGGATTAAGAGCAACCACATCTGGACCTCATATAGAGACAGTCATGAACACCAAGAAGTCTTGTCTTTGAGTCTCTTGCCACAGTTAGATGGAACTTTGGAGCATTAAAAGGACATACTATGGTAGTCACTCGTACTGCCCATCATTATTTCTCCTTCCAGATGCAAGGTATGGGTAGATTTTCCTGACCACTAGAAGTCAGAGGTAGCCAATGTGACTTGCTGTGACTGATGAGAATCAAGCAAAAGTGACATATGTAACTTTTGGGGGAAAGTATATAAGACCCATTGAACTGTTCTCTGTTTTTCCGCCTGCCATGGTACACACACAAGCCCCATATTTATATAGATGTCATGAGACATCTCATAGAAAGCTGCTGCCCAAGAGAATCCCCATGACTTGCAGTGGACTTTATGTGAGCAAGAAATAAAGCTTTGTGGTTTTTTGTTTTAACGCAATGAGATTTTGAAGTTCTTTTTTTTTAAAGTTTTAAATTTTTATTTTAAATAAACATTTAATTTTAAAATGGTTTTAGATTTCCAGAAAATTTTCAAAGGTAGTACATAGACTTCCCATTTACCCTGTAGCTGGCTTCCCCCTGTTATTACTAGCTTACATTGGTATGGCACATTTGCTACACTTAATGAGCCACTGTGGATACATTATTATTAACTAAAGTCCGTATTATTCAAATTTCCTTAGATTTTACCAAATGTCTTCTTTTTTAAAAAATTTTATTTTATTATGTTATGTTAATCACCATACATTACATCATTAGTTTTTGATGTAGTGTTCCATGATTCATTGTTTGCATATAACACCCAGTGCTCTATTCAATACGTGCCCTCTTTAATACCCATCACTGGCTAACCCATCCCCCCACCCTCTCCCCTCTAGAACCCTCAGTTTGTTTCTCAGAGTCCATAGTCTCTCATGGTTCGTCTCCCCCTCCGATTTCCCCCCTTCATTTTTCCCTCCCCATTATCTTCTTCTTCTTTTTTTTTTTTTAACGTATAATGTATTATTTGTTTCAGAGGTACAGGTCTGTGATTCATTAGTCTTACACAATTCACAGCGCTCACCATAGCACCTACCCTTCCCAATGTCCATCACCCAGCCACCCCATCCCTCCCACCCCCACCACTCAGGCAACCCTCAGTTTGTTTCCTGAGATTAAGAATTCTTTTTTATTACAACATGACCTAGCCAAAACAGAGTAGTACAACACATATGGGTTTTGGTCCTAAAACCAAGTTCTGGTACTGGCTACTCTATTTCCCATCAATCTGACTAGGACAGAAATTGCAGCTCCTTTGGAAAGCTTGGGCTACCCTAAAATTCTATGCTCTAGCTCTTCCAGTAATTTTTTATGTACCTAATGCTCTCTTAAATCTCTTTCTTTGAAAAATAAAGTGTGTTCTGTTTCCTAAAACTGAACCCTGACTAAAATTCCTATCAAGGCAGAATCCTACTGGTCAAGAACTAGGATAAAGAGTCCATAATTGGTAGATACTCTGATAGATAAGTTGGCAGAGAAGTAAAAAAATAAAAACTCTTGAAAACCAATTATGAATACCATAGAAATGAATAGGTGGCCTGAATTATGGAATTGAAATCTGAGACTCCTTTAAAACCAATTTCCAAAATGATTTGTTTAGTAAAATGAAATGATTCCAGTATAAGCCTATGTGGGTGTGGTGGATAAATTCAAGGTAACTACAGTGACGGCAGATGTAATTCTAGATGGTCCAATGGTGTAGGGGGAGGGTGGGGTGGGATTAAACTGCTCTGTGTAGTATATGACGCAACTTTCTGAAACTAAACTCTATTCAACATTCCTAACTTTGCTGTGAGGCAATGCATTTCTCTTTCACAGGAAATGTCCAAGCATGTTATGCATGATATTGGCAAAAGATACAGCCAAGAGAGTCTCCATATCAGAAAGGAGTCACACTTTTGGTTAGAAATGGCAAAAGAACAAAATGATTAGTGGAAAGTTCCACTTAAATCTGTTAAATATGTAATAAGTTAACAAGCTTAATATGTATATATGTTTATATGCATATATTTCCACACACGTACATGTCATCTTATGCTCTGGAAATCTATAGGATTATTAGGTTAATGGTATAAAATCTTTTTTTTATTATTTTTTTTATTCTTATGTTAATCCCTATACATTACATCATTAGTTTTAGATGAAGTGTTCCATGATTCATTGTTTGTGCATAACACCCAGTGCTCCATGCAGAATGTGCCCTCCTCAATACCCACCACCAGGCTAACCCATCCTCCCACCCCCCTCCCCTCTAGAACCCTCAGTTTGTTTTTCAGAGTCCATCGTCTCTCATGGTTTGTCTACCCCTCCGATTTCCCCCGCTTCATTCTTCCCCTCCCGCTACCTTCTTCTTCTTCTTCTTTTTTTTTTTCTTAACATATATTGCATTATTTGTTTCAGAGGTACAGATCCATGATTCAACAGTCTCACACAATTCACAGCGCTCACCATAGCACATACCCTCCCCAGTGTCTATCACCCAGTCACCCCTCCCTCCCACCCCACCCCCCACTCCAGCAACCCTCAGTTTGTTTCCTGCAATTAAGAATTCCTCATATCAGTGAGATCATATGATACATGTCTTTCTCTGTTTGACTTATTTCACTCAACATAATACCCTCCAGTTCCATCCACGTCGTTGCAAATGGCAAGATCTCATTCCTTTTGATGGCTGCATAATATTCCATTGTATATATACACCACATCTTCTTCATTCATCTGTCGATGGACATCTTGGCTCTTTCCACAGTTTGGCTATTGTGGACATTGCTGCTATAAACATCGGGGTACACGTACCCTTTCGGATCCCTACTTTTGTATCTTTGGGGTAAATACCCAGTACTGCAATTGCTGGGTCATATGGTAGCTCTATTTTCAACTTTTTGAGGAACCTCCATACTGTTTTCCAGAGTGGCTGCACCAGCTTGCATTCCCACCACAGTGTAGGAGGGTTCCCCTTTCTCCGCATCCCCGCCAACATCTGTCGTTTCCTGACTTGTTAATTTTAGCCATTCTGACTGGTGTGAGGTGGTATCTCATTGAGGTTTTGATTTGGATTTCCCTGATGCTGAGCGATATTGAGCACTTTTTCATGTGTCTGTTGGCCATTTGGATGTCTTCTTTGGAAAAATGTCTGTTCATGTCTTCTGCCCATTTCTTGATTGGATTCTTTGTTCCTTGGGTGTTGAGTTTGATGAGTTCTTTATAGATTTTGGACACTAGCCCTTTATCTGATATGTCATTTGCAAATATCTTCTCCCATTCTGTCGGTTGTCTTTTGGTTTTGTTGACTGTTTCCTTTGCTTTGCAAAAGCTTTTTATCTTGATGAAGTCCCAATAGTTCATTTTTGCCCTGGCTTCCCTTGCCTTTGGCGATGTTTCTAGGAAGAAGTTGCTTCGGGGGGCGCCTGGGTGGCTCAGTTGGTTAAGCGACTGCCTTCGGCTCAGGTCATGATCCTGGAGTCCAGGGATCGAGTCCCGCATCGGGCTCCTGCTTGGCAGGGAGTCTGCTTCTCCCTCTGACCCTCCTCCCTCTCATGCTCTCTGTCTCTCATTCTCTTTCTCTCAAATAAAAAAAAAAAAAGAAGTTGCTTTGGCTGAGGTCAAAGAGGTTGCTGCCTGTGTTCTCCTTTAGGATTTTGAGGGACTCCTGTCTCACATTGAGGTCTTTCAACCATTTGGAGTCTATTTTTGTGTGTGGTGTAAGGAAATGGTCCAGTTTCATTCTTCTGCATGTGGCTATCCAATTTTCCCAACACCATTTGTTGAAGAGACTGTCTTTGTTCCATTGGACATTCTTTCCTGCTTTGTCAAAGATGAGTTGACCATAGAGTTGAGGGTCCATTTCTGGGCTCTCTATTCTGTTCCATTGATCTATGTGTCTGTTTTTGTGCCAGTACCATGCTGTCTTGATGATGACAGCTTTGTAATAGAGCTGGAAGTCCGGAATTGTGATGCCGCCGGCTTTGCTCTTCTTTTTCAACATTCCTCTGGCTATGTGGGGTCTTTTCTGGTTCCATACAAATTTTAGGATTATTTGTTCCATTTCTTTGAAAAAAGTGGATGGTATTTTGATGGGGATTGCATTGCATGTGTAGATTGCTCTAGGTAGCATTGACATCTTCACAATATTTGTTCTTCCAATCCATGAGCATGGAACGTTTTTTCATTTCTTTGTGTCTTCCTCAATTTCTTTCATGAGTATTTTATAGTTTTCTGAGTACAGATCCTTTGTCTCTTTGGTTAGATTTATTCCTAGGTATCTTATGGTTTTGGGTGCAATTGTAAATGGGATCGACTCCTTAATTTCTCTTTCTTCTGTCTTGTTGTTGGTATATAGGAATGCCACTGACTTCTGTGCATTGATTTTATATCCTGCCACTTCACTGAATTCCTGTATGGGTTCTAGCAGTTTTGGGGTGGAGTCTTTGGGGTTTTCCACATAAAGTATCATATCATCTGCAAAGAGTGAGAATTTGACTTCTTCTTTGCCGATTTGGATGCCTTTTATTTCTTTTTGTTGTCTGATTGCTGTGGCTAGGACTTCCGATACTATGTTGAATAGCAGGGGTGATAGTGGACATCCCTGCCGCGTTCCTGACCTTAGGGGAAAAGCTCTCAGTTTTTCCCCATTGAGAATGATATTCGCTGTAGGTTTTTCATAGATGGCTTTTATGATATTGAGGTATGTACCCTCTATGCCTATACTCTGAAGAGTTTGAATCAAGAAAGGATGCTGTACTTTGTCAAAAGCTTTTTCTGCATCTATTGAGAGGATCATATGATTCTTGTTCTTTCTTTTGTTAATGTATTGTATCACACTGATTGATTTGCGGATGTTGAACCAACCTTGCAGCCCAGGGATAAATCCCACTTGGTCGTGGTGAATAATCCTTTTAATGTACTGTTGGATCCTATTGGCTAGTATTTTGGTGAGAATTTTTGCATCCATGTTCATCAGGGATATTGGTCTGTAATTCTCCTTTTTGATGGGGTCTTTGTCTGGTTTTGGGATCAAGGTAATGCTGGCCTCATAAAATGAGTTTGGAAGTTTTCCTTCCATTTCTATTTTTTGGAACAGTTTCAGAAGAATAGGTATTAATTCTTCTTGAAATGTTTGGTAGAATTCCCCTGGGAAGCCATCTGGCCCTGGGCTTTTGTTTTTTGGGAGATTTTTGATGACTGCTTCAATTTCCTTAGTGGTTATAGGTCTGTTCAGGTTTTCTATTTCATCCTGGTTCAGTGTTGGTAGTTGATACATCTCTAGGAATGCCTCCATTTCTTCCAGGTTATCTAATTTGCTGGCATAGAGTTGCTCATAATATGTTCTTATAATTGTTTGTATTTCTTTGGTGTTGGTTGTGATCTCTCCTCTTTCATTCATGATTTTGTTGATTTGGGTCATTTCTCTTTTTGATAAGTCTGGCCAGGGGTTTATCAATCTTGTTAATTCTTTCAAAGAACCAGCTCCTAGTTTCGTTGATCTGTTCTACTGTTCTTTTAGTTTCTATTTCATTGATTTCTGCTCTGATCTTTATGATTTCTCTTCTCCTGCTGGGTTTAGGCTTTCTTTGCTGTTCTTTCTCCAGCTCCTTTAGGTGTAGGGTTAGGTTGTGTACTTGAGACCTTTCTTGTTTCTTGAGAAAGGCTTGTATTGCTATATACTTTCCTCTTAGGACTGCCTTTGCTGCATCCCAAAGATTTTGAATAGTTGTGTTTTCATTTTCATGGGTTTCCATGTATTTTTTTAATTCTTCTTTAATTTCCTGGTTGACCCATTCATTCTTCAGTAGGATGCTCTTTAGCCTCCATGTATTTGAGTTCTTTCTGACTTTCCTCTTGTGATTGAGTTCTAGTTTCAAAGCATTGTGGTCTGAAAATAGGCAGGGAATGATCCCAATCTTTTGGTACCGGTTGAGACCTGATTTATGACCTAGGATGTGATCTATTCTGGAGAATGTTCCATGGGCACTAGAGAAGAATGTGTATTCTGTTGCTTTGGGGTGGAATGTTCGAAATGTCTGTGAAGTCCATTTGGTCCAGTGTGTCATTTAAAGTCTTTATTTCCTTGTTGATCTTTTGCTTAGATGATCTGTCCATTTCAGTGAGGGGGGTGAAGTCCCCCACTATGATTGTATTGTTGTCGATGTGTTTCTTTGCTTTTGTTATTAATTGCCTTATATAATTGGCTGCTCCCATGTTAGGGGCATAGATATTTACAATTGTTAGATCTTCTTGTTGGATAGATCCTTTAAGTAGGATATAATGTCCTTCCTCATCTCTTATTACAGTCTTTGGTTTAAAATCTAATTTGTCTGATATAAGGATTGCCACCCCAGCTTTCTTTTGGTGTCCATTAGCATGGTAAATCGTTTTCCACCCCCTCACTTTCCATCTGGGGGTGTCTTTGGTTCTAAAATGAGTCTCTTGCAGACAGCATATCCATGGGTCTTGTTTTTTAATCCAGTCTGATAGCCTGTGTCTTTTGATTGGGGCATTTAGCCCATTTACATTCAGGGTAACTATTGAAAGATAGGAATTTAGTGCCATTGTATTGCCTGCAAGGTGACTGTTACCGTATATTGTCTGTGTTCCTTTCTGGTCTATGTTGCTTTTAGGCTCTCTCTTTGCTTAGAGGACCCCTTTCAAGATTTCCTGTAGGGCTGGTTTTGTGTTTGCAAATTCCTTTAGTTTTTGTTTGTCCTGGAAGCTTTTTATCTCTCCTTCTATTTTCAATGACAGCCCAGCTGGATATAGTATTCTTGGCTGCATATTTTTCTCATTTAGTGCTCTGAATATATCCTGCCAGTCCTTTCTGGCCTGCCAGGTCTCTGTGGATAGGTCTGTTGCCAATCTAATGTTTCTACCCTTGTAGGTTACATATCTCTTCTCCCGAGCTGCTTTCAGGATTTTCTCTTTGTCTATGAGACTCGTAAGTTTTACTATTAGATGTCGGGGAGTTGACCTATTTTTATTGATTTTGAGAGGGGTTCTCTGTGCTTCCTGGATTTTGATGCCTGTTTCCTTCCCCAAATTAGGGAAGTTCTCTGCTATAATTTGCTCCATTATACCTTCTGCCCCTCTCTCTCTTTCTTCTTCTTCTGGGATCCCAATTATTCTAATGTTGTTTCGTCTTATGGTATCGCTTATCTCTCAAATTCTGCCCTCGTGATCCAGTAGTTGTTTATCTCTCTTCTTCTCAGCTTCTTTTTTTTTTTTTTTAAAGATTTTATTTATTTATTTGAGACAGAGAGAATGAGAGAGACAGAGAGCACATGAGAGGGGGGAGGGTCAGAGGCAGAAGCAGGCTCCCCGCCGAGCAGGGAGCCCAATGCGGGACTCGATCCAGGGACTCCAGGATCATGACCTGAGCTGAAGGCAGTCGCTTAACCAACTGAGCCACCCAGGCGCCCTTTCTCAGCTTCTTTATTTTCCATCAGTTGGTCTTCTATATTACTGATTCTCTCTTCTGCCTCATTTATTCTAGCAGTTAGTGCCCCCATTTTTGATTGCACCTTATTAATAGCCTTTTTGATTTCTACTTGGTTAGATTTTAGTTCTTTTACTTCTCCAGAAAGGGTTTCTCTAATAACTTCCATATTTTTTTCAAGCCCAGCTAGTATGTTTAAATTGATGATTCTGAACTCTAGATCTGACATCGTACTAATGTCTGTATTGAGTAGGTCCCTGGCAGTTGGTACTACCTCTTGTTCTTTTTGTTGAGGTGATTTTTTCTGTCTTGTCATTTTGTGCAGAGGAGAATAGATTAAAGAGAGAACAAAATGCTAGCAGAGTAACAATGTCCCCAGAAAATATACTCTAAACAAATCAGAAAAGACCTGAAGCAGTGGAAAAAGAAATGGAAAGAGAGAAAAAAGAAAAAGATAAAGATAAAAACAAACAAAACAAAACAACAACAACAACAAAAAAACCAGAATGTGATCAGATATGATTAGGCTGGTATATAGATCAGTGCCACACACTAGATTTGGGGTGTATTTTGGTCTTATAGAAGAAAGTGCCTCCCAAAATTTTAAAGAAAGAAAAACTTATATATGTACAAAAATAAGGGTTGATATGATGAAGGGATGGAATATGACTGTAAAAATGGAAATTATAAAAAATTTTATAAAAGGAATTGATAAGAAGTTGTTTGAAAAAAGAAAGAAGAGGATTTAAAAAAAGAAAAAAGAAAAAAAAGGGAGAGAATGTGATCAGGCAGGGGAATAGAAAACACCATATACTAGAGATTTAGGGTGTATTTTAGTCTGTTAGAAGAAACTATCTCAAAATTTTAAGGAGAGAACAACTTATATATATAAGCCAAAAATATGGGTAACTACTATGAAGGGATAGAATATGACTCTAAAAATGAAAAATAAAAATGTTTTTTTTCAAAGGGATTGATAAGATGTTGGTTGAAAAAGGGAAAAAGATAAATTAAAAAAAAAAAGAAAAAAGTTAAAAAAAATTAACTTTGAAAGACTAAAGAATCATGGTAAAAAAGCCATGAATTCTATGTGCAGTATTCCCCTAGCGCTGGAGTTCTGCGGTTCTCATTGATCGGTAAACTTGGCCTTGGCTGGCTGTTCTCGCTGATCTTCTGGGGAGGGGCCTGTTGCTGTGGTTTCCAAATGTCTCTGCCGGAGGCGGAATTGCCCCGCCCTTGCCCCCTCCCGGCTAAATAATCTGCTCGGGTTTGCTCTCCAGGGCTTTTGTTCCCTGCGAGCTTTCCGTACAGCTTTGGAGGCGGAGAGTGAAAATGGCGGCCTCCCAATCTCCGCCCCGGAGGAGCCGAGAACTCGGGGCCCCGCTCCTCAGTGAGCCCCCAGTGAAAAGCCGTCAGTCACTCCCGTCTCCCCCGTCTCCGGCCGCACTCCGTGCTCACCCGGCCTGTGACCGCGCATTTCTATCTCCGGCACCCGACCCCAGGTGGAGTCTCCAAACCCAGCAGATCCCTGCGGTGCACTCCCGCGCGGCTCCTCCTGGGGGAGGAAGGTGAGTCTCCCCGGACCTGCCGCTTGTTAGGTCCCTGCTGGAGGAGCAGGGGCCCGACTGTGCGCGGATCACGGTTTATGGCCACCCCGAGCTGAGAGCCCGTGCCTGGGCCCCGCCTCTGCAGCCAGCTTCCCTGCTCCGTTACCTGGGAGCTCTGCCGCACTCAGGCACCCCCGGTCTTTCTGTGACCCCGAGGGTCCTGAGACCACACTGTCCCGGAGGGTTCCACCCCCCACTTAGCCACCAGAGTGACATCCCTCAGCGGAGCAGACTTTTAAAAGTTCCGATTTTATGCTCCGCGGCTCTATCACTTGCCAGAAGCGGCCGACGGAGGCCCCTCCCCCGCCATCTATCCTCCCGAATATCGCCTCGGATTCACTTCTCCGCACATCCTACCTTCCAGAAAGTGGTCGCTTTTCTGATGAGAGAGTTGTTGCTCTTCTTTTCTTCGATCTCCTGTTGGGTTTGTAGGTGTTCAGAATGGTTTGATCCCTATCCAGCTGAATTCCTGAGAGGAGACGAAATCCAGGTCTCCTACTCCTCTGCCATCTTGCTCCGCCCCCCGATGGTATAAAATCTTATGTGGCTCGAGAAATCCTTGTCTTGGATGAGTTCACTGCCAGAGGGTAGGATCCTGGAGAATGAGCTGCATAATGCTACCAGGCACTTTGGTTTTAAGATTGTATGAACCAAAAGAAAACACAATTCTTTTCAGTAATGAATGTATGTTAGCTCAAATGAAGCTATAGAGAATTATATAATGTATGGGTAAAACATGTCTTTTAGGAGACGTAGCTGCTAAGAATACAGGAAAAGTGCAATGTTCCTCTGGTTAGAACTCTTGTTTGCTTTGCTTTTGCAGGTGACACTAATTTGATGCTCTCATTAAAGCATAAAGATATTCTTACTCTATGATAAAAATTTATACCTGAAAATACTGGTTATGAGAAAGCATTTCAATTAGATGATGTTGGGTTAAAAAAAATTAGGAGGTTAGAGACTAGTTTCTACTAAAACAGTTACTAGAAAAATAAACAACACTGAAACCTAAGAGATTTGTAACATATTAGGAAGAAAATAACAAACGTGTGATACTAGCAACAGGATGCCACCTAGCCAGTTTTAGAGCCCAGCTTATAAAATGTGTAATTCTCCCTTAGGTATTGTAAATTGACCACATAACAACATGGAAAGTTCCACTTGTGAGAAAAATGAGATAACGCATGCAGGCCAATTGCTGAGAAGAGAAACTGTAAAATAAAGTAAAATGTGTTATTTGAGATTCATATTATGATACTTGACAGTTGCTTTATTTTGAAGTCCCACATTTTGTGTTTGTTTTCAAAAGACTTATATTGGGAATCAGGCTTGTGCATGAGCAGCTATAGTAGTGAATATTTTTAAAAAGCTCTTTTGAGTAGCCAGTAACCTACTCTCCCCTTCTTTAAACAAATTAATATATATATATTATATATTATATTAATATATATATACTAAGAAAATTTATATAAATATATATAGAGAGAGAGACAGACAGACAGACAGAAACAGAGACAGGGAAGAGTTGATCCTGCAGCTCCAATGCAAAGGCAGTCCAGTCAGGAGGCAGAATTCCCTTTCCTAGGGAGCTTCATCTTTTTTCTCTTAAAATCTTCAATTGATTAGATTAGGCATACCCACATGATGGAGGGTAATCTGCTTTACTCAAAGTACACTGAGTTAAATGTTACTCTCATCTAAAATATACCTTCACAGAAACATCAAGACTGGTTTTTGACCAAATATTTGGGTACCATGGCCTAGCTGAGTTGGCACATAAAATTCACCATCAAAATTTATAAAGAAGTCTAGGACTCTCCAAATCCTTTTTCTTACCTTTCACCTCTAGTCTGCTTCCAGATCTATGATTGACTCTTGAGATTAAACATCTCATAACAGCTTAACATTTCACTCTACCCTTAGGGGGTTTGTATTTTAATGAGAAAAGTTTTTAACCTAAAATGACTAAACTCTTCACATATACTTTCAATTTTATTTGATCAGCAGAGAATGATTATTTTGAGTAATAACCTTTCTTTTGGTCCATAAATCTAAGACATAATCAGTTTTCTGTTTTACCTGGACACACTGTTTGTCCTGGTTATAAGCACCCAGACATTCCTGCTCTCAAATGCCAATTAATTCCATTCGGTAACATTGATTAAGTACCTGCTTTGTGCTAGGACTGTGCTAGAAATCTGAAGGCAAAAACAGATCATCTCATAAAAGAACTCATAGTCTGGCAAGGGAGATATATATACAAATAAATAAAACACAGTTTGACAAGTGCTGCACTAATTGTATAAACTATGATAGGAGCAGAAGGGAGTTAGTAATGGTTTCAGTCTTCGGTTGTCAAAGAAGTTTTCAAAAATGTAAGATGGCAGTTAGCTTTGTGTTGAAAAATGACTGGATGGATCACAGACAGGGAGGCAGGGAGAGGAGTTTAGCACACAAAGTACAGGGATGTCTGTGAGAAGACAGGAGCTGCTTAGAACACAGCCTCTCTGAGAAGATTAGTGGGGACTAAATGGAGAAGATGGGGTTGGGCTAGATATGGAATGCAGTAATAGGAAGATTGGAGTCGGAAGTTGGGAAGGCAGATCCATTGAAAATATTTAAGGTGAGAAGCAACAGGATCAGATCTTTGTTTTAGAAATTCAATTCTGATGGATAAGTGGAAGATGAATTAGAGTCTAAGAGAGAACTTGAGTCAGATAAACCAATTAGGAAACAGTTGCAGTTGTTCCAACAAGAGACAATCTAGAATATAGTGGTAGAAATGGAGAAGGGAAGATGAATTCGGAAATATATATTCAGAGGGACATTGATAGAACGTTTGACTGAATGTAGAGGGATAATAATTCAAAGATTAGGGGCGCCTGGGTGGCTCAGTTGTTAAGCGTCTGCCTTCGGCTCAGGTCATGATCCCAGGGTCCTGGGATCGAGTCCCACATCGGGCTCCCTGCTCAGCGGGAGGCCTGCTTCTCCCTCTCCCACTCCCCGTGCTTGTGTTCCTGTTCTCGCTGTCTCTGTCAAATAAATAAATCTTAAAAAAAAAAAAGATTTTATTTATTTAATAAATCTTAAAAAAAGATTTTATTTATTTATTTAATAAATCTTAAAAAAAGATTTTATTTATTTAATAAATCTTTAAAAAAGATTTTATTTATTTAATAAATCTTAAAAAAAGATTTTATTTATTTAATAAATCTTTAAAAAGATATTATTTATTTATTTAATAAATCTTAAAAAAAGATATTTATTTAATAAATCTTTAAAAAAAAAGATTTTATTTATTTATTTGACAGAGACAGCGAGAACAGGAACACAAGCAGGGGGAGTGGGAGAGGGAGAAGCAGGCCTCCCGCTGAGCAGGGAGCCCGATGCGGGACTCGATCCCAGGACCCTGGGATCATGACCTGAGCCGAAGGCAGACGCTTAACGACTGAGCCACCCAGGCGCCCAATAAATAAAATCTTTAAAAAAAAAAAGAATTCAAAGATTATTCCTGGGTTTATCATAACTTCAAATGTCACAATTCTAAGTATTTGAATAAGAGTTTTTCTAAAAATTATTGGCTACTTTCCTATCTTATCAAAGAGGCTATTGAACATAATTTTGCTTTAGAATAGAGTCACCAATATGAACATTCTCTATTTTACTTTACTGTAGTTTATAGTACAGCTTTATTTACATTTGTGAGATTTTCTTTTCTTTTCCTTTTTTTTTCTTTTCTTTTTCTGTTTTTAGACAACGCTCCTGGGCCATTGTAAGAGATTTTCTGTAATTTCTAGTTTATTGATTCTAACAGAGGGTGGACAGGGAAATCAGAACAAAATCATAAAGGAACTATACTAGTGAGCAGAAAATTTATGAACAAGAGTCATGGAGTGTTCCCTCTGGGGTAAAGAGAAAAGTTTTGTCCTGAGGCTTTGTAACAGGTTTCTCTGTGTGTGTGTGTGTGTGTGTGTATGCAGAGATTTTATTTACTAACTTTTTAATTCAAGACAGTATATTGAAGAGTTTAGATTGACTGTAGTCTAAATCCCGATGGGGAAGATTTTATTATTAATATGTAGGTTTCTGGTGTTGTATATAAGTGAAAAAAAATTATTAAGTTAGTTCATTGTCAGTAACTCCATTGTTAACAGTAGAAATGCAGTGTGTTATAAATAGATTGCTACAGGTCAGATATAGACAAAACTATGGCTCACAAGCCAAGCCTGGTCTGCCACCTGGTTTTTTTTATTTGTTTTTCTTTTTCTTTTTTTTATATACCTTAAGAGATAAGAACAGCTTTTATATTTTTAAAGAGATATATATTTTTTTAAATAGTTAAATATAAGAGACCATATAGGACCCATAAACCCTAAAATATTTAATATCTGGATTTTCTAGAAAAAAAAATATACAGACCCTAGTTATGAATAAAAGCTTACTTCTCATATGTCCATTTTGTTGTCCCTTCTGTTTTATTTATTCACTGAATGATAAACATATTGAAGACAGGAACAAAGCCATAGATCTGTGTATCTCTCTGAGCATTTGGCACAGTATATCACAATAGCTCATATCTGTGATTCTGTGATTATAAAAGTTTGTATAGATCACAAAGTTTCCTAACATTTGTAGGATCCAAAAAAAAGGAAGAGCGAGAATGATAAATTCTGTAGAAAATAAAACAAAACCAAAGAAATTCATATAAGAATCCCAGTTTGATTTGTCAAGTATCCTCCAAGGCTCATTTCTCATTAATTCTTTTATCCTTGTACAAATATAAATTAGATTTTTATAAAACACTACCTTGGAAATATTCAGGAAGTTAACAAAATGTACAACCATCTAAATTTTAAACATTATATATGACTAGCTAATGCCGTTTTAAATACGGAATGAATTTATGATAAGCAAAATGGAAGCTTTATTGATCTTCTAAAGAAGAGGTTCTATGAAAATGTGGCATAGCCAATAAAATCTGCTTTCTAAAAAGATATATTACTCCTTTGACTATATCAGTTTACCTCATCTGCTTTGAAATTGAATAGTTCCTATAAAATTCATTTGAAATAATTCATAATTATTTAAAATATATTTTCTGTAATATATTTATTTAATAAAGAAAATAAGTCAGTAAAAGAGCATGTAGGCAACATTTTAGTATTTCAGTGTATAGCGTCTGTCCTGATACTGCCTTAGTGTAAATATCTCTTCTTTCTTGGGCTGTGTCTGCAAAAGGTAAACCTATTGTTTTTCAGTTTCCTCATCTATAAAATGGGTATGATATTAGGTTCTTCTTTATAGAGTTTATATGAAGATTAAAAATAAGGCAGCATACGGGTACCTGGGTGGCTCAGTCGGTTAAGCCTCACCTTTGGCTCAGGTCATGATCCCAGGGTCCTGGGATGGAGTCCCATATTGGGCTCCCTGCTCAGCAGGGAGTCTGCTTGTCCCTCTCCCTCTATCCCTCCCCCCTGCTCATGCTGTCTCTCTCTCTCAAATAAATAAATAAAATATTTAAAAACAATAAGGCAGTATATGTAGATACCATAGTGCTGAAAACATAACTAGTAACTTTAACTGTAACTTTTCTTTTTACTATCTCTGTGCCAAGCAATGTTTGGCTTCATTCATTGCGGGGATGGAATGCATAGGATGTCTTGTTCAAAAGAGCTTTAATTTTTAGTCTCAAATCTCCATAATTTCTGGGAATCCCTTTCAGGAATGGACTTAAGGGGAAAAAAAATATTATTCTGCCTTTCTGAAGCTATTTCATTTAATTAACAGGATGTAAATTAGCACCTACAACACTTTTATATTTTATAGACTACACTATATTTTTAAAATGATAAAGATAACATAACTCTCATGGTTCTATATTGAATAGAGTGAAACAGATAATTTGAATATCTGATGATCATGAAAGGCTTCCTCTTCTGGTCTCATGAACAGAACACAACATAGAAGTAGTGATTTGTTTATAGAGTCATTAAAGTTACAGTCTCACATAACCATCATATTCAAAAATCAGGGGGTAAAGGAGTATTTTAAACAATTGTGACAAAAAAATACTATGAAAATTAGAAAAAAAGCCCACAACCTCAACAATAATTAGATGATGTATTCCACTATAGACAGTAAAATTGAGGAAGAAGATTATACATAATGTAGCTGACATATTAACAATATTTTGCTTCAGGTTGTATATGATATTCAATATTGAAAAATATGCGTTTCCATACATGTCAGGTTCTAAAAAAGCTAAAAACAATTCTTAATAGCTTAAATATACCAAATAAAAATGTACACTAGTGTATAAAAGGCACATGTCGATTTAGGTTGTAATTCAAAATAAACTCATATTTGGTCATCTAGATAGAACTTGATGCTATATTATCATGAGTATCCTTAAACATTTGGATAAAATCTGTAGAAGTTCATTCTTAAATATCAGCATCACCTATGTAATAAAGCACATGCTGTTTAAGATTCTTCACTTTCTGTTTTAAGAGACACACTGATTTACAAAGCAGGGATGGAGGACCCAGCAGTGAAAAGGCAGTGCCAGTCTGAAAGTGTTAGCATAGTATGATTTCAACTATACAACATTCTGGAAAAGGAAAACCCATAGAGAGTAAAATAATCAGTGGTTTCCAAGGAGGGAAGAATAGGTAGAACATGGGATTTTTGGGGTAGTGAAGCTATTCCATATGAAACTGTAATGGTGGGTGCATGATATTTATGCATTTCTCAAAACCCATAGAACTGAACCCTAATATGACTATAGGCTTCAATTAATAATAATGTATCGATATTGATTCATCAGTTGTAAGAAACGTACCATGTTAATGCAGGATGTTAATATGAGAGGAAAATGGGTATAGCAGGTGGAGGGGAACGGGAGTATATGGAATTCTTCTTTCTGCTTATTTTTTCTGTAAACCTAAAAATGCTCTGAAAAACAAAATCTGTTCGTTGATTTTTAAAAGTAGCATACATGAAGCATTTTCTCCAAGTAGGTGGAAACTGCTCAAATGATCTTCAAGAAATAAATACCACAGCCATCCAGAATCAAAGAATTGTAGAAATTAAAGATAACCAAGGAAAAATATCTTCTCTCTCATTAAAGATTTCTAAGGAGAGAAATTCTACCACTCTCTTTTTTATTCTAAGATTTATTTACTTTATGAGCCACCAAACTACCCTGTTTATTAATACTTCTGTCTTCTCTGAAGTGAAGAATGATTTGATCAGTAGCCTTCTTATATAACCATTCTCTGCTAGAGTTTACTCAAGTAAATTACTACTTTACTTTTTTTTTTCTGTTCTGATTCTGATGAAACAAGCCCAACACCTTTAGTTCTTTGTCATAAATGCAAACTCCAATGAATCAATAGGCAGCTGATGGACAACAATAATTCATCCATAGGAAGCCTATCATTTAAAATTTATATTTCTAATGTGGAAATTATCAAATTCTAGAAAGTAAAAAACTTTTTATTATAGAACATATGTGCATAAAGGAAAGTTACTTTTTATATTGACCCTTACAGCTTTGTTTTCATCTGGATTATGTTCATTTTTTAACGTAAAGAGGACAAAATTCTTGACTATCCAGGAAATAATTTGACTAAGCTTTTGTTCAAAACCTGATTTAATTCACTCCTTTGATAATGTCAACATCCACAACTCTATTTTTTTTTCAAATAAAATGTTTTTATATGAATAATCAAATGTCAAATACCCATTTTCAAGAAGAGGTAAAACCACAAAGAATAGTTCATGTAGAAGTTGACAGTTGCCCAAGGGAAGATGTAATAGAGAATCCATGTTGTGTATAGCTTATTTCTGGAATAAGACTGCAGATGAATTAAAATGTTAATGTTTGAACTTTTTGAAGTGCCAATTGTCCATGAAATGATACATATCACTGAAGACATGGTAATAAAATGCCCAACAGAATTATAAAGGGCATAATTTCTGTGAACATGTGCTCCTTCTGAGTATAATAAATTATACTCTCATCATAGCTATGGGAGGACAAAGAGATTATATTTTCATTTTATATGAAGAATAAGCACTCGGTCCTAGCATATTTCAAATCAATTTTGTATTGTCTAATACTCAACCTTAAGGGCTCCTTTATTATCTTAGAAAATAATTTTTGTATTAATTTGTTTTTCAATTATTTGGAAATTATAAATTTCTGTTCAAAATGATTCATGAAATCGAGTTAAAATCAGAATATATTTCTTTTTCTGTCTTTGCCATGCTTTAAATTTATACCTCTCTCAATTTGTAGGTGTTAATCGTGAGCACTATTTTTCTCTTGGGTACTCGAAGACAGCTGTTGATACAAAGCTATGAGATTATGACTCTTTTACCTAGCAAGTTGAAAACTAATAGCTTGATTATTCAGTCATAAATTTTTCTTTTGTTATTTTTTATCCTCTTGACAATATGGTAATACATCATGAGGCTTACTAAAATATTTTACTTTATCATCTCTCTTTGTCTCTTTCTCTGTCTCTCTCTTTCTATAAACACACACAAATATATACACATACACATACATACCTATTCTATACTAAAATCTAGGTTTGGCCCCCATAATTAGACAATTGCATGTCACAGTTGCCAATCCCACATCATGGCTTCCTACTAATCTAGTTGCAATATGATAATATTAGTATAATCCACTGAAAGATGTCTCCTTAATTACATAGAGAAAGTATGGAAATTAACTAGTTGAGGTAGGCTGGGTTTTCTGGAAAGTAGATGCTAAGATGAAGTTAGGTGTGAAAGATTTATTTCTCATAGGTGAGAAATACCTGTGGAAAGAAAGAGAAGGAGGAAGGATTAGGTATGGGTAGTCTCAGACCCTGTCGCTGACCCTTCAAAGTCTTTGCTAAGCCATTGTGGAGCAACAGAGCAAAGATTATGCATTGAAGGAGTCCTATGTGGAGAAAGAATGGCTACACTATTGCCCAAAACCTTGCACAATCATTGAAGGCCACTCTGAAACATAAAGCACTCTGCCTTAAAATCTGAGGTGAACCTTGTATGAGGAAACAGCTAGAGGCTGTCAGTTAGTCACACTCATCACAAGTGGGCAGCAAATTCTCTCTTGTAGGTGAATCTGCATATCTCATCTCCATGTCTGCACAGTCCACGTTTTGAACCATGTAGGTTCACTTTACCACACATGTTCAGGGAGCAGCTCCTTTAAACATTGGTGGGGCCTCTTTCTGAGGAGAAACCTGGAAGAGGGAGGAGATCAGAGACCTCTCTACAGTTGGTCTTGGGGCTACTATTGGTACTCACCATTATCCACAATAAATTTCCTTCACCCTGATGTGTCACCTCTATTGATCTTGGTGGATTACCTCATAGTATGACCCAAATTCTCATTTCTTAAGATTCTGAGCTCTTGGTAGCCATATATTTTTAAGGCCAGCATCGCTGTACTTGTTCATTCACAATTATAATTGCTTACCCAATTCATTCAGGTATTGACTCTGAGTTGTTACTTCAGCTACACCTATAACAGGCAATTCTGATGTTCTAACAGTTGCCATCTTATTGATGGTGAATTTAGCCTGTGGATTCCATATTCATGGAGCTCCTTCCACATGTCTTTCATTATAAAGTAGGTTCTCTGGTTATTTATAGTCAAACATTTCATCTCTACCAGCGTCTAGCAGTATGCTAAGTAACTCTTTTTTTAAAAACATATGTAATTCTCTACTAGAGATGACATGGCCTTACTTCAGAAACTGAGGGTCCTGTGATTTTTCCATTGATGCTCGCCATAAAGTCTACATTGCATTTTCTTCCACCACTGTGATCTCCAACAATATGGTATACTGGATTGTCTGAGTGTCAGAACTGTTTGCACTGCAGCATGGATCTGGTGCCAAGACCTTTCTTGCTCCAGGTCTCATTCAAACTTAGAGCATCCTATATAATCCTGTGTCTGGGTCAGAAGAGCATTCCTAGGTGTGGAGTATGTTATCTGTAGAATTTAAGAGACTTACCTAGCATTGAGTGTTGTTTTTAGTCAGTAAGGGATGTAAGATGCAGTAATTTGTCTTTTGCTTTGAAGGAGAAGTATTGGCATACCCCTGGCCATTGGACCTCTAAATTTTTTTTTTTTTTTTTTTTTGGCTGAAGTATCAGATTTCTAATTCTTCATGGGGTTTACCTCCCACCATTTGAAACACATGTAATTTGACAAGATCACATAGCTACCTCTTGCTCATCCTGCCCAATCAGCATGATGTCATCATTGTAATGAATCAGCATGATATTCTATGAAATGTTCAGATAATCTACATTTTTGTATGATATGTTAAGATAGAGGATAGAATGGTTAGCCATGGGACAAAACCAAGTTAATATTGTGGTGCATTCTGTGTGAATGTGAATGGTTTCTGATTTTTTTTCCTGACTGGGATAGACTAGAAAGCCCTAAATCCCTGACTGCATCTTATGTACTTGAGGCTATGTTAGTATGCTCTAGTAACAATACTTTTATCAGATGTGGCAGTTGTGATTGGTCCTACTATTTAATAGAACTTTTGGTAGTCTAAACTGATTCAATCTTGGCAGGGGCCAGACTGGTAAGTTAAATAGAAATATGATAAAAATCACTTCTTTTGTATTCTTGGATCTTGAGTGGCATTTATCTTTATTTTTCCTCCCACTCCCAAAAGGCAGTACTATTCTCTCCTGACTGGAGGGACATGCGGTTTCAGAGGCTTCCACTTGGCCTCCACTGCTATGATAGTTCTTATCCCATTGCCCAAAGATCCAATGTGGGCATCACTAAATCTGCCAACTGTGTTAATCTTAAAAAATCCATCTGGGAACCATACAGATGACCAGTGCTTGGATTTACAGACCTACATGACCTATTGGAAGCGAGAATTGGGCCAAGACCTAATTTGTTATCTGACACTCATAAACTCCCACTCTAAGAGGGACCTATGATAATGCTTGAAGTCTGCAGGTATCAATGTCAACTGAACCCTGTGTCTGATGATCCTTGAAATGTCTGTATATTCCTCTGAACCTAGTGTAGAGTCATTCAAGTAAGTACCCATAGTTCCCTTTGAGGAAGGACTGGGGAATTATTATATTGGCTACGATATTTCAGTCTTTCCTCTGAGGAACAGGTCATCTGTTCAGGAAGTAAGTTCTGGCTGAAATTTGAAAATCTGTTTAGATTTGGAAACTGGGCAAGGTGTTAAAATTTTCATTGGAGCGACTGCTTTCAACTTTGCGTTCATCATCTACACACACACACACACACACATACAGTGGTACCTTTGTTAGCTGTCATTTATTTGACCGCTGTCGTCTTTGAAACATCATTCATTACTCTCTACGTGTCAAATGCCCTTAGCCGAGGGGACCACTCCAAATTTGTCATTGTGGTGAGACAACCCCCTGGTTTTTGGTGGTTCAACACTGCCACCTGCCTCCTATTACTTTGAGACCATATCATATTCTCATTACTTTCAGCAAGTTCTATGACAGCCTTTCCACCATCAGCCCTGACCTAACCTGACTATGGAAAGCCATAACTGAAGTTCTTACTGATGCCTGTCACTAAGCATTTTTCTCAAGAGTGTATTTCTGATAGTCTTGGGTGAATGATGTGTCTTTAGGGTCATGGAACATAATTCTCTAAATGTTCTCATAATTCTCTGAGTGACCTCACATAATCTTTAGGCCTCACTTAATATATCCATTCTGGTATGCCTACTTTCCCTGGCCTTTAATCCCTTACTTTCTGCTCTAACAATTTAGGCATTTTAATCTCACTCATTGTGGCCATTATGTTTTCTAAGCTTCTAGATCTGGTCTTAGCAGTAAGCTTGCACCATGCCCTGGGGGTGTTGTCAGGATATGAAATCTTGTATACTGAGCAAGTTCCTAGTGATAAATGCTTTCTCATTCCAGCAGTTACTTTAGGGTAATCTCTTTGCTGTCCTATTAGTCCCAGCATGGCTTGGCTGAGATACGCAGCAAACTTAACTCTAATTATAGGCTTTCAGGGAAAAAGATGGTGGCATTTCTGGAAGGTAGCAAGTAGGACCTTGTGAGAAAAAAAATCTCTGTATTTTCTTCCTGAAACAAGCACTAACTCTTAACAGGGGTGGAGGAGGATGGGGCACTTTTTTAGGCTCAAGTGGTTCAGACAAATCCAAGGAGTCAAAATCTTCGGAGACATCTGTACAGACATTCCGAAACCATGTGTCAGGTCCTAGGTTTTCCCAAATAGGGTCTTGAATTTGGCATAACAGACCTACCTCAGTTCAACATTCAATGATCTTTAATGTTCAGCCACTTTGGTAGCTCCTTCTTCTTCTTTTTTCCACATTTCATAGTTTTATTGAGACTTTTTCAGTTTTAATTGTCTATAGTAGGTACAATTTTGATGGTCATGATCATACCAAAGCTTTCCTATAATAAATAGCTGGTACAAAGTTGGCTGCATGCCTTAGACACACAAACACACAATATTGTACACCTGTATGCAAATTTATAGGAAATATGCATTCTTTTTATTAAAAACACAATTACATACAATTAGCCTGGAATTTGTTAAGCTACCATTCACCTTTTTCTGTTTGCCTGCTGCATGGGATAAGGCTCCTTTGTGTTTCCACTAAGTTCCACTAACACACACTAAGTGTGTTCTCACACTAAGTTTCCAGTTCTCAGTTATTTGCTTTCAACTCATTACCAATTCCTCAATTCTTATGTCTATTATTTACCCTGTATATTTCAAATGTTTGAATCATGGCACTGACCAGGGTAGTATTCTTCTCCCTCAGGCCAACCCAACACAGTACCAGTGAATATTTCAATAATTGGACTGCCACCTTGTACCAAGATCATCCCTTACCACCAGTCCTACCTTGAGTAGCATCTAAATGGATATCTTTCTATATTAAGTTTAAAATATCTGGATTCCTTGCTTCTTTTCTACCTCTCTTCCTATAGAATATGGAATGTAAGATAAAAATGGAAGACAGAGTTGGAGAACATTTTTTTTAAACTCCAGCTACCATATCGTTATCATGTCCCTGGACAGGGCTTACAAACAAACATGCAATATTAATTTCCTATGGCTACTCTAAAAAATTACTACAAATTTTGCAGCTTAAAATAATTCAAATTTATTATCTTATAGTTCTAGCGGTCAGAAGTCCTAAAATCAAAGTATCAACATTGCTGGATTGCTTCTGAAATTCTAGGGGAGAATTCATTTCCTTGCTCTTTTTTACCTTCTGGAGACCACTTGTGTTTCTTGGCTCATGGCTCCATCTTTCATTTTCATGGACTAATACACAATAGGTTTTGATATCTGAGAACAAATGGGGATTTCACAAATTAGGTAAGAGTCCACAATGAATGAGTTCTGAAAACTCTGGGCCAGATACATCTTTTTAATATCAGAGCTACATATAAGGTCCCAGGATTTTGGGTCATATCTGGGAAAGAATGGGAAGAAGAAAGGAAGAAAAGAGGGTTTTGGAATTGGTGGAGTTTTTATACAACAGGAAAATGACAGTTTATCTTTGATAAAAATATAATATAAATAATATAATTATTTGATAATAAATAAGTTAACATTGTTAAACAAAATTAGAATACTGAGAGCTAAGCCTCCTTGTAAAATTTTACAGAAATTTATTTATTTATTTATTTATTTATTTATTTATTTATTTATTTATTTTGCTAAGCTGAGTTTTATTTACTAGTACTGGAACACTTTATTTAATTACTGAAGGAGACATGATTTTTACTTTAATTGTTACTTTCACTAAAACTTAGAGATGTAATGCAGCTAGTGAATAATGTCAGAAAACAATTCTCCATCAGTTTTCTGAATTTCCATACATTTTGTGGAGAGGTGTTGATAGTTTTTGTTCTAGACTATTCATGCAAGGATGCTGGTATAGCAAACAGCCTTGGAAGATAGAAATAGAATTGTCTTCCTCCAGAGCAGATTTGTTTTCAGACTAGGAAAACAAAGATAATGTCTCCCTACAGGGTGAAGATTGGGCAGGTATTACAACAACCACTCATAAGATAGGGGCCTCCTAAGCTCTCAGTTCCTCACTGTGATACCAAGCATGTTGTGCATGTAGCATCTTTGCTTGACACCCATGGTACTTGGGGTCAAGAGGAATTGATGTGAACAGGGAGTTCATGATGTCTGCTGTGCCTTACATGATAAATCTGTTTTTGATGAGAGGACTTAATCCTTCTGCCAGCATCTATGACACTATGTCTAACTTGTTAGCTTACAAGGAGGGTAAAATTTCAGATCCTTCACAGTTCTTGAAAATGGTGGAAGTACTATTAGAATTTGGGCCATCTGACTCTAGAGGCCTCACTTGAAACCAAGAATTTGAATATCACACAATGTCTACTGAGGGAGCCAGCTAAAAATAAACTAGTATAAATATAATAAATAAATTTGCTAGTTCCCTTAGTAAAATCAAATTTGATCTTCCCAGGTTGGCAACAGGAGAATGTCTTTACTTCATAAACCACATTATCAATATTGTTGTTTTCCAAAGTCTAGTTAGCAAAACACTATCTAGAAGAATGGCCCACAGTACATCCTGGCCACGTAAATTGTGTGGGGGGGAAAGCAATCTTGGCACAACTTATCCTTCTTAGAATTTCCTAACACACTAGCAGGTACACTTTCTGAGAAATCCTACAGTAAAGAAAATCATTTGACTTCTTTTACCACAAATATCCCAGATTAATTGACAACAAAACTTCTGCTAGCATCCTATGAGTCTACTGTCCTGCTAAACACATTTTGTGAATTACTGATTGGGATGGATGTATCCTCTGGGCCTATTCCCATCCTGTTATCACAAAGCTTTGAATAACTTCTAGTTTAAATGGTTGTACCTGTACTAATAGAGAAAAGGAAAGATTTGTGAGTCCACACTTCAGCTACAGTAATTATTCTGAACCTTGGATTTATAATAAAATCATCAAAGTGATGCTAAAAAGTTGATATTTTTAAAACTCCCTGGGCTAATCTAATGTGCAGTTAGAGTGAAGTACAACTGTGATAGAGCAGTAAAGCAGGAACTCACTCCTGGGGAAATCAAAAGGAACAGAAGTCTAGAGTCTATATATTATTCTGTCAATATGGTAGCTACTAGCTACATGTCACTGTATAAATTTTAGTTTAAATTAAGGTAATTAAACAAAATTAAAAATTCCATTCTTCTGTCATACTGGCCATGTTCCACATACTCAATAGGCACATGAAGCTAGCAGCTACAGTCTTAAAGCACATTTATATAATGTTTCCATCAACACAGAAAATTCTGTTGCACAATGCTGCTGTGTAAGGTCAAGAATTCTCTCCCTGCATGACTATAGTTGAACTTGAAGTCTGTAGGTTTGGTTTTTTTTAAGGTAACCAGTAGTATTCACTAGGGGAGGAAAGGGATAGGGATGCAAGCCTGTATGTAATGCTTGTGATGTATGTATGTATGGGTGTGCACATGTGTGCATGCATGTGTTATGGGAATAACAGTGATTGCTTCATTCCTATAGTGCTATGAAATGTACAATGCTCTAAAATTGTGGAATATTATTATAAATCTGATGTAAAAAAATCTTTAATGAGAGACCTAACATCTCTAGAAGCCCAGCTGTAGGAGTTTTTCCAATTAATCGAGGTTTATTGTCTTATATTACTTCCCAGAAGGACTTTCTCTAATGTCATTACTATTGATTTTCTTCTTGAAGTATCCTGATTTCTCTGGCTCTCATCCTGAAATGACCCCATAACTAGGGAAGAAATCATGACCAGTAGTTTTGTCAACTGTTTTTTAAGATGTTCCTATTAAGTTCAAGATTTGAAACTATAATATAGATTTTTTTTTTTAATGTACTCTCTATAGAGGGCTAGGAAATATTTCAGGGAACAAATGAAAACAGGCAAAAGGCATTATTTGGAGTTGTGAAAATATCTCATTGTTTTGTTACATAAGAAAAAATTAAGTTTTTGCAATAGTAGTTTTAGTATTTAGCTATTCAATAAAAATTGTGAAGATAAAATAGTGTCCTCTATAAAATTTTATGGTTGTCAAGCCTGTGTCATTTAATGGATGACATGAAGCATATGAGAAAAAACCCTTTCTTTATACTTCTTCACATCATTTAAAACAACAGTACTTGGCTATAGGGAAGGTTCATTTGCTATTTCCTTTCTATGGGAAACCTGAGAAAGAGAAAATCCAAGAAAATAATTTGCTGACTCTTAATCCAGGTTTATTAACCACAAACTTTCATCAAACAGGAAAATATGAATATTTCTTGATGAATGATATAAGGACCATTCTTTTTTTTTTAAGATTATTTATTTATCTGAGAGAGAGAGAGAGCAGAGCAAGTGAGAAAGAACATGAATGGCAGGGGTAGAGGGAGAAGCAGGGAGCCCAATGTGGGGCTTTGATCCAGGACCCTGGGATCATGACCCAAGCCAAAGGCAGATGCTTAACCAACTGAACCACTCAGGTGCCCCATAAGGACCATTCTTAACACCCTAATACTGTGTTCATGTTTCTGTCATTTTACAGAATGAAGGAAAATGACTAAATGCTCTAATTCTTTCTCATATTTTGTACTTAGTCTGCTTTTATCACTGTAATTTTGCAAGGTATATATGAGATTAGGGGACAATATTGATTAGATTTAATAATTGCCTCAATGACTTTAAAAACTGTCCTAAAACTAGATGTTTTGTTTTGTTTTAAAGATTTTATTTATTTACTTGACAGAGAGAGACAAAGCGAGAGAAGGAACACAAGCAGGGGGAGTGGGAAAGGGAGAAGCAGGCTTCCCGCTGAGCAGGGAGCCTGATGCGGGGCTCGATCCCAGGACCCTGGGTGAGCCGAAGGTAGACGCTTAATGACTGAGCCACCCAGGCGCCCCTAAAACTAGATGTTCTGAACAGTAAAATAGAGAGCATTAAAAGATAATAAAAGAATGTCATGATCAACTCTATGCCCACAAATATGATAACCTGGATAAAATAGACCAATTTTTTGAAAAACAAAATCTGTCAAACCCAACAAGAAGAATTAGATGATCTGAATAGACCTATATCTATTAATGAAATTGAACTAATAATTAATAACCTTCCAAAACACAAAACACGAGGCTCAAATAGGTTCATTGTGAATCCTACTAAACATTTATGGGAGAAATTATATCAATTCTCTACAATCTCAGCAGAGGGAATACTCCCTACTTCATTCTATGAAGTTAGCATTACCCTAATACCAAAAACCAAAGACATTATAAAAAAACTACAGATCATTATGAGCATAGATGCAGGAATCCCCAACAAAACATCAGCAAACCAAATTCAACAGAAAAATCACATGATTATATCTGTAGGTACAGAAAAAAAAAAAATTGAAAAAAATCTAACACCCATTCATGATAAAGACTCAGCAAACTAGGAAGGTGGGGGAAATCTTCTTCAACTTGATAGAGAACATCTACAAAATATTTACAGCTAACATCATACTTAATGGTGAGAAACTTGAAACTTTCCCGCTAAGATCTGAGAAAAGGCAAGGCTGTCCCCTATTACCACTGCTTTTCAATATCCTTCCAGAAGTCCTGGATAATTCAATAAGAGGAAAAGGAAATAAAAGGTACACAGTTTGAGAAGGAAGAAATAAAACTCTTCTTCTGAGATGACCTGATTGTCTATGTAGAAGATCCAAAGAATCAACAAAAAGCTCCTGGAAATCAATTTCTTATGCACCAGCAATGAACAGTAGAATTTGAAATTAAAAACACAATGCCATTTACATAAGTACTTGCCCAAAAGAAATATTTAGGCATAAAACTAACAATACATGTACAGGATCTGTTTGAAGAAAACTATAAAACTCTGATGAAAGATATTGAAGAAGAGCTTAATAAGTAGAAAGATATTCTATGTTTGTGGATAAGCAGACTGAAGATATCAGTTCTTACCAATTAGATCTATAGATTCAATGCAATGCCAATCAAAATTCCAGCAAGTTATTTTGTGGATGCTGATAACTAATTCTAAAGTTTATAGAGAGAAGAAAAAGACCTAGAATAGCCAATATAATATTGAAGAAGAACAAGGTCAGAGGATTGAAACTACTTGACTTCAAACTTAACATAAAGGTACAGTAATCAAGGCAGTATGGTATTGGTGAAAGAATGGGCAAGTATGTCAATGGAACAGAAGAGAGCCCAGAAGTAGACCCACATAAATACAGTCAACTGATCTTTGACAAAGAAGCAAAGGCAGTATAAAGGAACAAAGACTTTTCAGCAAATAGTGCTAGACAACTGGACATGTGCATGTGAAAAATGAATTTGGACACAACCTACCCTTCACAAAAATTAACTCAAAATGAATCATAGACCTAAATGTAAAATGTAAAACTATAAGACTCCTAGAAGATAACACAGAAGAAAACCTAGATGATCTTGGGTATGACTTTTTAATGCAAGACCAAAGGCATAATTCATGAAAGAAATAATTGATAAGCTGAACTTCATTAAAATTTAAAGCTTATGCTCTGCAAAACATGTTGTCAAGAGAATGAGAAGACAAGTCAAAGTCTGAGAGAAAATATTTGCAAAAGACATATCTAATAAAGAACTAAGATGCAAAATACACAGAGTTCTTAAAATTCAAGAATGAGAAAAGAAACAACCTAATTTAAAAATGACCTAAGATTTGAACAGACAACTCGCCAAAGAAGATATATAAATGTCAAATATGCATATGAAAAGATGTTCAACAGCATATGTCATCAGGGAATTGAAAATTAAAACAACAATGAGATACCAGGATACCTATTAGAGTGACCAAAATCCAAAACACTAATACCACCAAACACTGGTAATGTTGGGAATGCAAAATGATACCGCCATTTTGGAAGACAGTTTGGTGGTTTCTTATAAAACTAAACATACTCTGACCATACAATGCAGCAGTTATGCTCCTTGGTATTTACCCCAAAGAACTGAAAACTTATGTCCACACAAAACCCTCCACACAGAGGTTTATAGTAGCTTTATTCATAATTGCCAAAATGGGAAGCAAGCCAAATATCCTTCAGTAGATGAGTGGATAAATAAACTGTAGTACATCCAGGCAATGGAATATTGTTCAGTGCTAAAATAAATGTGCTTCAAGCCAGGAAAAGACATGGAGAATCCATGTTACTAAGTATGCATGCATGTACTTAATACATATTACAAAGTAAAAAAGGCCATTGGGAAAAGAGTACGTACTGTATAATTCCAATGGTATGACAAAACTATGGAGACAATAAAAGAATCAGTGGTTGCCAGGGTTAGTGGGGAGGGAGGTTTGAATAGACAGGGCACAGAGGATTTTTAGAGTACTGAAACTACTCTGTATGATACTGTAATGGTTCATACATGTTGTTATACATTTGTCCAAACCCAAAGAATATACAAAACCAAGAATGAACCCTAATGAAACTATGGGCTTTGGGTGATAATATGTCAGTGTAGGTTCATCATTTTAATAAATGTACCACTCTAGTGAGGGATTTTGATAGTGAATGAGGCTGTGCATATGTGAGTGCAGGGTTATATGGAAATCTCTGTACCTTCTGCTTGATTTGGCTGTAAACCCAAAACTGTTATAAAAAACAGTCAATCAAAATGTTTCCATTTTCATTAGAATCACACAAATTCAGTAAGGTAGGGGATTATCGATGATGGGTAGACAGAGATATAGCAAATTCAAAATTTTATATGTAAATATATATTATATTAATCAATATATTATATATTAATTTATATTTAGATTAAATTTATATATATAATTTTTCTAAGCAGCTAGCAGGTAAAAAGTTATGGCTTTAGGAAATATTAAATCAATGCCTTTCTTTGTAATACATATAAAATTCTATACTTAATAATAAAAAGAAATAGGGCATAGAAAATAACAGACTGGTATGAGTTAAGAACACAGAACTGGCTGGGCATCTGGATGGCTCAGTCATTAAGCATCTGACTCTTGATTTTGGCTCAGGTCATGATCTGGGGTCCTGAGACCAAGCCCCCCATCAGGCTCTGTACTCAGCAGGGAATCAGCTCCAGATTCTCTCTCCCTCTGCCCCTGTCCCCCTTCTCTCTCTCTTTCTCTCAAATAAATAAATAAATAAATAAATCTTGAAAAGAAAAAAAAGAACATAGACCAGGCATGCAAAGTTGATACTTAATTTCTGTATTTCTGTATTTATTTATCTTTTAAGTAGGCTCCATGACCAGTGTAGAGCCCAGTGTAGGGCTTGAACTCACAACCCTGAGATCAAGACCTAAGCCAAGATCAAGAGTTGGATGCTTAACTGACTGAGCCACCCAGATGCCCCAACACAACTTTAACTATATAACATTAATATTATAATGTAGTAAACAATGTCTCAAACTTAGGTATTTTTAGGAGTTTCCAGATAAAAAACACACAGCCTGAAGCAGAAGCAGTTGAATTGAACATCTCTCTCAGAAGTGCTCTAGTAGATAAAATTCCTCACCAAAATATCATTGACAAGTAACCATGTGAGGGGGAATATTTTATTAGATATTAAATGATGCTGCACTTCTAAGCCCAGCTCATAGTAACAATAACAAAATGATTATATTTGAAGGCAAATGGATGTAGCACATGCCTGACAAAACACTCTATCAAGTATAGGCTATGATTTTTTTTCTGGAAAGTAACTAAACTTCGTTAATTTATGTATGTGCAAATATGCACTTCAAATCCCCACTAGCTCAAATTATCGATATTCCTTATTGTGAATATTTCTGCTGCTTGTAATATATTGATCTATCCACTAAAGAAAAAAGGGATATCTAACTGAAAGATTTTTGTCTCTGTTCTATTTTTCTTAGCCAAGGGAGTGCAGTTTCAAGGGTTACATTACCTTGCTGGATGGTGTGCAACTGTAGGCATTTTGTAGGTAAACGTCCTCTGCTGTCCTGAAAGCTGCACTCTCCATTTCCTTAAGCCACAAACTCCAGCTGACCAGCATCTTCTCCAAGTTCTCCCACCAGTCCTATCTTCTTAAACAGCCCTCTTCCTCAGTCTCCCCACACTCCACTTACTTTACCACCCCCACTAAACCACAGTCTTCATTTTTCATAAACATTAAATTCAAAGGAGGTACCTGTCTGTGATTTTGCTCCTGCATCAACATTAAGCCCACCCATTGAGTATGATACAAAGAACTGAAAGTGAATTTATTTATTCCATTGTTCTTTCAAAATAGGTCTGTTGCTAACAGGTCTCTAGGTATGCATATGAAATTCACACAGCTATAAAAGGAAAGAAACAAATGCCAGGCACACAGCACCAAGCTGAGAAACCAAATGTTAAGCAGGGACAATGAAGGATCTGAGCTTGGAGGTTAGCAGTGAGACCCAGTACTGACTGCTATTTGGAATATCAAACATTTTAATGAATATGAGGCATTATAAGATTCCCAACTAATAAAGAAGGTTGGTATCAGTGCCCACATTGTGGCTAACAATTTAAGGATGAGATGAGTAAGACAAAAAGGCATTTCATAGTCTCCATCAAAGAAAGGAATAATAGTTCTTCCCTGCTAAAGTCTAACAAATTAATAATATAACTAATGATAATTGTGCAAAATATAGTAAATGTACATTTTCATCTAAAGAAAAGATGATCCTCCTGTTGGAGGTGATCTAAGTGCACCAAAGGACCAAAACCTTACTTACTGGTCTTCAGTCAGCAGATAATTTGTAACATGTTCCAGAGAAGTTCTGTTCCAGGATTAAAGGCCTGGTGCCTGTTGCCCACTTTCAGATATAATTCAGACTGCCCCCAAGGAACGTTCAGTGACTTACCAAACCACCGCCATTGTGGAGCAATTTGCCTCTAGCTTGGAAACTGGAGGTCCAGACTTGGGAAAAACCACCCTCTGGGTCAGCTATTGTGCATCCTGGGATGTCAGGAATGATAAATTATGTACTGACACCCCCTTACTTTCACCAATTTGGGGCTCATGGAGAAAAGGGAGTAAAAAGGTAAGGATCAGAATTCCTGCCTGTCCCATTCCTCAAGCCTCTGCCAAAGATGCTATCTTTAATTCAGGCAAAAGGGTTTGGACATGGGATTTCCAGTTTTTACCTGACACTTCCTTCTTGTTCACAGTATGAGCTCCCATCCCCATCCCTCTATCTCTAAATATTGTAATAAGAGTTATGATCACTTTGGCATTTTGAAATCAGTATTCCTGAATTAGGGTTCAAGTGACTATATAAGTTTTTCAGCAATTTTGTTTTTAGTTAGAATTTATTAACAAAAATGTTATTGGATATTTAGTGACTTAATGGGCCAGGCTGATAATATATATTTATTTACTGATCATCAGACAAAAGCCCATTTTAATAAATCATTGCTATATTCTTTCATAATTGTTTTCCTGCTCTTCATGCAGCATAATTTTATTTTTTATTTATTTATTTTTTAAAGATTTTTTTATTTATTCATTTGAGACACAGAGATAGAGAGAGAGAGAGAGAGAGGGAGAGAGGGAGAGAGCATGAGCAGGGAGAGAGGCAGAGGGAGAGGGAGAAGCAGACTCCCTGCTGAGCAGGAAGCCCGATGCGGGGCTCGATCCCAGGACACTGGGATCATGACCTGAGCCGAAGGCAGACGCTTAACCATCTGAGCCACCCAGGCGCCCCTCATGCAGCATAATTTTAAATACAAGGGCATTTGAAAAACAAAGAGTTAAGTGTTTTGTTCATGGAAAATTATGTTCAGAGACTGAGTCTGTCATTGCCAATAATTTATTTAGTACAGATTCACTGCACGAATTTTAAAATTTATAATAATAATATTTCACATGCTCATAGCATACAGGATAATATCTCTTAATAAGCTGATAATATACTTCAAGCCAATGATAGATTAATTATACCATTGTTCCAGGGATAGGGATGATGAAAAAATAAATAAAGTCCAAATTTAGTTGAGATATACTTTTCTGTGACTTGGTTCCCAGATTTGGCTTAGCTGACCAACAGCTGATGTTCAGCTGCCAGCAAAAATAGAAAGTCCCTTATTGCTAGAGAACAATGCTAGCTGAACAAAGGGGTTGTTCAGGCAAATTGATCTTCTTCACATGGCCATTGTGTGTTTTTCCCCACTTCTGGAAGGAGTAGGCTTTCCGCAGCAGTAGCTTATGTCCATAGGTCTTTGGAGACCTATTTAGATCAGCAAAGTGTAGCCCTTCCCAGACTTAACACTCTCACTAAGTTCTCACAAATTCTTGGTATTTAAAGTTTCAATGTCCATTAAATCATATTTACTCTCTCATTTGTTCATACTGATAAACATTCAGTAACACAATTTTGATGACATCATCCTGACAGAGCCTTCCTAATATAAACAAATTCACCTTTAGATCTAAATTACTTCACTTAAGCCATAAAGAAGTGGATTTGAACTCATAACCACCAAAGAAATTGAATCAGTAATCAAAAATCTCCCAACAAACAGAGTCTAGAGCTGGATGGCCTCCCAGAAGAATTCTACCAAACATTTAAAGAAGAATTAATACCTATTCTTCTGAAACTGTTTCAAAAAGTAGAAATGGAAGGAAAACTTCCAAACTCATTCTACGAGGCCAGCATTACCTTGATCCCAAAACAAACATGGTACTGGAAGTCCTAGCCTCAGCAATCAGACAAAAAAAGAAATAAAAATGCCAAATCGGCAAAGAAGAAGTCAAACTTTCACTCTTCACAGATGACATAATACTCTATGTAGAAAATTCAAAAGACTTCAGCAAAAAATTGCTAGACCTGATACAGGAATTCAGCAAAGTGGCAGGATATGAAATCAATCCACAGAAGTCAGTTACATTTCTATACCCTAATAATGAGGCAGAAGAAAGAGAAATCAAGGAATCGATCCCATTTACAATTGCACCAAAACCATAAGATACCTAGGAATAAACCTAACCAAAGAGGTAAAGGATCTGTACTCAGAAAACTATAGAACTTATAAAAGAAATTGAGGAAGACACAAAAAATGGAAAAACATTCCATGCTCATGGATTGGAAGAACAAATATTGTTAAAATGTCTATGCTACCCAAAGCAATCTGCACATTCAATGCAATCCCTATCAAAATACCATCAGCATTTTTCACAGAGATGGAACAAACAATCCTAAAATTTGTATGGAACCAGAAAAGACCCCAAATAGACAAGGTAATGCTGAAAAAGAAAACCAAAGCTGGAGGCAACACAATTCTGGACTTCAAGCTGTATTACAAAGCTGTAATCAAGACAGTATGGTACTGGCACAAAAACAGGCACATAGATCAATGGAACAGAATAGAAAACCCAGAAATGGACCCTCAACTCTATGGTCAACTAATCTTCGACAAAGCAGGAAAGAATATCCAATGGAAAAAAGTGTCTCTTCAACAAATGGTGTTGGGAAAACTGAACAGCCACATGTAGAAGAATGAAAACCCAAAATGGATGAAAGACCTATATGTGAGACAGGAATCTATCAAAATCCTAGAGGAGAACACCTCTTTGACCTTGGCCACAGCAGCTTCTTGCTAGACACATCTCCAAAGCCAAGAGAAACAAAAGCAAAAATGAAGGACTAGGATTTTATCAAGAAAAAAGCTTTTGCACAGTAAAGGAAACAGTCTACAAAGCTAAAAGGCAGCCTATGGAATGGGAGAAAATATTTGCAAATGACTTATCAGATAATGGGCTAGTATTCAAAATCTATAAAGAACTTATCAAACTCAACACCCCAAAACCAAAAAATTCCAGTCAAGAAATGGGCAGAAGGCATGAACAGACATTTCTCCAAAGAAGACATACAAATGGCTGACAGACACATGAAAAAATGCTCAACTTCACTTGGCATCAGGGAAATACAAATCAAAACCACAATGAGATACCACCTCACACCTATCAGAATGGCTAAAATTAACAAGTCAGGAAACAACAAATGTTGGCGAGGATACAGAAAAAGGGGAACCCTTTTACACTGTCAGTAGGAAAGCAAACTCAGTGCAGCCACTCTGGAAAACAATATGGAGGTCCCACAAAAAGTTAAAAATAGAGCTACCCTATGACCCAGCAATTGCACTACTAGATATTTATCCAAAGGATACAAACATAGTGATTTGAAGGGGCACCTGCACCCCAGTGTTTATAGCAGCAATGTCCACAATAGCCAAACTATGGAAAGAGGCCAGATGTCCATTGACAGATGAATGGATAAAGAAATTGTGGTGTATATATATACACACACACACACACACACACACACACTGGAATATTATTCAGCCATCAAAAAGAATGAAGTCTTACCATTTGCAATGACATGGTTAGAAGTAGAAGGTATTATGCTAAGCGAAATAAGTCAGAGAAAGACAAATACCATATGATTTCACTCATATGTGGAACTTAAGAAACATAACAGATAAACATAGGGGAAGGGAAGGAAAAATAAAATAAGATGAAAATAGAGTGGGAGGCAAACCATAAGAGAAGCTGAACTCTAGGAAACAAACTGAGGGTTGCTGGAAGGGAAAGGAGGAAAGGAGTAATTGGGTGATGGGCATTAAGGAGGGCACTTGATGGAATGAGCACTGGGTGTTATATGCAACTGATGAATCACTAAATTCTACCCCTGAAACTAATAATACAGTATATGTTAACTAAATTGAATTTAAATAAAGAGTAAAAAAAAAAAAAAGGATTTGATGGAAGGAAAACTTCCAAGCTCATTCTATGAGGCCAGAATTACCCTGATTCCAAAACTAGACAAAGACTCCACTAAAAAAGTGAAGTGCAGGCCAATATCCCTGATATACATGGAGGCAAAAATTTTCAACAAAATACTAGCAAATCAAATCCAACAATACATTGAAAGAATCATTCAGCAAAAACAAGTGGGATTTATTTCTGGGTTGCAAGGATCATTCAGTATCAGCAAATCAATCAATGTGATACACCACATTAATAAAAGAAAGGATAAGAACCATATGATCCTCTCAGTAGATGGCAGCAAAAGCATTAGACAAAGTACAATAGCCATTCATGATTAAAAACCCTCAACAAAGTAGGGATAGAGGGAACATACATCAACATCATAAGGGTAATGTATGAGAAACCCACAGTAAACATCATCCTCAATGGGGAAAAACAGAACTTTTCCTCTATGGTCAGGAACAAGACAGGGATGTCCACTGTCACCACTGTTATTTAACGTAGTACTGGAAGTCCTAGTCACAGCAATCAGACAACAAAAAGAAATAAAAGGCATCTAAATCAGTAAGGAAGAAGGAAAACTTGCACTATTTGTAGATGACATGTTACTGTATATAGAAAACCCAAAAGACTCCACAAAAAAAACCTCCTAGAATTGATAAATGAATTCCATAAAGTTACAGGATACAAAATTGATGTACAGAAATGTGTTGCATTTCTACACACTAATAATGAAGCAATAGAAAGAGAAATTAAGGAATCAGTCCCATTTACAATTGCACCAAAATCAATATTATACCTAGGAATAAACAACCAAGGAGGTAAAAGACCTATACTCTGAAAACTATAAAACACTGATGAAAGAAATTGAAGATGACACAAAGAAGTGGAAAGACATTCCATGCTCTTGGATTGGAAGAACAAATATTGTTAAAATGTCCATACTACCCAAAACAATCTACACATTTAATGCAATCACTATCAAAACATCAACAGCATTTTTCACAGAGGTAGAACAAACAATCCTAAAATTTGTATGGAACCACAAAAGACCCCGAATTATGAAAGCAACCTTGAAAAAGAAAAGCAAACCTGGAGGCATCAAAATTCCAGACTTCAGGTTATATTACAAAGCTCAAGTGATCAAAACAGTATGGTACTGGCACAAAAACAGACACACAGATCAATAGACCAGAATAGAAAACCCAGAAGTGAATCTGCAACTATGGTCAATTAAGCTTTGGCAAAACAGAAAGAATATACAATGAGAAAAAGACAGTCTTTTCAGCAAATGGTGTTGGGAAAACTGGACAGCAGCATGCAGAAGAATGAAACTGGACCACTTTCTTATACCATGCACAAAAATAAATTCAAAACGGATGAAAGACCTATATGTGAGACTTGAATCCATCAGAATCCTAGAGGAGAAAGCAGGCAGAAACCTCTTTGACCTCAGCCGTAGCAACTTCTTAGTAGACACATTGCTGGAGGCAAGAAAAATGATGGCAAAAATGAACTATTGTAACTTCATCAAGATGAAAAGCTTCTGCACAGTGAAAGAAAAAACAAAACTAAAAGGCAGCCTACGGAATGGGAGAAGATATTTGCAAACAACATATCTGATAAAGGGTTAGTATCCAAAATCTACAAAGAACTAAAACTTAACAGCCAAAAGCCAAATAATCCAGTTAAGAAATGCGCAGAAGACATGAATAGACATTTTTCCAAAGAAGACATCCAGATGACCAACAGACACATGAAAAGATATTCAACATCACTCATCTTCAGGGAAATACATATCAAAACTACAATGAGATATTACCTCACACCCGTCAGAATGGCTAAAATTAACAACACAGGAAACAACAGGTGTTGGCAAGGATGGGGAGAAAAGGGAACCGTCTTACACTGTTGGTGGGAATGCAAACATGTGCAGCCACTCTGAAAAATAGTATGGAGGTTCCTTAAAAAGTTAAAAATGGAACTACCCTGTGATCCAGCAATTGTACTACTAGGTATTTACCCAAAGATTACAAACATACTGATTCGAAGGGATACATGCACCCTGATGTTTATAGCAGCATTATCAACAATAGCCAATTATGGAAAGATCCCAAATGTCCATGGACTGATGAATGGATAAAGAAGATGTGATTATATATATATATATATACACATACACATACACATAATATACTCAACCATAAAAAAGAATGAAATCTTGCCATTAGCAATGGCGTGGAGGAGCTAGAGAGTATCATGCTAAGCAAAATAAGTCAAGAGAAAGACAAATACCATATGATATCACTCATATATGGAATTTAAGAAACAAAACAGATGAACGTAGGGTAAAAAAAAAGAGGCAATCCAGAAAACAGATTCTTAACTATAGAGAACAAACAAGGGATACTGGAGAGGATGGGTTAAATGGGTGATGGGTATTAAGGAGGGTACTTCTTGTGATGAGAACTGGGTGTTGCATGTAAGTGATGAATCGCTAAATTCTACACCTGAAACTAATATTACAATGTATGTTAACTAACTGGAATTTAAAGAAAAACTTGAAGAAAAAAAAAAGAAGTGGATTTGAAATCATAACAAACCAGTACAGAATCCACTCTGTGATTTCAAATCACTTAGACACTACTAATCCTAAGGACTTAGTGCCCTATAGAAATCTAAGTTCCCGAAAATATCATATACCTTGCAAGTCTACCTCACTAACAGTCTAATTGTCCTTTAATTTAATTCTCTATAGTTTTGTTACTGCAAACTTTATTAAATCAATTTCCAGTATTAGTGAAAACATAACAAAGAATTCTTTAATATGATATCAGATTAAATTTCCAAAAGACCAAAAATTAATGTTCTTAAACCACTCAGTTCAGTAAGCTTCCTTGACAATTGTGTTTCCATGTAAAAGCCTTGTTTATGAAGCTCCAGGAAGTACAGACTTGCACAGCACTATCAAGCATGTATTTGATTGCCATAATATCAGAATTCAGGGCTGTCATTATTTTGAGGAAGGCATGTTTTTGTTCTTTTGCCAATTCCTATTAAATCATTTTTTATTAGTCTTATCTTCTAGATGTTCTTTTATTTGTCTTAATTTTTCTAATGTATGATTTATATTTATTAGATTAAATTTAGAAGACTCAGTCTGGAATATTTCTCTGGTTACTTTAATAGTTATTCTATCTTCTATTGACCTCAAATAATACCTTTTTCCTTCTATCGTCACATTACCTGTTCTATTTTTACATATCCCATTATGTTGTGTTTCTTATTTCCCCCCGATTCCAATTGGATAAGGTAAGGTTTGGCTTAGAGCAGGGGATCACAGTCCAATTTCCCATGTTATACTATTTGAGGAGGCATCAAGGGTATAGTCATGGGTACTTGTACATGGGTATATTTAAAGGTCTAGCAGTGATAAAGGTATTTTGGTTCTATTCTACCAACATATCCTTAGGAACATATTTTCCTTCTATCATCGGGAGCTTTTTGTGGCTTGTAACTTTCACTCTCCCTTTTGATATTGGGGAACCACAAAAGTTTGATAACCCAAAGTCACACTTCCTGCTTTAAGTGCCAATATTCTAATTTCACAGTTGCTCAGGGAGCCACAGACATTTGGATGTGTGGTATCTACTCTGGTTCTAATCAGATTATCTGCAATTTCAGGTGACCGAGATTGTCCAGAGATCATGGTTGTTCTAAGTGTATTCCATGTATTTACCAACCTTAACTGTAATAATTGACAATCAATATAAAATATCCTTTATATTTTTTTAGGATCTTACTATTTTTATAATTATCCCTCAATGCTTTGTTCAGAATATCCAATGCCCTACCTGTTTTCTCTCTAAAAATCATTTATGTTCCACAAGATGCTACTAGTCATATCCATCTATGCACCCAATGATGATAAAGCTGTGACAGCATGTGGAATAAGTTATTTTCAAAATTTTTGAAGTCCAAATTAGTTTGATCACATTGAAAATGTGAAAAGGCTGCTGCCATTGGTCCTCCCGCAAGTCCAACAAGGAACTGTAGGGGTTTTCTTACCTTTAATAGTCAAGCTTTGGCATAGGTTTTAGGTTAGGTCAAAGGTTTCCCAGTGAGTAGACAGTGCTGATGGTGAAGGGTGGGATGGAGAAGTTGGGCTTAGTGATGCTGGTCATGCTGGTAAGTTCCCAGTTATAATAAGGTGACAGGATGGTGACCTGTGGAGGAAGTGGAGGATGTCACAAATGGTAGAACTGTCTCCTGACCAGAGAGTGGAATTTCAGTTTGGAGTGGTTGCAGAACTGCTCTCGTCAGTGCTATCTGTGGAGTATCCATAGCTGCAATGAGCATGGCATCCAATAGTGAGTAATAGGCAAAACAGTGTGGCCAATAGGCAGCATGTCACACTGAAGGTAGAAGGCTGTGGTGTACCACCACGGATAGTGATAAGCATTATATGTTAGGTTTCCAATGTGTCCTCTATATATTTTACATGGCTTTCCTGTTTACATAAAATATAAACTGTGTATGTTGTAAGTGGTCTAATGTGGGCTTATGAATATTCAATGATATAATGGCCCATGAATCATTGTGAGGGTGTGCTGTAACTGAATCATTGTGAGGGTGTGTAGTAACTGTATTTGTTACATTTTATGTAAACCAAATATGGAGGGAAGCTAATGAAGTAGTGAAGATCTCCCATTTCGATCTCTACAGGAACCAAAAAGGATCCTGAACAACGCCTTCTCCAAGATACCAACTTGGAAAATGAGGATTGGCCTGAGAACTAGTGACTGACTCTTGCTATTATAACCCAGCATATATACCAAGGCAACCGGGTACTTACCTTATTCTTTATCTCTATATTGGCTTACTGAATTAAATGCATTATTGGATATATTTCAGGGACTCTGAAAGTAAGTCGGATTTAATTCTTGATTTACTTTATGTGCTAGCATTTTATTGTAAAAGAACAGCTGCTGAATATGCAGAATGGGCACTTGGATGAAACCCAAGCCAAGACCCCTTCCAAATCTTATCACCACTTAGGCCAACTTGTTGCTCTTGCGCATTCAGAATCTGGAGACTAATTACCCATCCATTTGGTATTCCCAGACAGTGTGTATTGTTTAAATTGCTTATTGTCTTCATTTAATGGAAAAAAAGGCCTACATGCTGATGGCACACCTATCTCTGTTTCATACTCTGTACCCTCAGCCCTCAGTTTTTGTGCAGCTGCGTCTCCTACACATACTTTCTGTGTAAGTGAAACATCTCAAGTTAGCCCTATCATTGATCCTTACCTGGTAGATCAAAATCTCATGCAATATAAAGGCAAATATTTGGCTTCAGGAATAGATCAAACATGGCTACAGGTATCACCCAAATCTCCAGGTATACACAAGTTGATAAGGCATTATTAGAAAAAATATTCAAACCCTTTTGTATAAAAATGTACAACATCTAATTTAATACCCCATGCTCTGAAAGAATCAAACATGTAGTGAGCAGAAACTTCCATTTACCACACTGGTGAGACTATTGCAGATACTCTAAATATAAAAGAGAGAGGGAGAGAGAGAGAGATTATATGTGCTCTCTAAACACAGACCCAAAAAAAGTGCATTTGTAGAAATACAGCAATGCTTCACCATTACAGGATGCTCTTTGAACTTATTTTACCAACTGGCAGAACAAAAGATGACAATTCTAATGACACATATGGAACCATAGTTTGAAACACATAGATCATGAAATTGGTACTTAGAGACCTCATCTAAAGGACTATATTATCTGGCCATCAGCAATGGATATCAGCATGGGACAAAACAGGAGATTATGAAGAAGTCCATTATGATTATGAAGAAAGAGGAAATAAAGAAAACCATAGAAGAAATAGAAAACACCACACAGACCACATAAAGTACTCCTGTAACACAAACATCCACCATATCAATTGATGTATTTATGAGACAATTATTGATTCTACCAAAAAGGTACCTAAAATAAACTACAAACCATCTCCATTTCCAAACAAAAAAAAAAGCATCTGTACTTAGGAGTCCCATGGGAATACAGTACCAGTGATGGCAAAGAGATTAGACTTTATGTCACAGAATGGCCTACCTTATTCCATTCTGGTAACTTAATTTTTTTTTCATAAAAGCTTTTATTTATTATTTTTTTTAATTTTAATTTTTTTATTAACACATAACGTATTATTTGTTTCAGGGGTACAGGTCTGTGATTCATCAGTCTTACACAATTCACAGCGCTCACCATAGCACATCCCTCCCCAATGTCCATCACCCAGCCACCCCATCCCTCCCACCCCCCTCCCCTCCGGAAACCCTCAGTTTGTTTCCTGAGATTAAGAGTTTCTTATGGTAATTTAATTATATGTGAGACAACCATTGCCACATCCAGTGCAGAATTCTATAACTCTGATATATTTTTCAAACCCTACACTGATTCTCTTTCACATTCTGAAACACATATCTTTTCCATTGGTACTAAGAAATTTAAATTATGAAACATATAAACATGGTTTATCTCATATATTTAAGAACCCAACATGTTACTCACATAGTAAAATTATGTCACAGTGTATAACTTAAAGAACCTTTCTGCTCTATAAATGTTACAGAGATGACTGCAAACATGGCAAGATGGCTGGATCTAAGAACATGGGCAATCTGGGGAGAAGACCAGTGGTTCCTTGACAAAATAACAATGGTACCACAATGAGTAATTAGGCATGGCCAGGTAAAACTGAACAAGTAGCTATATGCCCATCTTAAATGTGAGCAAAATCCATACTTAATGTTTCCTCTGGGCCTGATAGTATAGAACCATTCATACCCATATTAAAGGAATACAGATTATCAGTTTGGTGCTATAGCAAAACACACATCAATACAGCAGGGTCATAAATAGAGTATAATATAAGCTTCAATTTATTAAATTATACTAAATGCTTAAGTAATGAGGTGCTAAAAAACATAACCATGAACCAAATATTATGGTGGCCTATGCCAAAAATTACTTACTCTACTTTGAACTTTACCAATAATATATTCATTAAAAGAAAATGTGGAGTGTTGTGAATATAAGGCACAGGCAGATTGTTATAAATAGTTATGAAACCAGTTTCACAGAACCAGTACATGCATTAGGATGCATGAAATCTAACACAGACATAAACACAACCAGATGCGAAACAGGAGTCTGGAGTTTTCAATGAGAAAATCTCTACTATACTAACAACATCTCAAAGATTACTACTGGTCTAAAATAGTAGTTTATTTATGGAACGGAACACACAAAGAGTCTATAGATGACTTGTAGAAACCTAGGGTTGGAAGTAAAATGTTGAGATCAAGTGTGTGGGACAACTTGCAAGCAATATTAAGATCATGCCAATAAGAATCTACCATTTGGAATTCTAAGTATCTTACTGTAACCATGGGCAATGATGATGCCTTCGGGACAAATACAGTTTCCTGTTTTCTTGAAATAATAGGGTCCATGGATCCACAGTTAGCTTTCCAGTGGGTGAATATGGGTTATAAAACCCATATTGGCAATAATTACAGGGTTCAACATGCTTAGAGGGTTCATGCCTGCAAAATGAAGAGTTTCCTATAAATGTCTAATTCTTTCTTGTTGTTCTTGCCACTCAAGGAAATCTATAGCTGTTATGGCCATTATTGACAAATGTTTCTCCCAGCACAATAGCCCTGTGCCATGGTAGGATAAATATTAGGCATCCAGTAATGATGTGTATGAAAATGTGTCCACTACTTAGGTGTTCTGCCATCATTAACAGAATAAATATCAATATCAAACAGAACAAATATCACCAGGATATCAGATAAGGTGTTCTTCATGCCTGAGAATTTTATAGAAGTATCATATTATTTTCTTTAATTTGATATAATATGCCTTTTTCTTTGGTCACCCAGTAGGTTTGCAATTAGTGGCAGGTGCTATAATTTCCAGTAATATATACATTATTACAATTTTTAATTAATACTTTTCTTTTTAGTTTAGATTCTGGGGTGTTGTTAGTGCTAATTCTTATCTCTGTGAGTGACTGCAATATTGATTTAATAACAATTTTTCTGTCCCTTTTGTATCTATTTTTTAGAGAACTTGCCACCTCCCTGATTGCTTTAGTCTATGCTTTCATATCTAGATTGTTAGTAAGCAGCCTAAACTTTTGTTTGAGCAAAAGTTTTGTACCTTTCAGTTGATCCAGAGGCAGTTGGGTTATAGGATTAAGTAGATGTTCCACATTATGCTCTGTTTTTTGGCCCAATTTTCTATTATATTCTCTGTGAAGTGGGTTCCCTGGTCAGATTCTATGATGGCTAGGATACCATAGCAGCAATCCTGATTTTCAATGCTGTGATGGTAGATTTTTGATCACTTTTTCCTGCAGGGATAGGCTAGTCCTATTCCTGACCATCTGTCTACAATGGTGCATGCATACAGTTTATTTTCTGACATAGGCATGGATTCATATATAATCAGTATGTATAATTTGGAAGGGTCTGTCAGATTTGATCCTATGTGGAATATTCATTAATGAACTGCAAGCTTTAAACTTCTGGCAATTCTCATATCTCTTATTTTGAAATTGTAGGTATTTCTAGGTGTATGCATGTTTCTTGTTTCTAACCATGTACTAGTGCTGTTGTGTACCTGCATGACCTGTTTGGTGATGTGCCCATGTAATAATCCTATCAATTGGCATATCTGTTTGTTCAGATTTTATATTCCATTATGCTTCTTGTTTATGTATGGTTATGTTTTAAATTGGTTTCTTCTTTACCCATGAATCACTGTGTTTCTTAAGATAAATCTTAGGAATCCTTGTTTCATAGTTTTCCTACTGAGTTTGTCCACCTGGTTATTAAATTTGGTTTCTTCAGAGTTGTACTTCTGATGTGCAGAGACATGTGTGATGAATGTGGAGATGTCAGCCAGTGCTGTTTTCTGCCATATGTCCTTTTTCCTGTTTTCCAGGTAGGAAATAAGCGTCCCATTCCAAATAGTTATTCCATTAGCTATTGCCCATGAGTCTGAGAAAAGATAAACCTCATTCTGATTTTCCTTAATAGGTTGTTCAATCACCAATTTTATGGCTATTAGATCAGCATGTTGTCCTGATTCTCCAGAGTTTGATTTTGTCAGTTAGACCATCATTAGTCCTCAAGGCCACAGGCTACCAGCATACTCTGGATAGTGTCATGGAGGCTGATCCATCTGTAAACCATGCATTACTGAGTGCTGTGGACCAATGATGGCCCTCATTACCCAACTGCTTGAGCTTGGATAGGCTTGCCCTTTGGGAACACTGATAAGTGTACTATAGGCATTGCTGAGATTTCCTCAGATTATGCATAGGGTTGACCATCCATTCAAATGTCCCATTCTGAAAAATACCAATTCCATGTTAGGGCTTTATGATCAGGGATAATTTCCCTCTATCAGGATCTGTTTTATCCAATCCAGAATAGGCTGTTGGAGGTTAAGTATAATTAGTTTGTTTTCTGTTAGTGGCTCTGTATTTTATAGGGCCTCATAGAGTGCCCAGGTAAGCCTTTCAATTGTTTGGTATCTATTCTCAGACTGCAGGAACTTTTTAGTTCAAAATACAATTGAGAAAAATTTGGGGTCTTGTGGTGTTTTAGTCCACAGTGACCATGTTGCAAACCCTTGTGAAAATAGGCACTCTAGTTTATATTTGGAATCCTCATTAATGTGTCAAATTTCCAGTAGTATTTTTTCAAATAAGTAAAAGCTGCCTCTTGAGTCTCTGTCCCCTAAATTCCCTGGTCTTCTTAGTTATTTCAAAGATGGGTTTTAATATTATTCTCATATATGGTATGTGTAGTATACAGTATCTAAACCGTACTATCAGTTTCTGAACTGCTTCCTTTGTGGTAGAAGTTGGTATGAAATTTATCTTGTTTATGACTGGCTCTGGCATTTTCCTGTGTTCAGAGGACCAAATTATGCCTAGAAATTTTACTATACTTTGGGGTCCTTGGACCTTACCTAGGTTGATCATCCATCTTCTGAGTGTAAGAAATTCAATTAACTCTCTCTCTTTATTTATTTATTTATTTATTTATTTATTTATTTATTTATTTTTTAAAGATTTTATTTATTTATTTGAGACAGAGAGAATGAGAGACAGAGAGCATGAGAGGGAGGAGGGTCAGAGGGAGAAGCAGACTCCCTGCCAAGCAGGGAGCCCGATGCGGGACTCGATCCAGGGACTCCAGGATCATGACCTGAGCCGAAGGCAGTCGCTTAACCAACTGAGCCACCCAGGCGCCCCGTCAATTAACTCTCTCTTGATCCTAGTCTATTCTTCTAAGTTATCATCATAAATAAGGATGTCATCAATATAGGAAATAAAGGTTTGTGTGTGTTGTGTTTTCCTGAAAGGACTGGATGTCTTGTATGAGAAGGTTTTGGGCTATCACTGGGCTGTTAAGGTATCCTTGTGATAACCTACTAAACTGATATTGTCTACCTTCCCATATGAATTCAGTCATGAGTTGGCTCTCCTCATCAACTGGCATAGCAAAGAATATGTCAAATAAGTCTATTACTATATAATAAGTTCAGGATCCAGTGGTGATATTGTTTATGATAGTGCCTGTATCTTGAAGTATTCCCTAATTTTGGGAGAGTGTTTGTTTAAATTCCTAAAATTTACCATAAACTTATATTCTGTCTGGGTTTTTAATAGGCCAGATTGGATTATAATATGGTAAAATAGTAGGCACAATAATTTGTTCTTTTAGGAGTTTCTGAATTATCTCCTTAATTTGAATATGTCCTCTCTTAAGATTGTATTTGGGTTACATCTGTTATTCTAGACAGGGTAGATCATTTAATTGCAGTCCATTTTGCTATAGCTAAATTAGTTTTAGGAATTGTTAAATCCTTATTTGTTACATGATGTCCTATCACATCCATTCCAGGAATGCTTTCTAAATTGGGACCTTTAACTAATTTAGCCTTAACAGGAGGGTCTATCATCAAGTGTTAGAAATCTATGCATCCATGTCCCTAGAGTTAATTTCCTTCCTATTCCCTCAATTAGTCCTGTTCTATTTTAAGGTTTTCTATATTAGTAGGATGTCCTTGTATCTTTACTATTTGTGATCCAGTATCTAACAATATAGTATCATATGTAATATTTTTATTTACAAATGGGGTTTCTATTGACATGGCCACTATGACATACGGGTGATTTTTCTCAGGCCTTGGCCAGGAGACAGAAACTGCTGAGTTCCTATAGAGGGTTCATCAGGCTTTCTCTTTTTCATTTATCATCACATCATCTATTAATGGGATTAAGTTTTGAAAATGGGTTATTATTTACAGTAAACAGGTTATTAAGTGTATAAGTGGGTTTGTTTTCCCTAAAAAGTTAGTTATTTCCATTTTTGTGCCATTGTAATTACCTTCAATTATTATCGTTATTGGTGTTTTTATTTCCATATTTAGGATTAAAAGGTTCTGGTCTAAATGGCCAAAGTCAAGAGGCCTTATGGGTTTTGTTCTATTAGGTCTATTTACATTAGGTATAAGTCTTTGTTACCTTTCCAGGTGAGTAGGCCAAAAAGCCAATTCAACAAACATTTGTAGAGGACTTCTTAAACTTAAGTCAGTGGCAGTGAGCATTGTGAAACTCAAAGACAAAAAAGAAAGTGATGGATCCTGATATCAAGGAATATACAATATTCCTTGTAACATAGTGCAGAGTGAGATAGGTGCTCCTTTCTCCAAAACTGCTCCTTTGGGTCAAGGTGGAGGAGGGGTTACTTTGCCTCACACGTCCATTTAACATGTGGCTTTAAGATAGTATTGGGATACAATATGTACATTATATAGTTTATGGTTTATTTGTTTTTGTAGCTGCTGCTCTAATACAATCTCTTACCAAAAGGTAAATTCAACAAGGTTTGGGATTTTTGTTTACTTTGTAGTCCATTTTATGTTCAGTGTCTGGAAAAATATCAGACATGGTAGTGACCTATTGTGATTTGTAATGTTTGATACTAAGCATAGTCTTCAATACAGGATTCACTTGAAAAAATAACTCAAATATTTAGTGGTACCCAGCTCTAAGAGCTGAGTGATAAAATGGGAGCCACCAGACAAAACAGGAGGAAGATCCAACTTACCTAAACTTGGACATTTAATACTTATTCCAAAGACACCAGATAAGAAACTTTAGGCCACATGTGACTTTCAGAACAAAGCTGAGGAGTATATTAATGTGTCCCATTTCTTAGAACAGGAAATGTGATAAGCTGAATCTACAAGTGAAAGACCTCAATGGTTAGAACTGAGGGTAATACAAAGTCCAGAACTGGTACAGGCAGCTTGTAGAATTTTATCACAACCTGAAAGACCTTAGTTCTTCCTATGAAATGCATACATTTCCAGAATGCGTGGGTCTATTACGTGAGGAATTTAAAATTTTATTTAAGGGAATCTATACTGTATTTACCATTGGGGACAAGCTGTGTACATCATAACTGCTAATAGGTCATGTTAGCAAAAATAAGAGTATTGACACATAGGTCAGAGTAGATAGAAAGATTTTATAGAAGAAGCAGCTGAGTCAGTATCACAGACTCATTACCCAAGCCTCAATTTTAGTTTTTAATTCAAATCAAATAAATATCATTGCGGGCTACAGAGGTTTGGAAGCACAGAAATAGTCATCTAATTGTGATTGGCCAAAGCAGACTAGCTGTATGGCAACCTTAAATTAAAACAAAACACAGTAAATATTGAGAGGTAGAAGTAATTGGGTAATCCAGATTTTTGTTCTAATGGGGCTAGGTCAAGGTTGATCTCTCTTTGCTCATTCTCCATTCTGTACTCTGCTTGGCCTATCCCTGTTAATCAGCCCTCTGGGTTGAATAATAGCTAGTACAACAGCTGAACCCAGAGTAGCCTGCACTATCTCCTTCCTAATCAAGCAACAACGAAGTGTGCTAAATTTTAGAACATTGATAATGAGCAGGAGGTGGGAATGGTTAAATATTAAGGGAAACAAACTTTGGATAGGTTTCCTCATAATTTTACGTGTATAATGTGAAAATTAATTTAAAGTCCAAAAGAGTAGAGCCAGCTTTTAGTAGTAGCATAACGTAAAGAGTTTAAATTCTGAAGCCAGCTGCCTGGGTTTAAATTTCAACTTTCCTACCTACTAAATTTGCATAATTGGGCAAGTGGCTTAATCTTTCTGTGGCTGTTTCCTGATATTTAAAAATTGAGGTAGAAATACTTTATGGAGACTAAATGAATTAATACTTGGAAAGTTCGGGTGGATTGAGTCATACATTATGTAAGAGTTCCATAAAATAAAATAATTGTGTTTGAAATTATTTTATAAAGTCCACTAAATGATACACTTAATTTGTGTGTATGTGTGTGATTTTCAGGCCACTTTTATTGATCACCTTATGGTTAACTAAATATTAACACCTGAGAGTGAGAAAAACTCCTTTGACAGTTGGGAACTGGTCTGGCACATACAGCTTCTTGTCATGGTGTTGTCCAATCCTGTCGGACATAAATGATCTCACAAAACACTGACATCAAATAAGCCCCACTTTGTGACATTGATAAAATGAGACCAAAAAAAAAAAAAAAAAAAGATGAACACGATTTTGTCTAAGTACCCTCCTCCCACACAGCATTCACTCCCAAGGAACATGGGTCTTTGCTGCTTCTTTACAAATTACAACTTTAGTCTCACTCCAGTCTTTCCTCCTTCTAGTTGAGATTTATTAAGATACACATTTGTAGAATTCTCCCTACTTTCTGACCTCACTCACTTTAGAGTGAACGTCTCCTTTCTTGAACCTCCCTCCAAAGTCATCTAACCATAGCACACAGCCTGTAATAAGCATTCTCTAAAACCCTCTTACTGGGGAGTCTGGGTGGCTCAGTTGGTTAAGTGGCTGCCTTTGGCTCAGGTCATGATCCCGGGAACCTGAGATCAAGTCAGCTTTGGGCTCCCTGCTCAGTGGGGAGTCTGTTTCTCCCTCTCCTTCTGCCACTCCCCTGCTCACACTTGTTTTCTTTCTCTGAAATAAATAAAATCTTAAAAGAAAAATAAGGAGAAATAGGGGCACTTGGGTGGCTCAGTCGGTTAAGCATCCGAGTCTTGGATTCATCTCAGGTCATGATCTCAGAGTAGTGGGACTGAGCCCCGCATCAGGCTCCACACTCAGTGCAGAGTCTGCTTCTCCCTCTCCTCCCTCTGCCCCTCTTCCTGCCCTCTCCCTCTCTCTCTCTCAAATAAATAAATAAAATCTTTTGCAAAATTTTTTTAAAAATAAAGAAAAATAAAACCCTCTTACTGACACCTCATAGTTCCCGAAGGTGTGTGGTCTGCCTCACTGCAACTTGTCCAACCACAGTTGGATTCTCGGTGGTCTTTGGGTAGAGGGCATTAAAACACTATGCACTATGTAGATATTATTATTCATATAGAATATCCACATTTTTAATACCTATGCAATTCAGTCTCGGCTGTTGAAAAGGCTTTGAAAAGTGTTAAATCTGAAATTACCTCAATTTTTACAACTATCTCAAATACAGTAAAATTATATAGTTTTTTTAAAAAAACCTCTGTATTTGAATCCAATTCTATAAGCTAGCAGCAGGTTTTTATGCACTTTTTGCTTGTAATATTATTGTTATTCACATTACATTTCTGTTCCAAGTGAGAGAGAGATTATTCATTGTTTGATTTGGTGGGGACTCGGTTTTCTGAGGTATTTGTTCCCCTTTTGTTTCCTCAGATTTATGAGCCTGGCAAGCTTTTCTGTCTGTTGCTGAAAAGACTATTGTGTGCGTATACACACAGTCTCAGCAAATAATTTATTTCAGACGTCCAAGAACAGTCTTTTTTCACCCTGAAAACAGAAATTTTTCATTTCAGTCATCTGTCCAACCTTAGTAGTGATTCTATAATGTCAGTATTCATTTTCAATAAAAAGGAGAAAAAAGTTATAGTTAGAGGGCTTTGACCTAGATCGATGGAATAGTGGTAAAAATGATCCTAGATTTTATGCTACCATCACAAAAATTTTCGTCAGGGATAAACTTTTAATATTTAAGTTTTTTGTTGTTGTTTTCTGTTTCTTTTATTCTAACCTCAAATGTTATGAAAATAAATATATTCAGTTTTAGCAAGAACACATTGGAATGGTTAATGATCCCATTAATTCAAAGAATAACATATTGTAATTAAAAAGAAAAATCATTTGCCTTGACTTATCTGGATGCTTATCTGTGTTGTCTAGAGGTGTATCTTTATTGACAGAGTTATATTATGATTTCTCCACTTTACTTTTATTTCTTTGATAATTGTGCCTTAGAATTTATGATTCTATTGCCTGTTAATCTGTGACTTTTTATCCATTACAAAATATTATGATCTTGTCACATTATATGCATATCATTACATATCTTGTCACCTTATTCTATTATAGAGCTAGATGAGGCTCTGGGAATTTGTATAGCTCATTCTCTGAGGTACAGAACAAACTTTGCTGCAAGTATCCTTAAAAATAGTCTTTTCTTAAATTCCCCAAAGAAGAAGATGATTCTTCAACCTTTCATTCTAACAAGAAACCTGACTTTTAAAGAAATGACCAGAGAGACCTTGACCATAACCCATAACAACTTGATGAAGGTACACATTTATCATCTGGTTTTGAAGGTCTCACACTAAGCCTTGTGATACTGACATTTCACAGTCTGTAGATATTATGTTTTCTTCTTCCCTGTCCTGATCATCCCTTTGTCTACTTGAATATGGGCTATAATGGGATTAAATGCCTAGATTGTTGAACAGCGAAAGATGATTCTCATTTTAGCTACAGTGTGACAGCAGAACTATTTCCAAACCATTCCTTTTGCAACCTTTCTGAAAACCAGCTGCAGGTCTCATGTGAGGGCAAAAATTAGCATGCATTCGGAAGAATTTGTATTCACATTTTCATCAGCTAAGAAATGACAGTTTTGACTCGAAGCTACTCAGGAATAGTTTTGCCAACATTTGTGAAACATGATATAAATTTACTCATCAAGGAGTCTTTATTAGTGATCATGGGAAAATCAGTCTCTCTTGCTTTTTTTTTTCCTATCTCAAAATTGATAATATTTACTTCTGTTAAACTCACATAAAACATGTGTTGACATTGAGCAAAACACTCCCATTCTATATACATTTAAGGAATAATTTAACATTTTGGAAAAACGAAAAAAAAAGACTGTCATGATGTTAAGAACCAGGAAATATTTTATTCTGTAGTATTTTCAAAAAACCTAAGTAGTACTTCTCACAACCATTACAGAAAGTAAAATATACTGGTGTTGATAAATCAAAATATGCTTTCATAGTCATTAATTAGTAGGAAGTCATTTTTGTATTTCACACTTAATACATACTTTTTCCTGTTTCCTTGTTTCTCTATAAGATATACATTTTATTTTATTTTGGCATTAGACAACAACCAACTTCTCGTATACTTTTGGCTAACGACAAATATTCCTTATCTTGGAGACTTGTTCCCTTTGAGCATGGAGTCTCGTGTGTATTTATAGTGACCAACGTTTTACACTTGATGCTCAGATATGTGGTCTAAATAGTAGGGAGGAATAGTTAGAATTTTTAAAAAATAATGTTTCTCCTGGAAATCTCAGGTTTATGATTACTTTAAATGAGAAAAGGTAAGGATAATCTAAACAAAATCATGCATTTAAAAAAAAGTCATGGGATTACATGGATATATGACATATGTTGCATTGGTGTTAACCTTACATGCAGGCTAGCAAGGAATTAGCCTGTAATATTTCTCTAAATCATTTATGGACCTTCGGAATTAGGAGCAATATTAGAGATCATGGTTTATCCCTTTATTTCCTAGAGGAAGAAGAGAAGACTCAAAAAGGCAAGCAAGGACTAGAACCTGGATTTCTTTTGATCACACCCCTCTCCTTCCTAGTGGTGAGCCCCTTTTCTCTACCTTCCCCAAATCTAACATCTTCCACTGTATTCCTCATCTCAAGCAGATAATTCATATGCTATGCGACCCCATTCCACTGTTACAACTGCAGTCGCTCCCAGGACCTGGTCAATCTAAGGGACGCTGTCATAGAGTTGCTTCATTAGCCGTGTTCCCTCCACCCACTTTCACAGTTCAAGCAGAGACATGGGCAGTTTCTCATTCTAACATGATACTGAGACTCTTGGTTTATCAACAACCACAGCACAGCCATTTGCTGACATATCCTGTGGAAACCTAATGAATGGGATCTCTAAGCCTCTCTTCATGTATGAACTATCATCAGCAAAAAATCTGATCTTACCTCTAAAAGGTTATAATAAAATGTATCTAAAATCGTTTCTCTTTCATACATCAAGTACTACCCTACTGGTTCTCATGAAGTTAAATTTGTGTTCTCTCTTAGCCTATGTCTTATATATGAAAATGATGAGGGTTTAGATAAATAGTGTTTGATCTCTAGGCATTTAGCTAAAGTGAGGTGCTAGGCCTCAAGCTTAACCCACAGAAGCCAGCATGGACCTTATTGTCCATTAATGAGATAATTAACTTATATTCCTGACTCCATTTACCTTTGCTTTTTCTGCATGTGATTTTGTTTAGTCTGTGGTAGATTAAAGATTACTGAAACTTCTTTGCTATTCTCATTGAGAGACAACATGCCTTCCCTTTGTTGGGACTGGCTTTAGTAAGTTTGACCGATAAAATCTAATGGAAATCACATTCTGGGACCTCTATGGTTAGCTCATTAGACACTTGGCAGCTTCCACACAGGTCCCCTGGAATGCTTGCTGTGGGTCAAGTTGGCTATCTTGTAAGAAGTTTGACTCTCATTATAATGACTACTAGGCAATGAGGAAGCCCAAACATGAGGAAGACCACATTGAGAAGCTACATGGAAAGAGGGAAAAGCCCAGAGAGAAAAAAGCTGTTAGCTTTCACATCTATTCTAGCCCAGGTACTAAGCAAATGAGTGAAGTGGCTCTCTCGAATATTCCAGGCCTCCACCATGATAGGTAGTATGGAGAACTGTGGAATCCAGACGGCAGCTAGAACCAGGGTCCAAGACATATGATCTATTCAACCATCCCAGGCATAGCTAGCCATTTGAGCGACTCCACCTGAGTCCCAGTCATCATAGTATTAAGACAAGCCATCCCCAGTATGCCCTGCCCAAACTCCTGAACCACAAACTTGTGAACACAATTGCATGGTTGTTGTTTTATGCCATTGAGTATTGGGGTGGCTTGTTACTCAGCAGTACAATGCCAGAAAATGATTTAATTCTAAAACTGAGGTTCTACCTTAACAGAAACCTGAAACCTGTGGCATGGGCTTTGGGACCAGCTAGGTGTGAAGAGGGAGAGATTGAGGACAACATGCACGAGCAGAAATAGCACTTGGTGCCCTATACTAACCTTGAAAGCATAATGCCATTTGCTTTTCCTGGAAATTTCTCTGTGGCCAACCTAATCTGGAAGGACATAGGGAAAGGAATGACACTGGGAAATGTTATTTCTGCTTAACTAAACTGATTCAAAACCATCACACTCTATTGGTCATGACTTGAAAACTATGGCCACAGCTGTACCCAGTCTCTTAAAATCACTCCAAAACTCAGTCACAATGCTGATTTGGGGCCTGCTTGTATCCACTGTTCGTCCACTCTAGGCTATCTCTAGAATGACCACCATCAGCCTTCAAAATAGTTGAATAAATTATGAGTTATTCCAAATAAAAGTTTGATTCTTGCATTGCATACTCTGCAGGTTAAAATCCATAGTCATCATCACATATAAGTATATTCAGATTTTGACTCTAACCACCTTGCTACTAATACATACTCAAAATCTGACTCTAACCACCTTGTTACTAATACAGCCCCAAGTTTCCTGGGCTTTTTGGACATTGTGTTCCTTGTATTTTTTTTGAATGAGCTATGCATTTTCCTGCTTTTATATTTATCTCCCTTGTAAATCCTTGCGTATTTTTTAGGTCGAATTCAAACATCACCTTTGTTCTTTCTCATAAACTCTTGCATTTCTCACTAAGCAATGAAAATTGTTCTTTCTGTGGACATCCTGATATACTGATACCTGTTTCCATTGTAGGGGTTATTGTTTACAAAATACTATTTGGATGCCCTGTCTCTAATCCTCAGAAGACTTTGAAATCCCTAAAGACTTATACTTGTTGCCTTATCTATTTGCATATCCTCAGCATTTACAAAGATTCTGAGAGCTACCAAGAGCTTAATATATATTTGTTGAAAAAAATGACAATATTCCCATAGGCAGTGAAAATATATTTAAAGAACATTCCTTGATATTCCAGTATAAAATAATGTTTATCTTCATTTTAGTCTTTAGTTCCTTCTTATTTTATGGAAATGGAAATGTTTAACTTGTAATATATAGGGTGTATAATAAAATGTATTGGTTGACTCGAATGATTTATATGTGTCTGTTTATGTGATGTGTACCTTGAGGGAAAGGAGTATTAATTTGGCTTAGAATCTGTATGGTTCCTATAAAAATCAAACAGATTCACATTTATAGCTTCTGCCATTAATTAGAAACAATTAGCAATTTTGTAGTAATTAAATTACATTATAAATTACCTTATAGTTCCTGAATTGTACATTTAAATTATTCTCATATAAATAAACTGATCACTTGTACCATTGTATTGAATGATCTAATTTACTTTATTACTGAATGATTTTTCCAAAATGATTTGTGAGTAATATAATAATTATAAGTGAAAATAGTTCTAACATAAACTCAAAATATCATCAAACTATTCCTAGAAGACTTGAAAGCTTTTAGATTTTTTCTTCCTTTCTGGAATGCAAACTAAAACCAAGGTATTTCAGTCTATAAATGACCTTAATGCGTAGGACACCTATTATCGTTTGGAGAGTAAAATACTTTTTCACTACTCTTGACAACTTATGCCCAGATTATGCTGTACTATTCAGTGACAGTGAAATAATTGCTTCTCATTCTACTTCCTCTATTTTGGGGGGAGTAATGACTATTACATTTTTTTTCTTTAAATGATTTTTTTTGCTGTTTTCTTCCTACCACTAGCACACAGAATAAATCTAATCTTCCACAGAAAAGCTCTTAAATTATTTCAGGACAGCTGCCCTGGAACCCCAAATATTGATTGTCTATGCAGGGAAATTTAATTTTGTTAAGTCTATCAGAAGATATATGATGACCTACTCTCTGCCAGGTACTTGAGATATAGTCTTAGACTGGAGAGATCTGGACATGTGCTCATGAATTCACCATCCAGTGGAGGAGATGGACCACAAACAAACAAGTAATGTGAACTTTTTTTTTTTTAAAGCTTTCACTAGTTTGATCTCACTTCTTTAAATATACTCAGCTTCCACTATATTCCTGCTGAGCTGTTATTCCCAAACTGATGCAGTATTCCCAAAATGATCTGATTAATGATACATTTAAGCATTACCCTCGTTGCCTATTAATGATAAAAGAAGCAAAGTACATCCTTAATTGTGAGTTTTCAATAAAATTACAGAAATAAAGAATTTAATATAATGTTTATTACTTGGAAAATGCTCTGTAAATGTTAGCAATTATTACTACATACAGGGAATTCATAACTAGCTTCCTTCTTTTTCCTAAATGCAGCCTACATCACATTAGCTAGTGTAATGAACACATTATACTACTACTGGAACTTGTCCATTCATCCTGCTTCTTACTTATGACTGACTCATCATGTAAATTTTGAATGTTTTATTTTTCAAATATGATTTTCACCTATTTTAAATTTTATCTTCATAGAAATTGTCCACTATTCCAGATGTTGTCTATATCTCTAGATCCTAATTATGTTATACAATATAGTTCCTACTCACCCATTTTATGCATTCTGCATTTAATTAACATGTCTACTATTTTGAACATTGTGTAATACAAGTCTAAAGCCAAAATCTTGTGATAAGTCACTGACCCAACTAGAAGACAGATATTGTGGAGAGACTACCTTTTTAGTGTTTGACAGATGAGACTTTATACACAACAAGAAGAGGATGAAACTTCCTTTGCAAGCACAAGCATATTATAAGTTCTTCTTAAGTCTTATCCTAATTAGTTAAGAATGCTGCCCTAGCTACGCTGAACCTTGTTTGGCTCTGGGAGTGATGGCCTGAGGTGAAATTTACTATCAAGTATAGACTATCAACCCAACAAAATCACCGATTTACAGACCAGAGGGACAAATTCTAAGGAGTCATAATCATATCCATAACAATAATAATATTTGTATGATTGGTTAATTGAGATGTACAATGTAATTACAAAAAAAAAAAAAACAAACCCAAAAAACAAAGCAGGGAAGAAAAGAAAAAGCAGACTTAAAGCAGCAGATGCCTCTATTACAGCTGCCAAGAGACACAAGTCCTTTTTATGCAGACCATCTGAAATTTATTGTAAAACTTTTGTCGGCTGAAAGCTATCCATACCTACCAGACATGCCATTAAGGGAGAAGTGCCATCTCTTTTACATAAATGATACAATGCCCAGAACAAGTCATCTGTGGAATAATGATATCACTTTTGATATCCCTGAAAATGGTATCAAATAAGAGGTAGACAGATTTATTTTACTTGTAAATGCATACTTGTCTAGCACCCACTCATAAAGATATTTGTTTAAAGGGTTATATCTTATTATGCTCTCCTGAAGTACTGCAGAGGCATTTAATATCATCTGCAGGGAGCAGACAAGACTAGAATCACCATTATTTCCCATATTTTTGAATAGCTGTCCATTTAGACCCTTGGGGCTGTGTCTCCTTTGTGCTACATTGCAAGCACTTGGTTATGCTGCAAGCCAGTTATAATTACAACTACAAATTAAAAATCCACCCAAGCTCCTTAATTATCTGAATTTATTATTCTTTAAAAAAATTTTTTTTTGCAGGTTTCTGAGTGGCTCATCATTTCTGACAAAGTAGGGAAAGAGAATGTTATCTGGGGCTTTCAGCTATTCACTTGTTTTTAGGGCAAGAGCACTTTCTAAAAGTTTTATTGCCATTAGAAGCAACTACAGATCACTGATTCCTAAGGATACTAGTTTACCGGTATACCTAAGGATATTGGGCAAACAGTAGGCCAGCAAGCTGGTGGCATGTTCTTTTGATTCTAGGTCTTGGTGGCCACTCAGTTGAGATTACTTAACTCCCTGAAGACTCAGCAGTGCTCTGTGTGTGTGTATGAGTGTATGTGTGTAGAGCAGGGGGACCCAGGGTTTATACACACTTTCTTATTAAAACTGACAGCATTTGATACCTTCTCTTTGACCCCCATCATTTAGTCATTTCAACCCTTCATCATTTATTACCTTTCTTATTACAGCAGACTCCTAACTGATTTCCTGGTCTCCAATCTGATCTATTTAGCTCTAAAGAAAAGCTGGAGTCTGAGTAAGGAACTTAGAGTCAGAGAATATTGGACCCCAAGGGCAAAGAGCACCTAACAAAGAGGGCTATTGACAGCAACACTGGAGAAACCAAATTTGTTGTCAGATCTAAACAGAAGTGTGGTGCAGTTTATAGCTAAAGCAGCTTTTTTTTTTTTTAATGTGTGAAGTGAAGGTTCATAAGTTTTCATTACCTCATTTTATTTTTACTCACAAGCTGATTATGACAGCCTCCTGCTAAAGGATATTAATTGTATTTGGACATGAGTTGGACATGAGAGGATGAATAAAATATATATATTCTATATTGGATCCCTAGAACAGTGTCCCACCTTATCGTAGTTCATTTGAGCTGCAATAGCAAAATACCAAGACTGGGTGGCTTATAGACACCAGAAACTTAATTCCCATAGTGTTTGAGGTTTGAAGTCCAAGATGAGGGTTCCAGCATGGTTGAGTGAGGGCCTTCTGGGTTGCAGACTTCTTATATCCTCACCTGGTGGAAGGGGCTAATGAGATTCGTGGGATCTTTTTGTAAGAGCACTAATCCCATTCATGAAGGTTCCGGTAACCTCTCAGAGGCCTAACCTCCAAATACTATCACATCGTGCACTAGAATTTCAACACTGATTTTGAGAAAGAACAAACATTTGGCCATAGCACACATGTAGCATGCATTTAATTATTTAAATTAATTTTGAAGGACAACTATGAGAAAATAATAAATAGATTACTTTTATGGTTTCTTCACCTTTTGCAAAATGGAAAAGTTAAAGTAAGGCATTTCTGAAACCCTTAAGTTTTAACAATTTATAATTGAATGATCCATAGGAAGAATAGCAAATACTAATTTAATAATTTTTGAATGAAAATTATTTATTCTTTCTCCAGATGGTCCTGTTTCCTATTTTAGTTAGCATTACATTTTTTTTTTTTAACTTTCTATTTTTTATGCCTTCTTATGGCATCCAAAGGTTTGGAGTGGAAAAGAAACTTGAGGAAATGACTAGAAACAGGTATCTTCTTTAATAAAGTTGATCCAGGAAAATAGACAAAAGAGCAAGAAGGGGGAGGGCACAATATTCTTTGGACATCAAATGTATTTGAGACATATTTTAGCTAGAGCTCAAGATATTATTGGTAAATAAAAGGAAGAGCTTGGATTACATCCAGATCTATTCCAAATTAAAACACTGGTACTAATTTAACAACTGAAGTAAAGGAGAGAAAAATAGGAAATATGTATAGTTCTTGAATCTCTACTTATTTTTCTTTCTTTCTAACACTATACTTACCAAGCTTACAGGGTTAAGAGGAAAGAAAGCCATACATACAAATGGAAATAATACTTGGACTTTGGCAAGACATGTGTCTTATCACTTCTAAGACTCAAATTCTAATTATTAACAACTGTTAATGAAACCTTCTGTTTTATTCTTATCATTTATAGAAAATATCAAATTGATACTGATCTCAGATGCATTAGAGCAGTTGGTTAGATAGCTATGCAATAGTCAGTGGGAAATATATGCTTCTGGGAAAGGGTTTTGGGGAGTAAAGAATGACGTTCTGTGGATTCTGATTGCTTGATGCACATTTTCTCTGACTACACACAGTAAAATTTTCAGCATTATTTTCAACCATAATAAGAAGCAGACAGAGTGAAAATTTATTTTTATAAAGTAAATGGACTGGAGAGAATATATAAGCCTAAAATATTAATTAGTACCTCCAGTACAATTATTGCCGAAAATTTTTAAAAGAATTAAGTGCACATGATGTAATTAATATTTTCTGTGAATTAAAACTTCCTCTGTAATGAGTGGAGGTAACTTCCTCATGTAAAATATTACCTGATATTGGAGTCTTCCAGCTAACCATCAAATACAGTTTTCTTTTTGAGGCATAATTATGTTTAAGAGACATATGTTGCTAATATAGACTTGAATAAAATAATAAGGAATTTCCTAAGGCCAACTTAACTACTCCATGAAAAGTGATTTGCTAATAGTTATACAGATAATACTAAACTGGATTGTGTAGAAGGTATGAGTTACTGTCAGTATCAAGATTCAGTCATATCTTGAAAGAGATTTAATGTGAGTTATTTTGAAAGATGAACCGCTTATGACCATTCAATGCATCCATTTGTTTATTCATTTATAATTCACTCATTTAATCAGCGAGGGTTCATTGAGTGCCTACTCTGGCATGCCATTCACCGTCCTAGGTACTGACAATAGAACAGTAACAAAACAATAAAGATTCCTGTTTTCATTCTGGTCTGGAGAAACACAGAGTAAACAAATAATGAGCATACCATATGCTCTATGGTGAAAACTACTATGAATAAAAACAAGGCAGGATGAATATGAAGTGATTTTAGTGAAGGCCATTTGGGAGGCCTCTCTGATAACACTGTTTGGTAGACACCTACAAGCTGTGCATATTTGGGGGAGGGTTGTGCTAAGCTAGAGGGAAGGGTAAGGGCAGTGTCCCCCCAGGAGGATCATGCTTGTCATATACAAGGAGTAGCAGGAAAGCCAGTATGGCTGGAGCTGAGGGAGGAATGATAGAGTGCTAGGACACGAGGCTAGAGAGGTATTATCCAGAGCCATCTTTACACTCAGCATGAGCCAATACTGGAGGGAACATGGAAATATAACCTAGCATTTCTACTCTTACAAAGCTTTTGTTCTGGAAGGGGCTTTAAGATGAATTTACATAGAGAACAACATAAGGCTTAACATAGCTAAATTATCGTTAGAACAGATTTTATGATAAAAACTAATTGTTCTAAAATTAGCTAAAATCTCTTGACCTTGCAGGAATGGTGTTAACTTAAAATTATCTTCAAACTGTTTTTTTGTCATACTTGAATCATCCTACAAAATGATTTGAAATGCACAACTATAGTTTTCCAAAATAGACCTAATTGTCTTCTGTAAAATAAAGAACGGCTCATTTAACACAGGCGAGGCAAACATTTCTCAAATATTATGTTCTGATTTATGGGCATTTGAAACAAAAACAGTAATCACCAGGAGTCAGTATTGGTTCACTTAACATAGACTATTTAGCCTTAAATTTTCTTGCTTTTTTTTTTCTGTAGGGATTGTTATTCTGGTAGACTAGAGAAATGTGTTAGGCACTGATAATCATTAATGTTAGTTGAGTCTAGATGCCATAAATTATTTGTTAAAGATTCATGGAATGCATTAGACATAAGGAAGAAATATGAATGTGATTATTATGCCACAGGTTGAACAACTTCATTGCAGGCTGTTTGTGGATTATATGACTCTTGTATTCATTCAGTTAATTTTTTAAGCATTAACCAAGTGGCAAATGCATTGTTACCGTGCATTGTGAATGGACTGATGAACAAACATATTTCTTGCCTTATGCAACTTACAATCAGCAGAGAAGACATAATATACACAATTTTAAGTGTGTCTTACACTTACAAAGGTATCTACTGGACCATACACATGAAAATGCTAACTCGTACTAGGGTTTACACCTAGGAAGTGTTTGCATATGGTGGCAGTAATTTAAGATGTGTCTAGAAGATAAGTGGTGGAATATCTAGAAGATATTCACTTAGCTAAGTGAATAAATAGATGATCATAGTAGAGAGGACTTTAAGTGGAGAAAACAGTGAAAGTGAAGCAATTCTGATGCCAAGATATTGTGCCAGAAAAATTTAAGAAGTGAAGTATAAATGAAACTTAAAAGAGCAAAGAGTGGTGTGAAGAGACACTGAGGATACAGGCAGGGGTCAGATGATGCAGGGTTTTTCCAGAATATATTGATATATTGATATATTGGATTTTATTCAAATTGCAATGGGGAAGCCATTAAGAGGTATTATATAATTAAGTAAAAGGAGGGTGTAAGAAAAAGAATATGTTTTCTGTTATGGATTGAATTCTGTCCCACTAAAATTCATATGCTGAAGTCTTAACCTTTAGGACCTCAGAACGTGGCCTTCTTTGGAAGCAGAATCCTGGTAGATGTAATTAGTTAAGATGAGGTCATGCTGGAGTAGGGTGGGCCCTTTAGCCACTGTGACTGGTATCCTTATAAAGAGGGGAAATTTCAGGAGAATGAAGGCAGAGATTAGAATGATGCACCAGAAACCCGAGATTACCAGCAACCCACCAGAGGCATGGCACACATTCTCCCTTGGAAGGAAGTATCCTGCTCAAACTTTGATCTGAAACTTCTAGCCTCCCAAACTGTGAGACAAGAACTTCCTGTTGTTTAAGACATCCAGTTTGGGTACTTTGGTACAGGAACCCTAACAGGGTCAGAATCTGAATTTATAATAAGCACTAAAGCTGTAGCAATGGGGTGAATCTAAAAAAGATGAAATTAGGTAGAGTTCAATGTAAAATCCTCCCCTGGGTTAAAACCCTTAATGTACAAGTAAATGATAGCAGAGATACTGTTTAGCAGTTGCATGAGATTTTTAGAAAAGACATTATTTAGTTCACATGTATGCCTCATGCGAATCATTGGTATAAGGTGCAGCTCAGTCAATACCATTTCAAGGTGCATTTAAAAATATGGAATTTTGGGGCGCCTGGGTGGCTCAGTCGTTAAGTGTCTGCCTTCGGCTCAGGTCATGATCCCAGGATCCTGGGATCGAGTCCCACATCGGGCTCCCTGCTCGGTAGGAAGCCTGCTTCTCCCTCTCCCACTCCCCCTGCTTGTGTTCCTGCTCTCGCTATCTCTCTCTCTGTCAAATAAATAAATAAATAAATAAATAAAATATGGAATTTTGTGTGTTAAGAATGTACCTTGAGATATTTGTCAGTGTGCTTTTCTCCTAATACTACCTCATTACTGGACTCTTTTATATATCACCCAGAACATGTAGACTGCATTGAGAATTAGTTTTGTTATACTGAAATGAAATAGTTGAAGAAAACAGAGAGTTTTCTTTTCTAAATCCAAAACATGCTCAGTATGTCTTGTTAGAAATACGTTTTGAAATCTAAAACTTTTTATTTGCAATGACCAGAGGTTTTGCATGTTTTGATATTTGCTTGCTTATCTTTGAGAGAAGAATAACAGAAAAGGTCCCAAAGGAGAAAAGGAAGGATGCAGTCTTGTGATCTAAATCTGTGAGCAAATTTATTTTCCAAGACCTTCTGCTCTCTATCATTTGCACTCTTTTTTCCCCGGTTTCTTAAAGTAGAAGCTTAGATAATTGATTCAGTAACTTCCTTCTTCTCTAATAAAAGTATTTAGTGATATCCATTTCCTTGTAAGCACTAGTTTTGTTGTTTCCTCCAAATTTTGATGTGTTGGGTTCTTATTTTCATTAAATTCAAAATGTTTCCAAATTTTATTTCAGATTTCTTTTTACCATAGACTATTTTGAAACACATTGTTTAGTCTCCAAATAGTTGGAAAATTTTCCAGATATCCTCCAGTTATTGTTTTCAAGTTAAATTTTACAGTAGTCAGAGAATATACTTTGTATGATAAGGGTCCTTTAAAATTCATTTAGCCCATTTTTATGGCTAAGGCTTCTAATTTAGTGAATGTTTTTTGTGCACTGGAAAGAAATGTGTATTTCACCCTTAAGTCATCTAGGTCAAGTATAAATTAGGTCAAGTTGTTTGGTAGTATTGATCAAGCAGTTTATATGCTTTCTGATTTCTGATCTATATATTTAATATTGAAAGAAGATTGGTAAACTCTCCAATTCTGGTTATGGTTTTGTCTGTTTCTTCATGTAGTTTATAAATTATTGCTTCAAGTATTTTGAAGTTCTGTTACTAAGTGCATACACATTTAAAAATGTTATGTCTCCGAGGTGCCTGAGTGGCTCAGTTGTTAAACATCTGCCTTCGGCTCAGATCATGTTCCCAGAGTCCTGGGGTCGAGCCCTGAGTCAGGCTCCCTGCTCAACGGGAAGCCTGCTTCTCCCTCTTGCACTCCCCCTGCTTGTATTCCTTCTCTTGCTTTATCTCTTTCTGTCAAATAGATAAATAAAATCTTTAAAAAAAACCAAACTGTTCTGTCTTCTTAGTTAATTGACACCATTCTTATCTTTGTCCTTTCTTACTCATGATAGTATTCATTGTTCTGAAATCTACTTTATCTGATGTTAATTTAGCCACTACAGTGTACCTTTGATTAGTATTTTTATGGTACATCTTTTTTTTTCCATCCTTTTTGCTTTTAATCTACAACATACTTTTTATATTTCAAAATATGTATCTTATAGTTATATACTATATATTATATTTACGGTAAATGAATATTTAGGATTAGTTTAGTAACACTATTCTTCCAGGCAACACTTAATTGAATTTTGCCATTTTATCCAGTTTCACAAACTCTGTCTTATAACTGGAACATTTAGGTAATTTACTTTGAATTCATTATCAATATGATAATGTTTAAATCTATCATCTTATAGAAGCCCCAGTAGCCTAATGGATAAGGCATTGGCCTCCTAAATCTATCATCTTATTATGTGTTTTGGATTTGTCCTATCTTTTCATGTTCCTTATTTTTTCTTTTCCAGCTTTCTTTTTGATTACTTGATTTTTTAAGTATAATTCCATTTTATCTTCAATAATCACTTCTTAGATAACTCATTGTTTTATTTTTAATGATTGTACTAGCCAATGTTTTGAATTTTAGCATGCATCAGAATCACTTGGAGGGCTTTTAAAAGCAGAAATTGCTGAGCACCACTCTGAGAGTTTTTGAGTAGTTTGACTTTGTATATATAAATTTCATATATACAGTGTCAGAGTACCCGATATACATTTGAATATATTGATTCTACTTATAAGGCAGCAGGATGTTTCATTTTTAATTTATTATTTTAGTTGCCTTCAAAAACTATCACTGGAGACAAGTATTCTGATCCCTTATGAGTTCATCAGATTCAATTTCAGGTTTAGATTATAATGAGATTCATGAAGTTAAACCAATATAGTTTACAGTTTTATTCATAGAAATGAACTAGTGAGACCATATGGACAAAAACACTATGCACATTAAAAATATTTATTTGAGTTAAGAGCTTTAATAATTTCATTACGAGACCTATATCCAGTCTTTGGGAAAGGAAATAAAGGAGAAGACTAAAACTAATATTTGAAATGTTTTTAAATCCCTGTCTGACATTGTCCCCTTTTATTTGACTCTAGTCAAAGATGTGCATATTAGATATAATTTTATTGAGGAGCATCCCCATGACAAATAAAAGAAGGTTAGAGTATTCTTGCACTAATCCTAATTTAGTTATGCAGGAGTATCTATTTGGAATATAATATTAGTGCAAAATGAGACCAAAATGAGATGGAAGATAATTATATGAAAATCACTGTGATAATTTCCTAACTTTCATCAATAGATTAATAGACATTTTTAAATTAGATGTGTTAATCTGTTTCTCCAAGGAAACAGAACCAATAGGATATGTTTATATCAGACTAGAGACCCAGGAGAATTGATGACACAGTTCCAGTGCTAAAGAAGTCTGCTAGGGGAACCTCTCTGCTAGGGGAGGCTCTCTTGCTCAAGGAGGTGTTTTGTTTTGTTCCTATTAAGGTCTTCAACTGATTAGATGAAGCCCACCCACATTTTGGAGAGCAATCTGCTTTAACAAAAGTTCACTGATTTAAATGTTAAAATCATCCAAAAATATCTTCCAAGTTGATGTATAAAATTAACCATTACACTAGATAAATATTTTATTTCCTCTAATCTTAAATTGCAGCCAAAAACCAACATAAAAAACAGTAATAAAGAAATATATCTGCAGTGTTCCAAAAGACACCTTTATTTGACTGAATTATACAAGTTTTCTTTTTTTTTTTTTTTAAGATTTTATTTATTTATTTGACAGAGACAGAGACAGTGAGAGCAGGAACACAAGCAGGGGGAATGGGAAAGGGAGAAGCAGGCTTCCCGCCGAGCCGGGAGCCTGATGTGGGACTCGATCCCAGGACCCTGGGATCATGACCTGAGCCAAAGGCAGTTGCTTAACCAACTGAGCCACCCAGGCGCCCTACAAGTTTTCTTGATAAGTAAGTTTTATATGACTAGCTGTTGTGAAACAGTCTGTGGTTATAAATTGCTGGTATTTTCTGAAGGATTTTTGTTATGTTATTTATTTAGTGAAAGGGTGGAACGGACACTATACTTGCCTCATTTTTAGGACTGAGACATTAGTTTTTCTGGCTTCTAGGAGTATTGCCTATAGACAGCTCACCGCTGAGTCTCTCCCCAGAAATTACTCTAGGCTTAAGAAAACTGCTTCACCCATAGCTAAGGTAAGCCTCTTCCTCAGGGCTACTTCCATCCAAAAACTGGTCAAAATGGGGATACAAAAACAAAGGCCTTTGCCTCAGTGATGGAAGGGAGGGCAACTCAGAAGTCATGTTCTACCTATAAAGCTGCCCATGGGATCACCAGAGGCCTTTGTTGCAAATATTTCACAATTCAATTTCTTCCTGTGCCCAATCCTACTTACCTCACTCCCTCACTGGTGATTATTCCAAGAACCCTCCCTAATAGAGCAACTGCATGCAAATCTTCATCACTAAGTCTATTTCTGACCTAAAGTGAGGGCATAAAAGTATTATTCACAGTGTAGCTAAATCTGCAAGTGAAAGGAGTGGCGGTTATAAAAATTAGAGATATTCATTTTTAGTAGTATTTATTTATTTTTTATTTCTAGTTTGACTTTTTTTGTTGTTTATTCAAGCATAATTAATATACAGTCTTATAATAGTTTTAGGTATACAATGTAATGATTGAACAATTTTATACATTTCTCAGTGCTCATCAAGATAAGTGTAACTCTTGGGCACCTGGGTGGCTCAGAAGCGTCTGCCTTCGGCTCAGGTCATGATCCGAGCATCCTGGGATCGAGTCCCGCATCGGGCTCCCTGCTCCTTGGGAGCCTGCTTCTCCCTCTGCCTCTCTCTCTGTCTCTCATGAATAAATAAATAAAATCTTTAAAAAAAAAAAAAAGATAAGTGTACTCTTAATCCCCTTTATCTATTTCACCCACTCGTCCACCCACCTCCCCTCTGGCAACCACCAGTTTTTTCTCTGTACCTATGCTTTTTTTTGTTTGTCTCTTTTTTTCCTTTGTTCATTTGTTTTGTTTCTTAAATTCCACATATGAGTGGTATCATATGGTATTTTTCTCTTTCTGACTGACTTATTACACTTAGCATTATACTCTTTAGATCCATCTATGTTGTTGCAAATAGCAAGATTTCATTATTCTTTATGGCTGATATTCCATACCTTCTTTATCCATTCACCTATCAGTGGACACTTGGGCTGCTTCCCTATCTTGGCTATTGTAAATAATATTGTAACAAACATAGGCATGCATATATCTTTTTGAAATGATGTTTTCATTTACTTTGGGTAAATACCTAGTAGTGGAATTACTAGATCATGTGGTAATTTTAGTTTTAATTTTTTAAAGATCTCCATAATATTTTCTACAGTGACTACACCAATTTGTATTCCCACAAACAGTGCATAAGGGCACTTTTTTCCTCCTCACCAACATTTGTTATTCCTGTGTTTTGGATTTTAGCAATTCTGACAGATGTGAGGTGATATCTCATGGTTGCTTTGATTTGCATTCCCCTGGTAATTAGTGATGTTGAGCATCTTTTCATGTACCTGTTGGCCATCTGTATGTCTTCTTTGGAAAAATGTCTATTCAGGTCCTCTGCCCATTTTTGATTGGATTATTTGTGGGTTGTATAAGGTCTTTATGTATTTTGTTTATTAACCCCTACCGGATTTATCATTTGCAAATATCTTCTCTTGTTCAGTAGGTTGCCTTTTTGTTTTGTTGATTGTTTCCTTCACTGTGCAAAATCTTTCTATTTTGATGTAGTCCTAATAGCTTATTTTTGCTTTTGTTTCCCATGCCAAGGAGACATATCTAGAAAAATGTTTCTATGGCCAATTTCAAGGAAATTACTGCTTATGTTTTCTTTGAGTAATTTTATGGTTTCAGGACTCACATTTAGGTCTTTAATTTACTTTGATTTTGTGTATGGCTTAAGTGGTCCAGTTTCATTCTTTTGCATATAGCTATCCAGTTTTCTCAAAACCATTTATTAAAGAGACTGTCTTTTCCCATCGGGTATTCTTGCCTCCCTTGTCACATATTAATTGACCATAGAAATGTGGGTTTATTTCTGGACTCTCTATTCTCTTCTATTGATCTATGTGTCTGTTTTTGTGCCAGTACCATTCTGTTTTGATTACTTCATCTTTGTAGTATATCTTGAAATCTGGAATTGTGATACTTCCAGCTTTTTCAAGATTGCTTTGGTTATTTGGGTCTTTTGTGATTCCATGCAAATTTTAGGATTATTTGTTCTAGATCTGTGGAAATGCTATTGGTGTTTGGATGGGAATTGCATTAAAACTGCAGATTGCTTTGGGTAGTATGGACATTTTAACAATATTTGTTCTTCCTATCCATGGGAATGGAATATGTTTCCATATGTTCGTGTCTTCTTCAATTTCTTTCATCAGTGTTTTATAGTTTTTGGAATAAAGGTCTTTCACCTTCTTGGTTAAGTTTATTCCTAGGTATTTTAATATTTTTGGTGCAACTGTAGATGGGATTGTTTTCTTACCGTCTCTTTCTGCTACTTTGTTATTAGTGTATAGAAATGTGACAGATTTCTGTACATGAATTTTATATCCTCTGACTTTATTGAATTCATTTATCAGTTCTAGGAGTCTTTGGATGTCTTTAGGGTTTTCTATATATAACACCATGTAATCTGCACATAGTGAAAATTTTACTTCTTCCTTACCAATTTGGATGCCTTTTATTTCTTCTTGTCTGATGCTGTGGCTAGAACTTTCAATACTATGTTGAATAAAAGTGAAGAGAGTGGACATCCTTGTCTTATTCCTGACCTTAGAGGAAAAGCTCTTAGTTTTTCATCATTAAGTATGATGTTAGTCATGGGTTTTTCATATATGGCCTTTATTATGTTGAGGCATGTTCCCTTTAAATCTGTTTTGTTGAAAATTTTTTCTTATCACATATGAGTGTTGTACTTTGTTAAATGCTTTTCCTGCATCTATTGAGATAATCATATGCTTTTATCCTTTCTCTTGTTAATGTGATGTATCACTCCCTGATCATGGTGAATGATTTTTTTTTAATATATTGTTGGATTTGGTTTGCTAATATTTTGTTGAGAATTTCTGCATCTCTGTTCATCAGAGACATTGGCCTGTAGTTTCCTTTTTTTGTAGTGTCTTTATCTGGTTTTAATATCAGGGTATTGCTGGCCTTGGAGAATGAATTTAGAAGTTTTCCTTTCTCTTCCATTTTTGGAATAGTTTGAGGAGCATAGGTATTAACGTTCCCTTAAATGTTTAATAGAATTCATTTATCTATGAAGCCATTTAGTCCTGGATTTCTGTTTGTTGGGTGTTTTTTGATTACCAATTCAATTTCTCTTCTGGTTCTCAGTCTGTTCAAATTTTCTATTTACTTCTGTTTCCGTCTTGGTAAGTTACATGTTTCTAGATATGTTTCCATATCTTCCAGGTTGTCCAATTTGTTGGCATATAGGTTTTCATATTCTCTTATAATTGCTTGTATTTCTGTGGTGTCAGTTATTTCTCTTTCATTTCTGATTTTATTTATCTGAATCCTATCTCTTTCTCTCTCTTTATGTTTATTTTTTCTGAACTCAGAAAAAGGTTTATCAATTTTGTTCATCTTTTCTAATCAGCTCCTGGTTTTATTGATCTGTTGATTGTTTTTGTTTGTTTTAGTATCTACTTCACTTATTTCTGCTCTAATTTTTATTATTTCCTCTCTTCTCCTGACTTGGGGCTTTGTTTGTCTTCTTTTTCTAGATTCTTTAGGTGTAAGACTATGTTGTCTATTTGAGATTTTTCTTACTTCTTGAGGTAAGCCTTTATTGCTATAATCTTCCCTCCTAGAAGAGCTTTTGCTGCATCCCAAAGATTTTGGACCATTGCGTTTTCATTTTCATTGCTCTCCATGTACTTTTTTTTTTTAAGATTTTATTTATTTATTTGACAGAGAGAGACACAGCGAGAGAGGGAACACAAGCAGGGGGAGTGGGAGAGGGAGAAGAAGGCTTCCCAAGGAGCAGGGAGCCCGATGAGGGGCTCGATCCCAGGACCCTGGGATCATGACCTGAACCGAAGGCAGATGCTTAATGACTGAGCCACCCAGGTGCCCCTCTCTATGTATTTTTTTAATATCCTCTTTGATTTCATGGTTGATCCATTCATTGTTTAGTAGCATCTTGTTTAACCCCCATGTTTAACCTCCAGATATTTTCTTGTGATTGATTTCTAGTTTCATACCATGCATGATATAATTTCAAACCTTCGATTTTATGGTGACTTGTTTTGTAGCCTAACAAATGATCTATTCTGGAGAATGTTCCATGTGCACTTGAAAAGAATGTATATTCTATTGTTTTTGGATGAAATTCTCTCTTTGTCATTACTTTTTGCCATTTTAATTATAATGTGTCTTAGTCTGAACTGCCCTGGGTTAATTTTTTGGGGGACTGTCTGTATCTCCTGGATCTGTATTTCTATTTCTTTCCCCAGATTTTGGCAGTTTTCAGCTATTATTTTTTCAAATGAATTTTCTACCCCCCTGCCTCTCCTCTTTCTGGAATTCCTATAATGTGAATGTTATGTTTGATGATGTCACTGAGTTCCCTTAACCTATTTTCATTTTTTATTACTGTTTTCTTTTTGCTGTTCAACTCGGTGCTTTCCATTACTCTGTCTTCCAGGTCACTGATCCATTTTTCCCCCTCCTCTAATCTATATTGATTCCCTTTAGTGGACTTTTTATTTCAATTATTGAGTTCTTCATCTCTGTTTTTTTTTTTTTTTTTTTAATTTTCTATCTCTTTGTTGAAGGTCTCACTGAGATCCTATACTCCTTTCTCAAGTACAGTAAATATCTTTCTGACCATTACTTTAAATTCTTTATCAGGTTTATTGCTTATCTCCATTTCCTTTAGCTCTTTTGCTATGTTTTTGTCCTCCTCTTTCATTTGGGACATATTTCTCTGTTGCCTCATTTTCTCTAGCTCTCTGTGTTTGTTTCTATGTATTAGGAAATCAGCTATGTCTCCTGATTGTGAAATTAGTGGCTTTAAGAGTTCTTGTGGTGCCCTGTAGCACAATGTCTGCTGTTTACCAGAACTAGGTGCTTCATGGGTATCTCTTTATTTTATTTTATTTTATTATTTTATTTATTTTTTAGAGAGGAGAGAGAGAAAGAGTGGGGAGGGGTAAAAGGAAAGGGAGACAGAGAGTCTTAAGTAGGCTTCACACCTAGCATGGAGCCCAATGCAGGGCTCGATCTCACAACCCTGAGACCATGACTGAGCCAAAATCAAGAGTTGGACACTTAACCAACTGAGGGTTATCTCTTCAGGAGTATCTCTTATGTGAGTTGCATGTGCCCTACTATTGTGATTGAGCCATATTTGCCTTTTCTCCAGTTGGCCCACTTCACCTGTGGTGGGCAGGGTTTGGTCCCTTTGCTGTTAGGGTGCCATCTTGGGGCTGCTGTGTATGTAGTTAGGTGGTGTCAGTAGTCAGAGCACATGCCTGCCTAAGCCCATCTGCCAGGGATGTGGTCACAGGCCGGGGAGTAGGGTAGATAAATGGAGCCCTGCTAGCTCTGTTGTTCTTAGAGAAGTCTCCTAAAGATCCCTGTCCCTCCAGCACATATTCTGGGATTAATAAATAAATCTTCAAAAATACCCTAGGCGCTTTTCAAACTGCTGCATCTTGATGGGGTTGATTGTTAAAGTACCCAGAATTAAGCTCTATTTACTATAAATACTCAGGAAGTTAAGCCCCACTGGTTTTCAAAGCCAAATATTATAAGGACCTGTATACCCAGTGCAGGTCAGGTCCCCCATTTCTGGGGTTCCTGGTGTGGGGTCTGCTCCTCTCCTTTCTCCATACTTGTAGTGTCTCTTCCATTTGTGGTTAGTCTTGCCAGGATTTTGGTTCCCAACCACATCTCCACCCCTACCTCCCTTTTTTGAAAAGACCTCCTCTCTATGATTAACTGTAGAAAGTCTGTTCTTCTAGTCTTCAAGTCATTTTCTGGGTGAGCTGCATTGATGTGGGTGTTATCTAAGTATGTCCATGGGATGAAGTGGGCTTAGGGTCCTCCTACTCCGCCATCTTCCCAGAAGTCTTGACACTTACTTATTTTTAACCTGAGAAGGACTTTATAAGAATTCCTGTCATTACCATTATAAAATTATTATTAACTCTGCATATCTATTTTGATGTGAATTACTTATTATGTTTTCATTATTCCCTTCTCAGCCATTATTATTAATCAGGGTCAATTACTAAGGCATGTTTGGCTATCTGCTCAAACTATTGTCCAATAGTCTTACCAAATAAAATATGATTAAAGTACTTATAAGGGTATTACCCCTGCTTTACTTTCATAAGGAATGGTAGCAGTTGTTTTTTCTTTCATTCGTTTGTTTGTTTGTTTGGTTTTTAAAGAGAGAGCATGCCTGGGGATGGAGGACAGACGAAGAGGGAGAGAAAGAATACCAGAAAGCCTCCACACTCAGCATGGAGCTCAATGTGGGATTTGATCTCATGACCCCAAGATCATAACCTGAGCCAAAATCAAGACTCAGAGGCTTAACTGACTGAGCCACGCAGGTTCCTTGGAATGGTGGCATTTTAAATCTGAGATACATGTTTTATTTCTGTCACAATTTTTTAAATCTTTTCCCAAAATATTGAGCTCTCACCTTGCTTACTGACCTTGTGTTTCAGCACTTGGCATTTAAGATTGAACCATAGATTTTATTTTTCTGGATTATAATAAGATCTGATTTTTTGGCAACTATCGGTTGATGGGAAATCATGAGATCAAGAAAGAATATATGGCCAGTTGCAATTTGACAGAATATCACAAGAAGGAAAAATTTAGAAATATTTTATGTGAAACACTTCACATATGTCATTGGACATATATGAACAATTATTATGTACCCACCTGAAACCTGATAGTCAAAGAAGCTATCTGAATTGTAGTTTTAGTTTTACACATTCTTCAATTTCTTCACCATGAAATCCAACATAACGCCTATCGCAAATACAAGATCATGTAACTCTTAATGGGGAGTAGTAAGGCATTCATTAACTTAACATTATCTACTGAATACATAAAACATACATTATTATGTTGTGAATCAGTTACACATAAAAAGTATTTCTTCTGGTTCCTGCTTTTCAAGATCTCCAATAGCGATTTCTCCAATTTCCTGACATATAATAATATGCTTCTGATACATTATTGAGAAAGAGAGATGATTTATATTTGGCAGCTACTTTAGACAAGCATTTGGGGTAGGGTGAAAATCTGCTTATATAGACCAATCATGTGAAAACTGTATTTTCTCCTTCAGACATAATAATTTTGTTCTTAGGGGCGATTTAAGAGTCACGTTATATTCAAGGATGCTATTCCTTCACTGCTTTGATTTTACTGTGACAAGATTTAGTGCCATGTAAGATAACCACCCACACAAAGTATGTTAACCTTATGATTTAGGTATAATTTGTATTTTATTAACTGTATCATTTATTTTTTTTAAAGAATTAAAATCAACATATATTATTCTCAAGGAAGTGATAGCAGAATGTTCTCAATCATTTTAGTGGCTACTAACCTGGTAAATATAATAAAATTTATTAATTTGCACAGTATTTCCATTATGTTTTTTAGTATCCTGGTTGAAATCATAAAGTAATATTTAGTGCTCTGATTTGAAATCCTAAGTAATATTCACCAAGGAAACAACACAGTAAATTAAGGCAATTTCAGTAATGAAAACAAAACATAACACTGAAAAAATTCTTCACAGGGAGGTGATAGTAACTTAAATAATTTTATACAGATATCAGGGTAGATATAGATAAGATTTGTGAAATAGGCAAATATTCTCCTAAGTGACTTCCTCTTTCCCAAATCCTTATTTCTCATTTTGGTGTTTTATCTGCTAGGCAACCTATTTCTCCTTTTATCACTAACTTCTATTACTTCATCTGGTTCTCTTTCCCATTCAATAATGTTTGGGAGAAAATGATTAGTAATGGGCATTCCATTCTTTCCTTTTATAAGGGCAGATGCTCTAAACAAAGAAGGAGCCCTTCAACCCTCCCTGTAAACCTTCAAAGACAGACTACCCTGAAAACTAACTAATAGTATTTGTAAGCCAGGGAGACCTTAGCTATGCAATCTTTTATCAGAGTATACCTAGTCTGTCTAGGATTGTTTATTTTATTTTATTTTTTAAAGATTTTATTTATTTATTTGACAGAGAGAGACACAGCGAGAGAGGGAACACAAGCAGGGGGAGTGGGAGAGGGGGAAGCAGGCTTCCCGCTGAGCAGGGAGCCTGATGCGGGGCTCGATCCCAGGACCCTGGGGTCATGACCTGAGCCGAAGGCAGACGCTTAAAGACTGAGCCACCCAGGCGTCCCTAGGATTGTTTATTTTAAACGAACCTGGAAATTATTAGTTTATGGGGCATGGTTTTACTGAAAATGTCACATAAACTATGGAATTAATCTGAGTATAAAATAAAGATGCTTCATGCTGAAATGGTTCCTTCCTGTGTAAATAATATAGCCACATAATTACTTAGAATTTTGTTATGTTAATCTGAACCAGAGAGCATTCTAATGAAGCAAGGAAGGACCAGACTGCACTTGTGATTCCAGACCTCTCCTTGCTTTTTCTATGCCCTATAATCACTTCAATCTTCGTCTCATAAGTCTGATTTCTCAATCTGATCCTTTGTGTTACTTCAGCATCCTGAACAGAGTTTCCTTCCAGGATTCATGTCAAGTTATCTCCAGAGTTGTCATCCAGGAGTTAGAATAGATTGTTATAAAAATCAACCATAGGTTAACATGACAAAATGGTTATTAATGCATTATTATGTCACATGTTACAATCATTCCAAAAAAGGGGTCTGTAATTTAAAGACCTGACTCCAATGAAATAAATTAGACTCTAAGACATACCAAATATGTTAGAAAGCAGGTCTCTGGCTACACTACAAATCACATATATTGGAATAATCTTCTCTGTATATTTGAAGAAAATTGGACCATGATTCAAAGGAACATATTTTAATAGTTTTCCTCCTTGTTAAAAGAACTAATTATCAACAAGATACAAGACCAGTGGAAAGAAAAATCTGCTTAGGAAAAGCTCTACAAAACCTTGTAGAATTTATCTTTATTAAGTAAACTATTTGATATGAATTTTTAGGAAGGCCTTAAAAGAATTTCATAAAAGAGCACACATAAATAGGAGTCTTGCCTAGTTGCTGATGCAGGTTTGAACAAATTTAAGAAAAGATTAAAACACTTTCTTTTATACCAATTTTAGGATTTTTTGTTCACTTGGAAATAGAAAGGTTGTGTTGACAAAATGAAGGCAGACGTGTTTAATTATGAAGAGTTTTATTTCCATTTCAAATTTAATATAAAAATGAAGGTCTGTGAAATAAACTATTTTTTATTCAGGCATTTCTTCATGAATTATAATATTCCAGACAAACTCCCACAGGGGTAAATATGTTTTCATCTTCCGCAGGTGTAAAAAATCTTCTAAGGAGCACTATTTCCCAACAAATGAAAATATTTCCATCTCCAACCAGCCTTGAAAATGTTACTCCGAGGAATAAATAAATTTTCTATGATGTTAAGGCCCTTGTTCAGGATTCATTATGTCAAAGGCAGATTAAAATATATAATTTTCCCATCTGTGAATTTTGTATTTCACTCCTTATGCTAGCTCTTCCTCTTCTTTTCTAAGAAATAGAGATATTTCATTTTAATGATGATTATAGCCTATTATTATCCTCATGTGACTAAAAAGGTAATAACAAGAATGTTGCATTTATCATTCAGAAATTATGCTTAGAACACGTTATCAGTATGCACACTTAGAAATCAAGTGCTATACTATTTGTTGCTATAATTAATTAAGAAATTAGTTTTAATTTTTATATATACTAAAATTTAATTCAACATGTTTGCAATTGCTTGAATTCATAAAAACCATAAGTCAAATTATGTCCCTCAATGTATCTAGTGATTATAATCAATAAAAGCCTGAGTATATGGCCTAGCAAGTGAATACTTATTGTCTGTATGTATTAGTATGTGTGATGTCAAATTAATGTTAATAATAGTAAGACAGAGGGTTGATTAACAGCTTTATCACACCCATACGTGATAATTGGAATTGACTCTTACTGTTAATAAAAAGAGAGTACCCAAAAAAAAGTAAAAATTTGTAAAAAAAATGGAAAACTAAACTTTTTTATTTCTAAAACTACTTTTTAAACTGATAGTAATATGTGGCTGTTTGAACAGAAATTAGACGAAAAGAATATCACATTTCCTATGTGAAGAGCCAGTTTTCTAATAATTTTGTTGAACAATACACATAAGAAATCAGACAGCAAAACACTGGGATTGAGCTTAAATATTTATGTATCTAAATATTTAGGCAAACGCATGTTTACATAAGCACATACACTCACTTGCACGCAAAGACACTATATGGTGTCAATTTTGGTACTCAAATTTGAATCTAAACAATATAATATATAGGGAAAGAAAGTGAATACACCATAGTATCCTTTTATAAAGTTAACAACAATAATTCCATGTATTCCTAAAAATACTTTTTGGGAGTGAATAGATATGCAAAGAAAGGCCCATGAAAAGGAAGCCCACATAGGATTCTGGATGATGAATACCTCTGCTGGTGAGAGGCAGAAAAACAGGTTGGGTGAATGCATATGGTTAGAGGTTTGCCAAGTCCTAGCTTTCTTTATTTCCTTCAACTTTGTATTCAAGTGTAACATTTTTATAGAGAAGTACAATCTTCACAGATGGGTAGCCCAGTGAGTTTTTACAAACTAAACACACTCTTTTAACTGACATTCAGGTCAAAGACTAGGGCATTAAGAGCTAGAAATATACCCCTTCGGCTTTCTTTCAGTCATCACTTCATACTCCCATCCAGGGTGACCATTTATCCTAACACTAACGTCATAGATTAGTTTTTGCTTGTTTCTATAAGTTATATAACTGAAATCAGATGGTATATACTTACTATCAGGTTCCTTTGTTCAACATTATGGTTGTGAGATGAATCCATATTTTCATGGTATAGTTATAAAGGGTTCGTTCTTGCTGCATAGTTTCTTTGTGAGATTATATCAAACCTTATTTTTTTCCAATTTGAGGCTATTACAAATGATGCCTGTACAAATAATGCTCATATTAGTTTTTGGTGTACATGTGTACATGTGTATATGGTGAACAGATACCTAGAAGAGCAATTGCTGGGACATAAGGTCTACAGATGTTCAACTTTAGTAGATCCTTCCAAGGAGTTTCCCAAAATTGCAACTTGAACTATCATGTTCCACTATCATCACTATCATACTCCATTATCTGTGCTAACAATAGTTAGTTCTTTTTTTTTATCTCCTTCTTTTTCTTCTTCTCACTTTAACCATTCTCATATGCGTTTAATGGGTATCACTGTAGATTAAATTTGCATTCTCTTTATTACTAATGAAGTTGAAATTTGTTACATAAATTTATTGTTAATTCGATATACTCTTGTGAAATGCATATGCGAATTTTCTGCCATTTTTCTATTGAGTTTCTTTTTTTTGTTCATTTCTCTTTCTATATTTAGATATGAATCTTTTGTCACATATATGTATTGGAAAAACTTGCTTTCACTCCATGTGTTGCCTGTTTACACTTTTAGTGGTGTTTTTAGCAATCAAATGTCTTATTTTTACTACAAACCAATTTGCAAAATTTTTTTATGGTTATTAAACTTTCTTTCTTGTTGAAGAAATATTTTTCACCTCCAAACTCATAATAATTTACTATGATTTCTTTGAAATATTTCCTTTCACTTTAGACTTATATCTGTGATTGTGGTATGAGTAGAAATCAAGATATATTTTTCCTCACATGCATATCCAACTGACCTGCTACCATTCATTGAAAATACCAGCCATGTCCCTACTGCACTATACTACCTTTTATTTGGTGCTAATTACATTGTCGAAAATAATTAAATTAAAAAATCAACTAAATGAAAATAGAGTACAAATGGACCAATGGTGATAGTATATAAAGAACCAATGATAAGGTTTAGTTTAATTCTGATTACCTTGTGTGAAAGAAAAAGAAAGAAAGAAAGAAAGAAAGAAAGAAAGAAAGAAAGAAAGAAA
>NW_023270431.1:16286249-16343254 GCF_011800145.1 Mirounga leonina
AAAGAAAGAAAGAAAGAAAGAAAGAAAGAAAGAAAGAAAGAAAGAAAGAAAGAAAGAAGAAAGAAAGACAAACATAAAGAATATAGGGGAGTCAGACCATAAAAACATGATTCTTAGTATCTAGAGAATAAAAATTGCACTAGATATCTGAATAGAGGGAATTTAATATAGGAATACTTTTACACAGGCATGTGGAAGTGAATGAGCAACAGGCTCTTACTATCTGGGTTTTAATATACCCCAAATTATTAACTTCAGAAAACAGCTTCCACCCATAGGGGACTGAGGAACAAAGGTACTGGAGTTCAGGGTGATTAACACTCTATTGCCTAATCATCGGCACCTCGTGGGCCCAAGGAGGCTGGTTGAGTGTGCCAAAAAGAAGCAGGAAGCTGTGAGGAATTGCTGAAACTCTGGTAAAGTTGCAGTAAGCAAAGAGAAATACAGAAGTTTCTTCTTTTCTGCCCCTGCTTCCAATATGTCTTTAGTGCTCCTTATAGGCAGAATATAATAGAAGGCCAACTGGCAAAGAATTGGTAATTGTAGCATTCTTACCCTCAGTATGAGAAAGCAAAATACAGCAGAATAGATTTGGCATTCAGAGATAATAGGTTAATAATGGCAAATGATAAAACAAATTTAAATATTAAAGATAGTATATTATTTCGTTCACATTTTGATTTTGATTTAAATTTAAATTAAATGATGATGCATATTAAGCATAAATCAAAAATTGTAAGTTACTTCATTCAGAGTATGTTTATATTATTTATATGGCACTGCACTTCACATATTTTCGAAGGTTACATTGTTAAGTAAGCCATTTTTCATTTTTTTTTAATCTTATGGATTTCTATAACACAGATTTATCACTTAAATGTGATGAACTGCCTTGGTTAATGTTTATAATCTAAAATTTTTTTCCATTTTCCCAGTACATTATTTTTCATTACCTAACTATTACCCTGTCTACATTGTTTTCTTCCTGTGTCTACTATGGTTCAAACTCTATGAAATGGTCACCAACGCCATCCCAGTGTGTCAAAATAATTTCAGCCACGTCCTTTAAAACTTATTTATTTCCTTTAAAATCATATTCTCACATGTATTTCCCATTATAGACAAACAAGATACAAAACCTTGTGATAATTCGCAAATCAAAAAATGGACATTTCAGCCTATGTAGGGAATGGTATGGGAAAAGATAAAAATCCTCATTTGAGTTGCATTGTTTTTTATGTGGTAGCCATAGAAAATGATTAAGAGGTTATTTAAAAATGTGTTACAAGCTTATGGAGCTGCACATAACCATCTGGGAGGAATGTAAACATACAACAGAAGAACGTAATTCTGGCCTATATATACTTATTGATTATGTTGACTCCCTACCGGAAGAATGAGTTAATACAATGAAAAAACATCCATAAAAGAAGGTGGTTGACTTTATGTAGCCCAAAAATATATCATCATTAACTATATTCCCTCCTCCATTTATTGATTTTGCTGTGTCATAGAAATGTATAAGCACAAATTAAGCTTTAGAAGAGATAAGGAAAGAAAAAGAACAGAGAATGTAACTTACAGCATTAGACTTGTTTCCCTAAACTAGTCTGAAAAGGTGGCAGCTCCCGAATTTCCATGGAATAAAGTAAGCTCTGATTATAATGTCCCAAAGAGTTCAGATCTCATTAAGTGAAGTAATAAAGAATTAATTAATTATTGATAAATTAACATTTAATGAGAATTAATCTAAGCCACTGTAAAATGTTAAAAGTCAACATTGCTAGAAAAAGTTTCTTCTCTGTTTCTGTGACTATATGCACAAGTATTTCTTTCAAAGTGAAGTTAAAAGGAAATATATTAAACTATTGAGTTGGTGGTTTCTGACATAAGTGAAAAAAGAAGAAGGTATTTCTAATGTCCTTTAATAGTTTATTTGTTGAATTTGTATTGATGCTCCACTTCACAGATGATACCGATGACCAACGTGCTAGTTAAGATTTTTTTTTTTTTAAGATTTTATTTATTTATTTGACAGAGACAGTGAGAGAGGGAACACAAGCAGGGGGAGTGAGAGACAGAGAAGCAGGCTTCCCGCGGAGCAGGGAGCCCGATGTGGGACTCGATCTCAGGACCCTGGGATCATGACCTGAGCCGAAGGCAGACGCTTAACGACTGAGCCACCTGGGCGCCCCTGTGCTAGTTAAGATTACAAAGGAGGATTAATCATAAATTCTAGTGTACTTCACCAAAAACACTTTTATCAACAAGACTAGTAAGCCAATAAGTGGAGTCTCCTTTTTGTTTCTTTTCTGCTTCTCTTTCTTCACTGTTGGAATGGCTGTTCACCATCAAAGGTTGGCAGAATCAGGAAGAAGGGAAATGATATGACTGGGAGGTTAGAAGGCATCTGCCAACCGTATTCCCAGGGGGGCTGACTGCCAGTGAGAGTTCTCAGGCACAGAACACCACGAAGCTGCTGCCTTGACATCCTTGCCAATTTGGGGAAGAATGAAAAACAGGCAAATGAATATGATTTCCAAAAATAGATCAATTCTTGAGATAAGTCAGAATTTGAGGAAATGGAAATGGACTCCATTTTTTTCTAAAAGTTGCTGCTTCAACTTAAACTCGATGTTCAGTAATGAAGACAGTTATAATACATTCATGATAAACACACTCGTTCATAAACATAAGTGTATATGATTTAATATGTAATGTGCACACATAGTAAATTAAGAGGTAACATGGATTTAAAATTACCACTTACTAAAGCCTTTTTCATCATACTGTGGTCTCTGCATCAAATATTATCAATTTCCTGAACTAGTTGAAGTAAATAGCCATTCAACAAACTGTGCAGTCACTTTGACTTAATCTACTCCTTCTCGGCTATTCCCTTCTTTGGTCAAGTAGCTATACTCTCAAACCATATTATTTAACTGTTTATGTACCTAAATACACTAACTGACGGAAAGTGATGTTAGGATTTAGGATACTGACAATAGCAAGAAATGACAACTAAGAGACTGGAGAGAGAACTAAGATATTAATTACAAATAAATGATAAGAGACTTTAGGAAAGCTTAGATCAGAAGTTAGCAATTTCAAGGTCTCTAAGATATGACTTAAGTTAACACAGTATAGTTAATTTGCTTGAATAATAAATATTTTTGAATCATCAAATCCATTGAATCCATATCATCATCATCTTAATCAACATTTATTGACTGATTATAAAATGTCAGGCACTGTTCTGAATGCTACTTGATCTATTAAGAGATTCAGTGGTAATTAAAAGAACACAGAGAGTTTGGCTCAAATAATCTTCAACCATGGTAACAACTCTTTGTAGGAAGTTTATTAACATTCCTATTTATAGTTTAAGGAATTAATATAAATAAAAGTTAAGTAAGTTGCCAAGAACACATCACTTATGGGTGGAAAAGCAAGGTTTTGAATCAAAAGAACATGGCTTGAAAAGCAAAATGTTTAATCCCTGCATTAAACTGGAAAATGAGATACAGTAAAATAAAATCTAGAATTTATTTAATTTTTCTCAAAACTAACTTAAATGGTATTTTTTATACCATAAAAAATACATTACTCTATTTGCATGATTGGCACTACCCCCCACCACACACACATACACACAATTATCAAATAATTATATGCACCAGGTGCTGTGCTAGGAACTGGGTAGATGAAAAAAATTTAATGCCATAGTCTCTATCGTTAAAGATTTCAGAGACTAGGGGCGCCTGGGTGGCTCAGTTGGTTAAGCGACTGCCTTCGGCTCAGGTCATGATCCTGGAGTCCCTGGATCGAGTCCCGCATCGGGCTCCCTGCTCGGCGGGGAGTCTGCTTCTCCCTCTGACCCTCCCCCCTCTCATGTGCTTGCTCTCTCTCATTCTCTCTCTCAAATAAATAAATCTTAAAAAAAAAAAAAAGATTTCAGAGACTAGTCTAGAAAGACAATTAACAGATAGATTTACTTCTGGAGAGACAATGCATTAATTAGTATGATATATGAAGGGAAAAGAGAAAAAAGATATATGATCAGGCCTGAAAATGTGGGGGAGGCAATGAAAAAGCCATCCTCTAGGACCTGATATTTGACTTCAGTCATAAAGGATAAACAGAGTTAGACAGACCAAATATGCCTGGAAAGAAGAAAAGCTTTCTGGGAAGAAGGGGTACAAAGGCATGGAAGCAAGGAACATCTTTTATTTGTATTTTCCCTGATAATTTCCCCTGTCTTCTTTAAAAAGTAATCTTATGGAGATCTTGGGGTAACTTACATAAAGACACAAGAGGAAGCAGGAGATGTGCTGACTAAAGCAAGAGGTTGGAGTTGTTTGAGGAAGAAGTCATGAGGCAAGGAATGCAGGTGGCCACCAGAAGCTAGAAAAGGCAAAGAAACAGGTTCTCCCCTGAGCCTCCAGAATGAGCCAGACATGTCAACACTGACTTTGGCCCATTGAAATTGATTTGGACTTCTGGCCTCCAGACCCGTATGATGATACATTTGTATTTTCTAAGCCACCAAATTTGTAAGAATTTGTTACAGCAGCTACAGGAAACTAATACAATCATCCAAGTCTTTCTCCTGTACATACCAAATAAACCAAATGAACAGACTACATTAAAGAAGAAAGAAAGGTTACATGGTAACCTGAGAAGGAAAAAACGTAAAGGCATTAGAGAAAGTCCACTGACTGGGCTACTACTTTGTTTCAGGGTTTTCTTATTTTCATGTAGAATCCATCATCTGAGTCCCAGAGATATGTCCTATCTTCCTAACCCTTCCTTTCATAGTCCTTTCTTCTCCCAGTCTTGAGACTCTATCCAGGTTTTACACTGTTGGAACTATTGACCACAATCTACCCACTACTTACTGAATGTAATCTGCCTGTTAAAGACTCGACCTGCACTGATTTTCATGGAAACAGAAGTTTTGCTTGGCTGTCTTGGTCATGTTTCATTTTTCCCAATAGAGAAAATTAAAATGTAACTGATACACCCTTAAGATATTACAAATTTGTATTTTAAATATCTAGATCAAGGATTCTTAAACTATTCTGATGTGAAGCACCAAGTGATTCCATAGAGACACCCCATCCCCAAATCATTGGAGAGACTTGTGAATGGAAGCTCCAGCAACCCTTCTTCCCACCATTCAAACCAAACTCTGCTTTAATTTGTTGTACGTATTGGTCTTGCTACATGCAATTTTACTTTTGCATCGAGATTCTCAGCTTGCAAATTTTGAAATAATATATGTTAGGTTGATGCCAGCACTCTCCTGCATAATATCCAGAAGAAACCTACATATTATTTGTTTTTTTTATTAGACAAGTAGGTATTCTTTTTTTTTTTTTTTTTAAGATTTTATTTGTTTATTTGACAGAGAGAGAGATAGAGAGAGAGGGGACACAAGCAGGGGGAGTGGGAGAGGGAGAAGCAGGCTCCCTGCAGAGCAGGGAGCCCAATGCAGGGTTTGATCCCAGGACCCCGGGATCATGACCTGAGCCGAAGGCAGACGCTTAACCACTGAGCCACCCAGGAGCCCTGACAAGTAGGTATTCTCAACTTTTTAAAAATAATCATTATTGCTGAAGAGATTATTTTTGCATGGGAAGGGCTCAATGGCTTTTAACTTCAACAAAAACCACTCTGATCCATCTTCTACCAAACACAAATAAGGGGAGTAAAAAGCATATTTCTTTTTCTCTTAACAGATTCTCATATTCCATTGTAAAGCCAAATTGACATCCATCTGGGGTAATTTGTTAGGACATCTCTCCCTTAGGAATTTTGGTCCCTGAGCCATAGGTTCTCTCTTCAGGTTTGGTGATTCACACTTTCAGGACAGTGAACAAAATTGTAGATAGTATGGTTTGAGGCCCTGTGGTATCATGCTTGGAAGAGATGTTGACTTCAGACAAAACTGGATTTTACTTCAAGTGTCTGACTTCCAACAGTTTTTTAAGAAATATCTTTAAGCCTCAATTTCTTCATCTGTAAAACAGGGAAAATAGTTCCCATGTTTCCAGGTTGGGTACAGTCATTGTCTAGCACCATGTACATTTTCCATAAATTACAGCAGTTAGTATTCAACTGCACAATAACAAATAAATATCCAGATATTTTGCTTGTTTTTGGTTTAGAAATAATACATGTTAGTTTTTAACAACAAATTGCTCATGTTTTCAAAATAGGCATTGTGGTTTTTGAGGGACTAAATGGAAGATGGTATTTATTTAAAAAAATTAATAGCCTGAAGCAAATGCATTTTTGAATATGCCATGAAAATTAAAGAATGAATCCAACTATTCAGATGTAATTTATTTTTTACCTCTGTAACAAAATCTAAGCCAAATAGGACAGTAATAAGTACCAGAGAGACAGAGTTTATAAGATAGTGTTAGGAATATATTTTAAATAGCCTTAAACTATAATGTTTTTTTGAAGTTGGAATTCAAATGCATTTCAAAATGCAAGCACCATATTAATTGGTAGCTTCAGGTAGGAAAGAATGCAGCAACATACTCTATTTTCTTTAGACACATTAAAAGTGAATTTAAAAGTCACTTAAAGTAGCATCATCAATGAATTGTTTTATTACCAAACCTATTCCCCTCTCATTTTGACTATCGTACTAAAGTCTGGATCTATAATATTAGCTCCTTTCTTCTAAATAATGAACACATCATAATGGGTTGTTAATTTTAATTAAATGCACTGGGCTAAATTTTGCTGTCAAGAGCTTATTTTGTACTCTTGTAGTAATCATAGATAATTTTACCTGAATATATAAGAGCAGAATGTGGCCCTTTTTGATTAGAGAGATTATAAATTAGTGGTTTTATTATAAAGAAGTGTTGGGTCAAATATTTTTGGCTTAGCCCAGTGTGTCTGTAATGCTTCATTTTCTTAATTATTTCAGATCCAACTTAACAACCTAAGAATTGAATTAAACCCCACAAATTCACTAAAACCAAAAATATTTTGTTTGGTATTGAATTTGCTCTTTGCTAGTCACATTAATCTGGAATGACTAAGATTTTCCTTCATTTTTGTTATCTGGAGAAATACATACAGAATATCTCTTGAGTTCCAAGTATTAGGTGCAGTATGTAAAAGATGGAGATTCTTGCCATCAATGAACTTAGAGTCAAATGAGAACTATCCAGTAAAAGACAAATTGTACTCTGAATAGGCCGTATTATACCTGGAATAATTTTAGGGCCCCCCAAAAGGAATCATCCTATGTGAAATCCAAAATATGTTGCAGACTTTGATTTAATGCTGAAAAATTCTACCTCAAAGATGGTTTTCTGAGAAGATGGAGTTATAAAACTTTATACTTTGGGAGGTTATTTGTTTATGTTATTTAGCAAATTTAATTATTTTAATCATCAATCATAAGCAAGTTTATCAGGTTGTTCTCAAGAGACAGTTCATTGAAAGGGACCCTGTACATGACTAAATAAGCGTCTGATAGAATAGAAGGTAAACATCATCAGCTGAAATTTAAAGTGTTCTTGCCAGAAATGAATACTCCTAAAAATCTTCTTCCAGATTGTTCAAAGTAAACATTTTTCTTAAAAGGTGTAAAGGAGGGGAAAAGCAAAGATACTAAATTTTGTAACAAATCCAATCAGCAAATAATTAGAGCCTCCAAGGACACCCTTAAAATATGCTATTTCTAAAGAAATTGTATTAAATATTGGCTGAAATAAAAATTAAAAAAATACTATTTTCATAAGTTTTTAAATTTATAAGCCTCTGATATATATAGATCATTCTGGTCCTTCTAAGAGAGAAAAGAAAGAAATTATCTCATTAACTCTGAAATAAAGTTCACTGAAGGAAAATATTCCCCACATAGTAACAAAATTGAGACTGAAATAATCATATTCCTTAGAATATTGTTCATTTATATACTAATGCTATAATGACATATTATTCATTAGTGACTTTTTTAAAGAAAGCACTACTTCTGCACAAGATGAGATGAATGCACAAAGACATGTAAAAATATCACCTATCAACCAGTATAGGAATGCATTTGGAGCAGGGATTGCTAACTGACAACACAGAGCATTTACAAAGTTGTGAGACGTGAACTCATATACTAATCCTGCTGCAGAAGGTACCTAAGAGAATTTCACACCCAGAGGGTGGAGCCAATGCAATTATTATAAAGCAAAACGTTTCCTTTCTCTTAGTGAGTTTTCCAGTTGCAATCAGTGATTTTATTTACACACTGAACTTAGTCACTCTTTGTAAATTATGACCACTTGTACATATTTCAAAGGGGAAAAATATGTTCTATTTTATTGCTATCAAAGACAGTTTGTGGATGCTGTTCATTATGGGCACAGATTACAATGGTAATTTTGTTTGTGGACCAAAAAAGAATTTCAACCTCTTCTTATGATCCTGAATTTAAAGGATTATATTGTCCTAATTTTAGTGGTGCAGGGGGAGTTAAGAACTTAAAGAAGACAGAGGCTGATAGCATTACCAGTATGGAATGCCATCAAAGCCTTAAAAAGGAGAGATTTCTATCAAATACCAATAGACTTTCTCTACAAAGAATCGACACATCATCCCATGTCTCTGGATAAATTTAAGACAATAGGGGCGCCTGGGTGGCTCAGTCGTTAAGCGTCTGCCTTCGGCTCAGGTCATGGTCCCGGGGTCCTGGGATCGAGCCCTGCATTGGGCTGCCTGCTCGGCGGGAAGCCTGCTTCTCCCTCTCCCATTCCCCCTGCTTGTGTTCCCTCTCTGGCTGTGTCTCTCTGTCAAATAAATAAAATCTTAAAAAAAAAAAAAAATTTAAGACAATAGGTTTAAGACCAAAACTTGTGTGAAAAACTTTCACATACATCAGAACTTCCTGGCTATCCTTGTATTCTATGTAATTTATGTGGACTACAGGATCTTCAAGTCCTTTTCCACTTGAAAAGCATATTTAAAAAAATAGTTTTATATGTTACCTAGGGGAAACAGAGCTTGAGCCAAGATTTCCTCATCTGTGGCCCCAGTGGCCTTCCCCTGCACAGTCTCAAAACCTTAAGATTTCACTTGGACAAAGACACACATAAGCTGTAATGCACATCATTTTTATTTTTCAATATTCACTGAGAAACAGGATTTTGTTTGCTTAACCCACATTTGCCTTTCCAAGATTGGTTCCCACTAGACTGAAATAACTAGTTAAGAAACTATTTATCTGCACCCTATTCATTCCGATGATCATTTAGTTGGAAAGAAATATATTGTATTAGGTCCTATGTTCTAACTACCTTGAAGTCACCAATGCAGTGAATTGGATGGTTAATCAAACACTGAAATCTTCAGCTTATATGACTCCAAGATGAACTAAAACCAAATGCACTTTAAAAAATGATATCCACTTCTTGCTAGCTATTTTAAATTAAGAAGCTGGAAGCATTTTTCAGAGCAATAGTCAAAACATTCTCTCACCTCCCCCACTACCTTCTCCTTACAACCTGTTAAAATTACACTGTCTACAATTACGGCATCATTTGTTATGCATGATATAATAGACTGCAAATATAAAGAGGTATTATCATTACTTTTGTCCTTTGTTCTTTCAGGCCAGAATATTGCATACTTCTTTACTTTGACATTTATTGCTTTTAGATTGGTAATAGAATGGTTTGTGTTGCTCATTATCTTGAATGATGATAATATTAGAGGTTGGGGAGTTTGTGTTCTCTGTTAAGGAAAGTAAAGACTTCGTATAATTTAGCAAAGGTTATTACTGGACAATTACCCAGTTCAAGTCTAATAAAGTTTAGTCATATCCAGTCTTAAATAGAATATTTGCTATGGTTTCTAGGAAATTGGATCAGGTAGTATTCATATATACTTTTTGCTGCTCCTTTTCACAAGTTCACCCAGACTGTTTTACCCATAAAAATTACAATAATGTAATTTGCCTCTAATAGTGGATGAAACGAAATGCAAACTTATTAGGTTTTGAATTATGAAGCATTATTTCATTTGGTATAGGTATGTATTGGTAAATTTTAATCTCTTACAGTACTAGGAACCAATTTCCTACACTGCATCCTGACATATAACTTTGTTCTCTGTGTGGTATCTCCATCTTTCAGAGCTATATCCAAACATTCCATAAAGTTCAAATGAAAAAGAAAAGAATTCATCCAGAAAGATAATTTTCCCAAAGGGAGCCCAAATTGTCATGTCTGCAAAGAACAGTATTTTTCTATATATGATTGACAAATAGTATAAAAAGAAACATAAGAAAAAAAGCCTCCTAAAAATAATCAATAACTTCAATATTAAGGATTCAAAGGATAATACACATTTAAAGAGTGACACAGATTAAAGTATGTTGGCCAGGGGTCTGGCATGGGGCTTGAGTCTTCCTCAAGTGAGGCACAAAATTTTCATGGATTTGATGCTAATATAATTATTTGTTTGAAAAGGTAGTTTAAGGGTAGATTCCTTTTTAGTTTATGTAGTAACATAAAGAATTTGGAAAAACCTCAATCTGAAACTTCTGGAAGGAAGGAAAGCATGCATAGTGACTATTAAAGCACTAGAACTCTTCAGCCAAAGTTGTCTACCAATGTAACCAAATATAAGTAAAATATATATTTAAATTTAAAATCAGTAATAATTAAGAGAAGTGAAATTTCAATCACTGATATGCCAACAATCTTACATTGTCAGTGATTCTATTATTTCAACAAAACATTATCCATTTGGCATATTTGTTAATTTATAGATATTTCATTAAATTTGCTTTTTTTAGTTCACTGATATTTTCTTACTATTATTTGTACTAAAATATAATATCATCCATATTACTGTTGTTGAAATAGAAATTTTTTTTACATCCCCTTAAGACAATTTGCTACATGTGATACTTTAGTAAAGTGGCTTATTCTGTTATGAGGAAATTTTATTCAAAAAAGAATCTATGAAAGAAGATAAATCATTTTGGTTGAATTCAACAGATACATACTGAGTTCCTACAATACGCTAACTGCTATAGCTATTGTTGGACATAATTTTCCATGAAGATACAGAACCAGGGGTACCCGGGTGGCTCAGTCGGTTGAGCATCTGCCTTTGGCTCGGGTCATTATCCCAGGGTCCTGGGTTCAAGCCCCACATCGGGCTCCCTGCTCAGCAGAAAGCCTTCTTTTCTCTCTTCCTCTGCTGCTCCCCCTGCTTGTGTGTTCTCCCTCTCCTTCCCTCTCTCTGTCAAATAAATAAATAAAATCTTTAAAAAGAAAAAAGATACAGAACCAGATGAAGAATGTCAAAATTTTAAACTGAGATTCAAATTACATACGGAATTGTTTTATCAAAAATTATTTATGCTTATCAAGCACACTTTGGATAGCTGAGCTTGTGGTTTTCTTTCCTTAAGCAATGCTATAACAATTGAGATTTAATGTACCAAATCCCTATGTGTATGGGAGATTTTGTGTAACAGTAGTAGAACTTAATTACTATTGAACAAAAATATTTAAGACACACTAAGAAAGAAGTTGTATATTGATTCGAGTTAAGTCGCATGCCATCTGGATCACTGCATCTTATTCACTGTGCGTTCAACCAATGTAAATAGAAAACATTTTTCATGGCATGCCTCCATAACAGATGTTTTGTGAAGCATCATGCTAATGGAAAATGCTCTGGAAATTGAGCTGTATGATGTATCTGGGGGTAGTTTAGGTACTTTGGGTTAAGATAGAATAAGCCAGGGTTACAACAACCATTCATACATGCATCAAAATATCCATCAAGCCAATATTAATAGAACAAATAAGAAATGTTGACCTAGATTATATACTTTAATTATTCACAGATTTGTATGGTAGACAAAATAAATACTTAGCACAAGACCAAAAACTTCAAGACATTTTTTAATTATCTACTGCAGCACGGTAAATTACCCTAAAATATCACTTAAAACAACACACATTTATTATCCCACAGATTCTTTGTCAGAAATCTGGGCGCAGTTTAGCCTGGCACTCTGCTTCATGGTCTTTCATAACCTTTGGTCAAGAGGTCATCTAGGGCTGAGGAACGATCTTCCAATCTTACTTGGATGTTGGCAGGATTCAGTGCCTAGATAGTTCTTGGATTGAGGGCCTCAGTCTCTCTCTTATTGGCTGTTGGCTGAAGACAGTTCTGATTCATTGCCATGTAGAGCCCTCTAACATGGTAGCTTGCTTCATCAAAGCCAATGGGAAATAGAGGGGGAAGAATGCTAGCAAGGTGAAAATAACCATATCTTATAACTTAATCATGGTAGTTTCATCCCCTCAGTGTTGCCATATCCTCTTGTTTAAAAGCAAGTTACACAAAGGGAAGGGATTACATAAGGTTGTTGATAATAAAAGGTGAAGATAATTTGGGGACATCTTAGAAGCTGCCTGCCACAGAAGCTTGGAGGAGTATGGGACTAAGATAACTTTTTTTTCCATAATGATGAATTATACTTCAAAGGCTTGTTAGAAAGGATTTCTATACTTAATAATTATTTTTGTGTCAATCACTGGACTAAAAACATTGTCAAACTCATCTAATTTACCCTTCAGAGAAACAATGTAATTTGGGTAATACTTTCCCATTATGTAGATGACAAAAATTAAAACAGACATATTTAGTAATTTATCCAAGAGTATATGGCCGATGAATGACACATTCAATATCCAGATAATGATTACATAGTCAATTATACTAACCACTACACTATATAGCTTTATGAAGGAGGTTGCATTTGAACTATGATTTCATACTTTGTAACCAGTACAAAAACAGACATAGAGGAAAGAAAAATTAAAGGCATAAAGTGAGAGAAAGAAGCTTTCTTTGCATGAATAAGAACTAAGTCTTAAATTGGGGTATTAAAATGAGCATGGAGAAAATGAAACGAATGTACATGTTAAATAAAGAAGCATAGAAGTGCCTGGGTGGCTCAGTGGGTTAAGCAACTGACTCTTGATCTCAGCTCACGTCTTGATCTCAGGGTCATGAGTTCAAGCCCCGCACTGGGCTCCATGCTTGGCATGGAGCCTACAGAAAGCAAGAAAGCAAGCACGCAATCAAGAAAGCAAGCAGGCATAGAATAGTCAAGATTTTCTTATTATAGTAGATAAAATTTAAGTCTTTGGCTCCTTTTTTAGCTATATGACCTTTGGTCAATTATACAATCATTCTGAACCTATTTCCTCACCTGTAGAGTATAGATAGCAATGAAGTTCAACCCACAGAATGTCTCTAATGAACTAATTTTGAGTTAATTTCTTTGACAAAATCCTTTGTTAAGAGTTAGCACTCAGTAAATATTTCCTAGAAATATTACTAGCTTTTTTTCAACTTGGAGTAAAGCAGAAACAAAAAAGAAAAAAGACTCAAATACTATTGGCACGAAATCATAAACAAGAAATAAAAATGTACAATAAATATAATCACCAAGTAATTACAAATTAACATAATTCCATTTTTAATAATTACATTGGAAAAAATAAACAAGTAGTTCATTTTAGTGAGGAAGCTTTGAGACAATATTCTCACATAATATTTTAGAATGATTACTTTTATATAGAATACAGTGAACTTTATTTTACATTTTATTATGGAAAATGTCAAACATTTGCAAAAGTCAAGAGAATGTATAATGACTCCAATATAATCCCACTCAGCTTCAACAATTATTAATTTATGGTCAAATAGTTACATCTTTACATATTGGTCTATCTATCATTTTTATTGTATTTCTCATTATAAAACCCAAAATAATTAAAAGTAATTTCTCAATATTATTGAATATCTAGGCTGTGTTCAGATTTTCCCAGTAGCTTCATAGTTACTTTATATTGCTGAAGAGTAATCCATGTTATGGTATATCAGAATTTATGGAATCAGTCACCAGTAGATGAACACTTATATTGTTTCCAATGAGGGGGGTTATAAAATATGTAAAGTGAGTATAAACATTCATATACTAGCTTTTTGTGGATACAGAGGTTCATTTTTCTTGAGTGAAATTGCTGAGTTCTATAGTAAGTGTATGTCTAAGTTTAAAACAAAACTGCCCAACTATTTTTCAAAGTTACTGAATCATTTTGACTTCTCATCCATAATATATAAAAGTTCCAGTTCCAGTTTTCTCCAGCACTTGGTGTTGTCAGTTATTTTAATTTTAGTCATTCTAGTGAGGGTGTAACAGTATCTCGTTATAGTTGTTAATTTGTATTTCCTAATGACAGTTATGTTGAGCATGTTTTCATAGGATATGTACATTCGTATAACTTTTCTTGAAGTATCTGTACAATTTTTTGCCCATTTTTAACTTTTTATTATTGAGTTGTAAGAATTTTACATATATTCTGAATATAAATCCATTATCAAATATGTGTTTTGAAGTTATTTTCTCCCAGTCTTTTCCTTTCTTTTTTTAAATTTTCTTAATAGTATCCTTTGAAGAGCAAATTTGAAAAAATTTAATTAAGTCTAATTTTATCAATTTTTTCTTTTATGGTTACAAATTTTCTGTGTTCTACCTAAGAAAATTTTGCTTAACCCAAGGTCACAAACATTTTATTTATATTGTCTTCTGGAATTTTTAGTTTTATCTATACATTTAGGTAAATTATACATTTCAAGTTAATGTATATACTGCATGTAATAATGTATATGTATATACTTACATATAGTTTAAGTCCAGGATCAATATTCATTTTTTCCATGTGAATATCTAATTGTTCCAATTCCATATTGAAAAGACCATCCTTTCTCCTTTAGATATTTTACAGTTTTATAAAAAATGAATTGAAAAAATATGTGTGAAATATTTCTGGACTCTGTGCTGTTCAATTGGTCTGTATGTGTATGCATAAAGACCAATACCACATTGTCTTGGTTATTGTATTGTTAACTGAAGACTTTATATTAGGTAGGCTAAAGTTAACTCTCCTAATTTTGTTCTTTATCAAGATTGCCTTAATTATTTCTAGTCCATTGCATTTGCATATACATTTTAGAATTAGCTTATCAATGTCCACAAAGAAGCCATCCTAAATTTTAATTATGATTGCAGTTATTCTATAAATCAATTTAGTGAGAATTGACATCTGAACACTGCTGATGTTTCTGATCCTTGATTATGGCATATCTTTCTGTTTATTTATCTTCTTTAATATTCTCAACAATATATTGTTGACTAATCCAAAAGTGCTGTGCATTTCTTTATACTATTGTAAACAGTTATTTTAAAATTTCAACTTCCAGGGTGCCTGGGTGGCTCAGTTGGTTAAGCGACTGCCTTCGCCTCAGGTCATGGTCCTGGAGTCCCGGGATCGAGTCCTGCATTGGGCTCCCTGTCAACAGGGAGTCTGCTTCTCCCTCTGACCCTCCCCCCTCTCATGTGCTCTCTCTCTCTCATTCTCTCTCTCAAATAAATAAGATCTTTAAAAAAAAATTCAACTTCCAGTTGTTCATTGCTAAAATTATTCATTTTCAAAATACATTCAAGTTTTGTAAATTTAGCTTTGCTTCTCTGAATTTGTTAAACTTCACTTACTAGTTCTAGCAGATTTTTGGTAGATTCTCTAGGATTTTTTTTACATAGAAATTATATGTATGCCACTTATCTCTTCTTGCATTTTTCCACTGGCAAGGACTCACAGGTTGAATAGATGTGGTAAATTGGACATCCTTGCCTTGTTCATGATCTTGGGAGACATTCAAACATTTACCATTAGATGTGAAATTAGCTGGAAGTTTTGTAGGTTCCCTTTGTCAATTTAAAAATGTTGCCCTCTATTCCCTGTTTGCTGAGAGTGATTTCTTATTTAGTCCTAAGTGGTTGTGGAATTTTGTAATAATTGTTTTGTGCTTGGGCGCCTGGGTGGCTCAGTTGGTTAAGCAGCTGCCTTCGGCTCAGGTCATGATCCTGGAGTCCCTGGATCGAGTCCCGCGTCGGGCTCCCTGCTCGGCGGGGAGTCTGCTTCTTCCTCTGACCCTCCCCCCTCTCATGCTCTCTCTCTCTCAAATAAATAAATAAAATCTAAAAAAAAAAATTGTTTTGTGCTTTTTGAGATAATTATGTTATTGTTTTGATTTTTTTTTAGTTTGTTAATATCATGATCACATTTTTGTTTTGTTTTGTTTTACTATTACATGAAACTTGCATTCCTAGGATAAACTACACATGATTAAGACGTATTATCCTTTTTATATATTATTTGGTTTGATTTGCCAAGATTATGTGATAGATTTTTGCATTCATATTAAAGAGAGATATTATTATGTAGCAATTTTTTATTGTGTTTTTCTGGTTTTGGTATCAGGGTAATGTTGGTCTCAAAAAACTCATTAGGAAGTATTTCCTTCTCTTCTATTTTCTGGGTTTGTGGAGAATTGACCAGTCAAGGCATCTAAGCTTGGAATTCTCTTTGTGGAAAGATGTTTGGCTACAAACTTAGTTTCTATAATGGCCGTAAGACTATTCATATTATCTATCATTATCTTCAGTGAGTTTTGATAGACATATTTTCAAGGAATTTAACCATTGCAAGTTGCTGAAAGTAATAATAAATATTTATTATTAGTTAATATATATTCAATACCTTCTTGAATTTCACTTGTTGAGTTTATTGGCACAGAACATTCCATGTCATCCTTTTAATGTCTGGAGGATTTGTAGTGATGTTCCCTTTTTCCTTCCTGGTATTAGTAAGCTGTGTTTACTGTCATCCATTTGGCTAGATCTTTATCAATTTAGTTGGTCTTTTTAACAGAAAAGGCTGGGATGAGGGGTTCCTGGTTAGCATAGTCAGTTAAACATTTGGCTCAGGTTACGATCTCAGGGTTGTGAGATCAAACCCCACATCAGGCTCCATGTTCAGCACAGAGTCTGCTTGATATTCTCTCTCCTTCTCCCTCTGCCCCTTCCAGTCGTGTTCTCTTGGTCTCTCTCAAATAAATAAATAAATCTTTAGAAAACGCTGGGATGAGGGTGACACCTTGGCAGAAGTAGCTAGAGACTGAGACTTGGGAAATGTACCTGGGGGCAAAATTCCTAGGAGAATGATGTAACAAAAAAGCAGAGTCAGAATCTAGAAATTTAAATCAAACTGCCCATTACCAGTTACAGTGAGCTACATGGACCAATGATTGCTGATCATCTATTACCTTTGAGGATACCATGTGTCGTCAAGGTTGAGGAGTTTCTTGACTATGTTTCTCATAGCTCTTGAGTGAGGGAATTTCATTGCAACTTGACTCAGCTGCAAAAGTAAAGCTTTTCTGTGCCCTGAAACTTTGTTTTGCTCTATTTAAAATTATTTATTATTATTATTGTTCAACAGAAAGTGTGATCCTTAATACTTAGAGGTGAAGAGGTGGTATGAAAGGGAAGACATTATCACTTGAAAATATTCGGACCTGGATAAAACGAGTACACTGCCAATAATGAGGCAGATGATTTCTCAATAAGTACATCATTCAAACTATTTTTTCTTCCTTTGTATTTAGTTCTGGGCATTACCCTTGACAGGGTTAACAACACTAAATAGTTAAAGATAATATATGGATAAATTCTATTTTTGGTGAAAAAAAAGTTTCCAAATCAATGAATAATTGAATATTTTTCTCTTATGTAATCAAAGAAAGAATTATGATTAAACCTACCATTCAGTTTGTGTCCATGTAACATAGAGCTGGAAAAATTAAAAACAAAATTGTCAAATTCATTCTTTGGTGAGATGCCTACAAAATGACTAGTTTTCTGACATAATCTTTTATTTTTGAAATAATTATTTCATTTTTTGATAATTAGTAGTTGGATCTTTATAAATATTATTGATTTTGCATCATTAAATATTATGATAAAATTATTTAAATGACTGCATTGATTTATTTTCCACAACAGAAGATTAGGCTTACTGTCTCATAAATCACAGTAGTTTATTAAGGAATAAATGTAGACTAAAATAATACTCCAATTTGTTATACTGTTTTGGATTTTTAATGTCTATCATTTATGGTCCTCAAGTTATGTCATTTTTCTTAAAACCCTACATAGCCAGGCCTAAATTAGTGAACCTCTGCCTCAAGCAAAAAAACTTCATTAACAAATTAGTAGAATAATCAGAAAATGATAAGCCATAATGATAAACCACAAAGCATCCAGACTTATATTAAAAAAAAAAAAATCAGATCTGCAACACTTTTGCCTGCTGAGTTGACAACTGCTAAAAATATTACAGCTCCCAAATTTTATTGCCTATGTTACCAAGGTGGTGGATGACCAATTTAATATATAAGGTAGCATGATTTATGCATTGAGATCTAATTAAATTTAGTTTAGGTGTAATGTAGAAAAAAAAATGCCACAATCCTACTATATGCTGTCTACAAGAGACTCACTTTAGATCCAAAGACACTAAATAGGTTGGAAGGATGGAAATGGATATTCCATGAAAATAATAAACAAAAAAAGAACAGGGGTGGCTATATTAATATAAGACAAAATAGATTTTAAATCAAAAAAGATTATGAGAGAGAAAAGAACATTGTATATTAATGAAAATTTCAATATGGCAAGCAGATATAACAGTTATAAATATTCACACAGCTAATGACAGACTATCAAAATATATGAAGCAAAAATTGACAATCGAAGAAACAGACATTTCAGCAAAAATAGTTGGAGACCTCAATACCGTACTCTCAGTAATGGAAAGAACAATCAAACAAAAGGTAAGTAGGGAGTAAACATCTTAGACAACAAAATAAACCAAGAATATCTAATAGACATATGTAGCATACTCTACCTAACAATAGGACTCAATCATTAAGTATATATGGGAGATTTTCCAGGGTAGACCATATATTAGACCACAAATTTCCAGTGGGTTATTAAAACTAAAAAAAATATATTATCAAAATACATTATCAGGAGAGTAGGAAGGCTACCCATGGAATGGAAGAAAATATTTGTAAATAACATATCTAATAATGGATTAATATAAAGACATTAAAACTCATCAATAGAAAAAACAACTTGATTAAAAAATGGGTGAAGACTTGAATAGACATGTCTCCAAAGAAGATGTATAAATGACCAGTAAGCACATGAAAAGATGCTCAACATTACTAATTAGAATATTAGGAAAATGTAAATCAAAGCTACAATGAGATAACATGTAGTATCTCACAGGATGACTATTATCCAAAAAAACCCCAGAAGATAACAAATCTTGGTGAGGATGTGGAGAAATTTTAATTCTTGTACAGTGTTGGTGGGAAGGTAAAACCGTATTGTCACTGTGGAAACAGTGTGGCCATTCCTCAAAAAAATTAAAAATAGAGTTTTTACATAATCCACCAATTCCATTTTTGGAAACATAAAAGAAGAATCAAAAGCAGGGTCTAGAAGAGATATTTGTACACTTATCTTTGTAGTAGCATTATTCACAGTAGCTAAACCATTTAAGCAATCCAAGTGTCCCTTGACAGATGAAGAAGCAAAATGTGGTATATATAAATACTATAGAATATTATTCAGCCTTAAAGAGAAAAGAAATTCTGTCATGCTACAACATGGATGAACTTTGAGGACATTACGCCAAGTGAAATAGACACAAAAAAACAAATACTTATAGTTCCAGTTATATGAGGTCTGTAAGAGTAGTCAAAATCATAGAGACAGAAAGTTGAATTATGAGTGATAGGAGTTGGGGGAAGGTGGGGGATGGGGTATTGTTGTTTAATAGAGAGTTCAGTTTCACAAGATGAACAGAGTTCTGGAGATGAATGGTGGTGCAACAATATGTACTTAATGTCATTAAACTGTACACTTAAAATTAGTTAAGACAGTAAATTTTATATTACGTGCGTATTATTTATAATATGGGGGGTATATTTAAAATATGGGGAAAAAATTAAGGAGAAATAAAGACTTTCCCAGATTAAAAAAAAAAGGAGAAAGAGAAAAGAAAAAAGAAAAGCTGTTGAAGTTCATCACAACCAGGCCTACCTTGCAAGACATACTAATGGAGTTCCTACAAGTGGAAATGAAAGGATACTAGACATTAATACAAAAGCATGAATTATAAAGCTCACTGGTAACAGTAAATAGACAAATACATATTACTCTAATGCTTTAAAAAACAAGAAAGTCTCTAATCAACAACCTATTTTTACACATCAGGGAACCTTGAAAAAGAAGAAAAAACTAATCCCGAAGTTAGCAGAAGGAAGGAAATAATAGATTGGAGCAGAAATAAAGGAAAGAGAGAATACAAAAGCAATAGGAAAAAAAAAATCAATAAAACTAAGAGTTGTTTTTTTAAAAGACTGACAAAATTGGAAAGGCCTTAGCTAGATTAATGAAGAAAAAGAGAGAAGACTCAAATAGTTAACTCAGAAATGAAAGACGAGACATCGCAACTAATCTCACCTTTTTCCCATATACTTCCCCTGACCATCCATTCCTTCTTTTTTTTTTTTTTTAGTTGCCATGTGGTGTTAGTTTCAAAACCTTTATTCCCACTCCAGATTTCTTGTTTTTCCAATCTGTATCTAAATGCACAATTTAAGGGGCTCACAGGAATACAATAGGTCCCCTTCTGAGGTTATCATCTTTCTCCTTCAAATCTGAACCTATTTCTCTACTCCCAAATCTTGGTGAATGGTAAAATGTTAAAACAATTGTTGACTCAGGCTTTTCTTTAATCTCTCACTTGATACTGTTTATTCTGTTTTCTAAACATCTTTCAGGTCTGCTTTCAGGCCACTGGTATTAGACCACTATCATGTCACTCCTGAATTAATGAAGCCTCCACATGTTTCTTATTGCTTCTATGGATCTCTTGTCTATGCTGCAGCTAGGATGATTATTCTTGAGATAAAATGTACTCATTTATCTCACCCGCTTAATGCCTCAGTGGTTTTCCATTGCCCATAAGATAAAGTCCACGTTCTGACATGGCTTATAAAGTGGATGGTGAAGGAGGGAGTCCCTTTAGCAAGCATACTCTGTCAGTGGTACCCCCCCCAGCATAGTATACTTCTTCCAGCCAACTCCTCTTCATGATCTAACCAGTAAAATCGTTGTATATATATTTTCTCTCCTGTTTCCTTTTAATATACACTTATGCCAGTCATGACCCTGCATCACCCCAATTCTGCCTGCTCCTGGTAGTCCACAGCAATTAGCAGACACATAAAAGAAAATAACTAAATAATTAAATTTGGATAAATAAATAAGGTTATATATTTAAATTTCTAAGAAAAAGCCAAAGATTATTTCATGATGCTTGTGTAATTTTGTGAAAAGAGTTTTTGCAAATTTGTAAATATTATCAATAACATAGGAGGTTCTCAGATACATACTGAAAATTTTAGATCCTATTCAAACACAATTTGAGGCTCTTTTATTTAGAGTTTCTCTGAGTCATATACCAAAATGTGGCTGTCATAGTTGAATAAAATGTGTGACATTTTGTGACAATTATTATTTACAAAATCAGTACATCTGTCTTATATATGTGCTTTTTCAAAGTAGTTCATAACTTGCTGACAGATGGACACAATTTTTCTAGAGGACTTATAAAGTTTATGTTTTCACATGAGCAATGATAGGAGGGTTTTTGTGGACTGTTCTTGTATGGGGATGAGGAGAAGAGAGAATGATCTTTCTTTCCTGAGTAAATATGAAATATATTTTTGTATAATAAAAATAAAAATGAATTCCATATAATAAAATATGTAATAATTACATTGGAGTTTTCTATATTGTCTAATTTTAAAGAAAAAAATATTGGAGATTAAGGACATTATAAAATCTAAATGTCACTATAAAAGTTAGTTGGTCAGATAGTATAGCTTGCTTATAACTATCAATTAATATTTGAGTTTCATATCACCAGTGAAATGATTGTACTTTTTATTTCTTTATATTCAGTAGAGAAGAATATTGCTTAACTCAGGACAGACTGTTTTAGCACTTGGGAAACATTTCAGCATTAGATATGCAGTGAAAGTGTTAAATTAAATTTAAGTCCAAAAATAAATGCAGTATTAATATAGTTCTTACAGTATCAAACACTTTGGAGAATATCAAACCTCAGATAAACAAAGGAATGGAATGGTATGAATGTTGAACAAGCCATCAGTGATTTCAGAACAATATGAAGGCAAGCTGGGTCATTCAGATAAGCATTCCCTTCTCTTTCCCCCACCCCACCCTGTTTTATTTTTCAGAAATAGAGGTGATTTCTTCATTTCCTTTGAAGCAACTATGTAATTGTTGGAATCTTTACATCTCATTTAATTTTCCCTATTGACAAACGATCATATGCAGTTTCAGTTGATACAAACACAATATGTAGGCTGCCTTTCCCAAATATCCTGCTGTTTGGAATCCTGTTTATCCAAAGGAATCAACTCCGGCTGCATAGATAACAAGTGAATGTTCATCGACCCTGCTCTTTGTTCTCTCAACTGTGAAATTTTTCATATGCTGGAAAAACATACAGGTGTGCATCCAAACAGCTCATTTTTACAAATACGACACTATATGCCCCCATACTTTATTTTAAATTGATTTCTCAATTTATCCAGGAAAAGAACAGGCTTAAATGTCAAACATACATGTTTTTCACGTATTTGTTTGTTTGTTTGTTTACAGATACCTTTGTGCTAAGTTGAATACGATTCAGAAAGCTTATATAATTATAACCTTAACCTCAAAGCATTGCTTTCATTTCAGAAACACTCTAGAAAAGGTAGCTCACCTCAAGCTTTATTGTAAAAGAAAACAAAATTCTGCAAAAAATATTCTACTTCCAATAAATTTTCTTTCCTAAAACTATTTGCTTTTCTTTTTTCTGTTGTTTGGAAGGGTCATCATTGGTAGATCAAACGTTCATAGCACTTATATTACCCATAAATATATTATCTCGAGTGCAAATAAAATGAATTTTATGTTGTCAGTTGTTTGTTCACATTCCATAACTTTGATTTCTCTTCAAAGAGAGATGGAGCTGTCAGGGATTTTCAAACCTGGAGCAAGTTAAACTGCCAATGACCAGGAAGTTTATAGAACTTCTGTCTATTATACTGACAGATCCTCTCTAACACAACCAGCATTTCTCTTTAGGGCAGTCTAAAATTTATTACCCTGTTATGAGGTAGAATATGAAGGTGTTCCCATATGCCTTTCCTTTCTACCTCTAGTCGTATATAACTTCATCATTATTTCTTGGCTCAGCCATCCAAAATACTGAGAACATTAGGAGGACAACAAAGGGTTTGGCAGTAGAGTCATTTAGGGGTTCAAAATATTTAATTGATCAAAGTAAGTACATTTTCTTAAAAGAAAACTCAAAGTTTTTACAAATAAGTTGCAGCCAAGCTCTCTGCTGGTGATTATAGGTGTTTTCGACTAGAAAACAAAACATCTTTGAAGTGAAATAACTTCTGGGATGTCACTGATTAGCTGGATGAATATGGCCTTTCTCTTTTCAATCATATATGTAATAGTATTTTCACATCATGTTATAGACATATGATGATATTTTAAGAGAAATTGTTATTTTAGCTCTTAAAAAGCAATGTATTTTTTGCTTATAGTGACCACACACTCTTGAAAAGTAAAGTAAAAATATTTGCCTCTGCAAAAGAAATAGTTAAATTAAGACATGTTGTATTTAGGTTTACAGTTGTCCTATTTCCTGGGAAAATACTTTGTTTCCTATCAATTAGAAGTAGATATTGTTTGCATCTTTTGCTTATACCCATCACACACATAGAGTCACATACACAGCACACTAAACAATGGGCCACATTGAGGAGCCTTTTACACCAACACATGTGTCATGGCTTATAGTCTCATTCTGTTACAATGTGTGGATTAAACCAGTGGGTTGACTTCTTTTAACCCCAGCACTCTCATCTATAAACTAATGAGATTAATGTTCTCTAACTTACTTAACCCTCCTTAGTTGTTACGAGAAAATAGAAAAATGGCAAGCAAGTATACACATAGTGAAAGTGAATACATTAAGTATAAGATGAGATACAAATGAAGCTATGATCATTAAAAATAATTTTTGATGACTCATGAAGCAAGTCGTATTTTCTCAGAAAATATAGCTATGTGTTGTAAGAACCTGCTACTCTAGTTTGATAGTTTCCAAAGCATTAATTTTTCTGCCCAATCAGTGTCATCCAACCAAGATGGCCTTAATGTTCCTCTCAGTTTGACTAAATTATAGACAGGCTTTTTCCTAGCTCGAGGCCTCTGACCTCCTTTCCCTCGCATTGCTTACTTTAGAAACCTTGTAAATTATTTCTCTAATCCTTTAAGATGTAAATCTTTAAAAAAAAATTTTTGTGCTAGTTTTATAATCCAGGAAAGTCTTTCTCAAGGACCTGAGAGCCATCTCTTTGAAACGCAATCATCAAGAAAGACAGCACCTCTAGATCCCATTTTCTGCGGGAGGGTTGGTGCCTTGCTCTAAGTTGAAAAACTACGCTCTGTCTTGAAGATAGGAGAATGTTTGCTCATGTTACCATTAGCAACAGCAGTTATAGGAGAAGGCCTGTGATCTCCCCACATTACAGCTCTTAAAAATCTCTCTAGGCTTTTGTTCTAGTGGAGTTGAGCTCAGACAAAGTTCTGGCCTCTATGCCTTATTACAATAGCTTTAAATAAAAATGTCTTTGCCTGTTTCTTTTTCTAGTGCAATTTTTGTTTTGATTCACACCTCCAGTGCTTCACCAATGAGTGGCTCATGTCTGAGTTAATGTGGTCTTTTATGTAGGTCAGTATGGCTGACTCTAGTAGTGAGAACAAAGGGAAAATAACTAAAACTCATTTATTGCCCTTGTAATGAATGTAGAAATCCAGACTGGTGATTTCAGTGTCTGGCAATTTTGGACTGTGTCAATGAATAACTATCTATAACAATAGTTAGAAGTTTGTTTGTTTTTCCTTAACACATTACTATTTAAATTTTAGTTATTACAAAGATGATTTTTAAAAGCTCATACAGACTTCTTATTTCATTCCCATATTAAAAATGTAGCTTATGGTTCACAGCAAGAATGAATTAATAACTCATTAATTGAGGTCTTTGTCACATTTAATTTATTGTAATCTTTATCTCTTCAGACATTTTTTTCAGCCTTAGAGTAAAACTAATATTCCACTTGTCTGTTAAATCTGAAAGGGTATAAATGATCAACTAATCATGGCTCTTGTTTTAGAAAAAAGGAAACTAAAACCTGTAGAGATTAATGACTCTTCCAAGGTCATATGCAGAGTTGGGCCTAGGACTAAGGTTTTTCAATTCTTAGGCTAGTAGAAATAGCTCAATGAGGTCAAATGTTATCAACTGATTCATGCATTTGACGTGGTTGGTTACTTACTACAGAAAGTTACTAGAGTGTTTAAAAAGCTAAATATTTCATATATTTAATTTACTCTCTTCAAATTTATATTGGTAATGGCTACTGCTAGTGCTACAAGGGTTAATCTAGGTCAAAGCATGTTTTTTAGGCACAGACTTGTTTGTGAAAGTGTTGGTTGCTCAAATTAAATTCTTAGGCCATGTACCTTTTTTTTTTTAATGTCAACCTCATAATGGCAATTTACAGCTTGCTTAAAATCTTTTTTTTTTTTTTAAAGATTTTATTTGTTTTTTAGAGAGCTAGCGAGAGAGAAACAGCATGAGAGGGGAGAGGGTCAGAGAGAGAAGCAGGCTCCCCGCTGAGCCGGGAGCCCGATGCGGGACTTGATCCCAGGACCCTGGGATCATGACCTGAGCCGAAGGCAGACGCTTAACCATCTGAGCCACCCAGGCACCCCAACTTGCTTAAAATCTTTTAGTTGTCTTTAGCCCTAGTCACTCAAGTACCTACTAAGTCGGTAAGAGTTGATCTAAGAAAATAATTCCCATTTCAGCAGAAGTTATAGTTCTCAAAATAGATTAAGGTTTCCCTTGGAATATATTCTCGTGGGCTTTTAAATCTCACTACTTCCACTGCTATTGACTCTAAGAAAGTGAAAAGCTAGTACTGAGTGAGGTGTTCATAACACCCTAAGACCAAGCAGTGTTAAAGAAAGAGGAATCGAAATAAGAGTTTGCTTTTAAATTAAATATAAGCAGTAATGTGTCATTCATTCCCTGAAACTGACTCATCCCCATACTATAATGTCAACTATGGTTTTTCTACTAGATAATAATCTATACTTTGAAATTATGTATGTTGGAGATGAATAGCCATTTGTTATATCTTCTTTAAAGGTCACATTTGTTAAAGTTTATTTTCCATATGACAGTCGTGCTGGGTATTGGTTGGAGGGGAGGGAAAAACATTTCAACCTTTGTATTTGTGAAAGGACATTGACAGTAGTCATATTCCTTATTTTAGAATGTCCAGTCTGCTTGAGGACAGTAAAAAATTACCCTTTTTTTTCTATTATAAAATGTGTCTCTAAATTTCTAGTATAATTTGATGAGGAAAGTCACTGTTTTATAAGCCCCAATAATTTAACAGAATCAAGCGACATTTAAAATAAAATAAAACAGGGCGCCTGGGTGGCTCAGTTGGTTAAGCGACTGCCTTCAGCTCAGGTCATGATCCCAGGGTCCTGGGATCGAGTCCCGCATCGGGCTCCCTGCTCTGCTTTTAACACATAATCCATTATTGGACAGTCTGGGTACAGCTCTGTGGCTGTACCCAGTTCTGGGGCTGCATAAAGAGGTTTTTCCAAGGAGGCCAGAGAAATAGAAATCTCCCAAACCTCTTTATGCATTTCTATTTTCTCTTTCTCTGTCCTCCTTGGAATAGTCTGAAAATAAGTGAAATCACTCTTAGGAATTCAAAGCACTATTAAAATGTAAGGAATTTCTTGATTTTCATGCCTCTTTTGGGGTACATCTTTGTCAGAATGAGAACTGAAAGACTTTGTTTATCTCTGCCCCCCCCCCGAATGTTGCTAACAAAAAAGATTATAATAGCAGAAAATTGAACATATTAAACAGAAATTTTAGGTACCATCAAGGCAAAAATTGTGCTGGACAAAATGAAACAAGCAAAGACCATATTCAAGGCTACTGCAGTAGGGAAGAAAGACCATAACTGAGTCTGAATTCAGCTTTGCCACAAAGCCCAGGAGATTTTTTTAAGCACTGGATTGAGCTAGAGAAGAATTCTGGAGGACACTTGGGAGGAAGTCCACCAATGATACTTCCAGGACCTCGAGTTATTTATGAGTTTGGAAATATTATTCCTTGTGATTCAGCACTCTGTGTGCTTATTGACGTTGGGCTCCTACCCTCCCACGGAAACGGAGATTCGGCACTATCTTCCTTCATGATTACATATTTAAAAAGACAGCACCTAGATCCTTGAGAAAGACTTTTCTGAGTTGTGACACTGGCAAGAAGCTTTAAAATGTATTTATATCTCAAAGGGACAGAGAAAGAATTTACAATTACAAAGTTTCTAAAGTAAATGCTTCAAGGAAAGGGAGGTCAGGGGGCTAGAGTCAGGAAGAAGCCTGTCTAAAGTTTAGTCAAGTTGAGGGGAAGGTTAAAACCTTCTTGGTAAGTACATTGAAATACTATAGGACATAAAGAACCATTAAGATATTTAAGGATGTATTACTCTTTTAGAGGCAACATCAGGAAAGTCAATAGTCTTCTCATAAACTATCCCTCTCTTCAACCATTGTAACACAATCCTGAGCTGGACTGGTTCAATTGGAAGATTCTTTGTTGAACTGAAACTTTGTGACTTTATGTAGGGCATATCCAGGCTTTGCAGTTTAGAATCGCTACCAGTCACTTACTGGTCCACATGCAGCTGCTCAGGCATTAAAACTGTAAGGACAGTTGATTTCAACTGATAGCAGGATAAATTGAAGCTTTTATTTTTTATTTTTATTTTTTAAAGATTATTTATTTATTTATTTGACAGAGAGAGAGACAGCGAGAGAGGGAACACAAGCAGGGGTAGTGTGAGAGGGAGAATCAGGCTCCCCGCCGAGCAGGGAGCCCGAAGAGATGCAGGACTCGATCCCAGGACCCTGGGATCATGACCTGAGCAAAAGGCAGTCACTTAATGACTGAGCCACCCAGGAACCCCTAGAAGCTTTTAAATCAACCAAAAATCCGCTTACAACTTTTTGTTACCCATTGTACACATGGTTAATATAAAAAGTCACCTATATTCTCTTTTAAACAAAAGGAACTTTAAGCAACTTAATATATTTAAGTATTTAAAGAAATAGTCCACTAACAAAAGATTGCTAAAAGTTTCTCCTTACTGGAATTGAGAGACAAATTGCATTATCCTTCAAAAGTCTTGTACATGTTTAGTTTCTATGGAAAAAAAAAGGCAAATTCTATATTATTTTTGTTTAGCTGATGAGCCTGTTGCCCCATTGGTTAAGTTGCTGTCCCTGTGTGCATACAGCTTTAGAGGCAATTTAGATAAAAGGGTGGACACATACCAATTGTGGTTTTGATTTGAAATCTCTGAAAGCCAAGTAAAATGGAATAATGCAGTTCTTTATATTCTTTAGGTACAAAGAGATAAATCCTCCAGGATTAAGTTCAGAGGACACAAAGAGGTAAGATTTTGTTTCAAAGAAATAAATGCAAAACATAGGTTTGCAATGGCAACCATAGTATTTTAGACAAAACTCTGGATAAAGTTATCTTTTTTTAAAAAAAGGCTAAAAATTAGTCAAATAGTGTTACATAGTGAGGAATTCAAGTGGGACTATAAAAGAAGGAGGATAAAAATTCCAAATCTGAGAATTTTTTTTGGTTGAATTCTCAGATTTGATATTTTTTCCCCATGTTTGTCTAAAATCAGCCACTTGAATGAAACAAAAACATAAGAACATTTCAAATGAAACATCTGAGAGAATACAATTAACTTTCCACATATGAGGGAAAGTAGATCTATGAATTATGATCTAATTTTTGAAAATTATTCTTTAAATTTTTTCCATTTGACTGAGTGGAAACATCCTAATCTCATAATACTGTATAACACAATTTATATTTTTATCAAAGCAGACTTTTTTGGTAAAATAGTGTTAAATGTTTGCTAGCTTTATATTTTTCTGATTCCAAAATATGGAAAACTCTCTTCTGAATCATGTTTTTAATTCCCACAACATTATTATGATATAGGCAAGGTTACTTACAGGAAAAACAAAAACAAAAAAAAAAAAACAACTAGTAGTCTAAGCGATTCGAGTTAAAAATATAAACCAGTTTAGCTACAGGCAAAGGTCCTCGCAGATAGGGTTGTAATCAGGCTGTAAGGTGAGCTAGGTGTCCTTTAGGGGAAGGCAGGCTCATGCTGTGTCTGTGTGATTCTGGTTTAGCAACTTGGCCAGGAACAGTTTAGCTTCAGCAGAGTTAGCTTTTCCTCAAGAAATAGGGAAACCTTGCTTCCATTCAGAAATTGTACAACATAAGTAGGCTTTTTCTTAGAGGCTGTAAGGCTGTTGTATTAGTTGCCTATCCCTGCTGGAACAAGTTAGCACAAATGTGGGGGCTTTCACAAGCACAGATTTATTATTTTATATTCCAGAAATCAGAAGTTGTCAGTGGGCTGCGTTCCTTTCTGGATAGCAATAGCCAGTGAAGTCTTTCTCACATCCCCCACTCTGACAGCTTACTCTTTGGCCGCCCTCTTTCACATTTAAGAACTCTTGTGATTACATCATACCCACCTGGATAATCCAGAATAATCTATTTTAAAGTCATCTGATTGGCAGCCATCTAAAAACTAGCTAATGCCTAATTTTTTCTAGCCATGTAACCTAACATATGGACAGATTCTGGGGCTTCAGGATATTGACATCTTTTTTTTCTATTCTTCACATGTTCTTAGCTACCCCTTACTCTGTGTGGACACTTCCCACTCTTAAAGCATCTGGAGAAGATATAACAGCCCCAGCTGTCCTCAGCGAACTGATCCTTTTTAACTAGTCAGTGCTGGGGACAGGAGTGTACCATATTCTAAGTGTTGTCCAAATTAGGAATCATTTTCCTCTTCCTAGAAAGATGGATTAGTTAGGTTATTTCCATTTGATACAGGTAGAGGATGACTATCTCCGGTCTAGATGGTCTGGATTCATTAAAAAGGCAGGAGAATGATGGTGGATGTTGTGTGTGATGGGCAGTTGTTCATTTTCCAAAATAGTAGTCTTCACCTCCTGTGACTTTGTTCTACTTTGAGACATGACTGGAATTCCCTAGGAACTTGGGTTTTGGTGTAAAAATTCATACGTTCTGATTATTATTTAATTTTTACTCCTCCTACATTTCTTCTTTCCTTACTTAAAGACCCCCTGTGTATCCCATAGACACACAATTCTGATGTTTTTCCATTTTCTATTTTTTGGGGGGGATAGCTGCTAAACAAAATGGAAACAAACATAAATGTATAAGGTCTCAAATAACAACAATAACAACAAAAAGTTCGGGGGAATGTTACAAGCCATGAAATGCAAGAGATATCCTAGTTAAAACATTATTAAAGGATGCTATCTTTCTTTAATTTCTTTGTTTCCTACATGAGAAAATTGAGGTCATGTTAAATGTCATGTCCAAGTTCTTGCAGCAAAGAAAAAAACAAATCAGACTTAGAACTCAGTGTTCTTAATTACATGCAGCGCTCATCTTGACAAAATATCAAATAAGTATAAAATAAAAAGGGGTACGGGAAGAGGTGTTGAGAAAGCCTTTGTGGTTCAGTGCTCTTTCACAAGTCAATGTAATTCCAGTAGCACTGTTTCAAATCTGATGAACACCATATAAACCTGTCTACCTTTGATAAATATTACCATTTTGAAATGAGTCCTTTAATGGTATTTTCATAAGCTGTTAATATTTGTGGTTGAAAGAGCCTCCCTCACATAGCCCCATGTGTCATAATTCATGCCATAGTCACTGTTTTTTCTTCTAGGTTGATGGCCTCTTGTTGACTTTAAGTATAGCCTGCCTGCTTTTTTTAACCTTACATTTAATGTATCACACTGCATGATATGATTACACAATACTGAAAGCCTGCGGTCATAAATGCCACTTCTATAATTATATAACCTGCTATCCTTCATATAGAGAAAAGTTGCAGAAACAGAAACACTTAAACATTTATAGGCATGTAGCACATGTTCCTTTCTAGCATTATTTATGTGCCATAAAAGTTGGAATTTATGAAACTGGAGTTATAGAATTAAAAATGGAAGGTGGAAGTTTACTCAACATGTAACTTTTGTGAAAATGAATTGTCTCTACATAAGAAAGATAATGGATTAAGATAATTACATTCTAGCCTGACAAGGACTACTCACCTTCAAAATGAATCAATAAATGTGCATTTATTAATTGGTAGATAGTTTATAAATTATTTATATAATATAAAAATGGTAATTATTTCCACCCCTTTTAATAGTACTACCATTTTGTCAGTTTTCACTGTCAAAACCACATAACAGTAAATATAAATTTGCATGCAGATTAGCATTATTTCACCACCCTTACAAAAGTGCCCTTTTCATGTTTTTGTTGGCGTATGACACCATGCATATGTCGTCACAGACATTTAATGATATTAAACATAATGCAGACTATGTTTCCAAAAAGACTTTACATGCCTAAATTTCTCTCTGGTGGCTATTCCATAATTTATGAAACCATTTCCCACTGATGGCGTATTTAGTTAATCTCCAAGTTTTGCTCTTATAAGTAATATTTTCTATTGAATATTTACATTATTAAAAATGGTCCTTTTATGTAAATGAGTGATGTCTTAGGATACATTTCCAGAAAGCAGGTGACTAAGTCAAAGAGCATATTTTTTGTGCCTTTTGATTCAGGTTTTTTTTCTATTTTTCTATTAGTGTTTGAGGTAACATGTTTTACCTCATGACCTGTTACCCCTGATTAAAAATTAGAGTAACACTAAATAGTAAGAAAAAATGTTTGCATTTTCTGTTCATACTTTAAGATTGGAAACATAATATTTATCAATTACAGGATTAACTGTAGGAATAGAACATGAAGAGAAATATCAGTTAGTTTATATGTAATCAGGGTTGATTTATTTTTGACAGAATAATTATGAGCAATGCATTTTTTTATCACAGGTATTCTGATTATAGAATAGAATTAAAAGAATATTATAAATTTACTGCAAAGAATATTTAGAATAAAATGATTTAGGAATTACAGAGACTTTTAAATATTAGATCAATTATCAAGATTTTTTTTTAAGATTTTATTTATTTATTTGACAGAGACATAGCAAGAGAGGGAACACAAGCAGGGGGAGTGAGAGAGGGAGAAGCAGCCTTCCCGCCGAGCAGGGAGCCTGATGTGGGGCTTGATCCAGGACCTGGGATCATGACCTGAGCCGAAGGCAGACGCTTAATGACTGAGCCACCCAGATGCCCCAATTATAAATCTTAAAAGCAAATGCTAATTTTAGGGAAATTATGAAATAAAGCAGTGTAGTACCTGATCACTCCACCCTAGAAAACCCATAAGATAATTAATCATCTTTTGCATGTCTTGGGGAAACCAAGATATATTTTCATAGTGTCTTGCATGATTCTGAGATTAAAACATGGAGATATTTTCAGTGGGGATAAAGATTGCTGTTTTTTTTTTTTTTCTTTTTTATTCTCCTTTCCAATTTTAAGGCCTGATCATTATGGTGGGTTAAATAGATCCACATAAATATCTCCATGGGAACTAGTAATATTGTGTGACTACATTTGTCTATAGTTTTATTTAGCTAATTTCCCTAACACCTACTTCTTCTACTGCATAAATTATAAGTCCCCTCTGGAACCATTAGACAAGCCTTAAAACAAATGATGGATTTTTATATCTACCATGAGTAAGTTAGCCTAATGTAGATTTTTTTTTCTTTTTTTCTTTAAATGGATATCTGCTGTAAATTATCCATTTACATGTCTATGTTCTGCTTATTCCAAAGATGATTTGAAGTGACTATCTGTTATTTATTGATAATACCAAGAAAGGTTTTGTAGCTTACTTGAAATATTCAAAATCTCCTAGAGGTAAGAAAAATCCAAGTCTTCAGATCGTGATGGTGAAATGGAAGGATGACCCTAAAGTTCCCCTCATTTCCTCTTTGCATTTATCAGAATCAGGTTTTGTATTAATTGTATAAGTACACTTGATCATTTTAACACTAATTATTTAGGCTAAACCCAAGTCATATCCATCTGAAAATATATCAGTTTTGACATAGTGAACAGAAAGAGTGTTTTGAGTTTCTTTCTGAATGTTTTTGTGCATATGTTATGTTAAAAAACAAAATTCAACAGAGTAAATTTAAAGATCTAATTGGACTTATTCAATGATTTATGAATCAGTTTAGCGTGCCATCTAACAAATGGAAGGGTGCTCAGAGGAGTTGTACAAAATGGAAGCCTTTAATAGGCAAAAATGGTGTGGACAAGAAAGTTATTAGCAAAAGAAAGGATTGTTTCAGGCAAGGTCACTTTCCCTTAGGTGGAAGGGAGGGGATTTTTATCATAGGGATTATCTCACTAGAGCTGATCAGGAATATTGACTGATTGGTTTAAGATGCCCCTCTTGGGAGAGGCTGAAAATGTAATTAGCTTCGGTATTCAGTCTAGATGGGGCTTAACTAAAGTAACTCTGTTTTGGGCCTGGTGTTTCATTTTAACAATTAGGTTTTGTTGTCTACTCCTTTGCCAAGATCCCTAGGTTCTATGGCTTATAACTTTTAGCCTCTACCTTATATCTTTTAGCTTTTCTCTATCCTTCCATAATTCTCAAAGCTATTCCTACTCTCTCTCCTGACTCTAGAAAACTATTTTAAAGAATTTGAACCTGAGAAGGATTTAAAATCTATATTCTGGGAACTTCGGAGATAAAGGGAAAAGCTCATGTATGATTGGCAATCTGGGCTGGAAGTCAGGGAGTAGACTTTCTCAATATTTACTACTGAAAAATTAAATTCATTATAAAAGAGAGTCTTTTGCACTTTGCATTTTGGCAGGAGCTGTTTATTATGCATGTGGTTTTGCTGTATTCATGCAATCATAAATGGTATTGATGGCATTTACTGACCCATGTACTTGGCTTTGTCTGCTAAGATGGAAAGCCAAAGCTGTGATAAAGATATTTTATTAAAAAGCCCAAAGAATGCTTTTTAGGAAGAATTGTTAGAATCTTTTGATCCCCCATTTAAAAAAAAAAGTTGCCTTTTCATTTCCTGTCAAAATTTAGTACCAATCAGAAAAATGAAAGAATCAGGACCAAAAGACTTTGTATGTAATTGTCTTACTAGATATATAGTGAATTTTTTAAGAGTCATAAGTTACCATGAACACACCCTTTTTCAAACTATATTTTTAGTAAGAATGAACCTGTGTTATAATTCTTTAATTTGTGTATTAATAATAGTATTTTATTTCATGTATTGTGATGATTATTCTTAATGTTATTTTCAAAATATTAAGTAATACAGTTTAAAATATACTTCAAATAAATATTAATCTTAGTATTAAACCTATCATCACTCATTTTGCTCTTTGGCTTTTTATATCTAGGTGTCTGATGGGTATAGATTGTTACCCACTAAAAGAGATTGATGAGATTTATATTTTAGTGTTCCTTTTAGAAACACAAGGATAGTATTGGGCATGTAAGAGTGTATAAATTGAATTGATTGACTCATCCTTTTTCATATAAGCTTATTTTATAAAAGTTCAAACAATGAATGTGTGTACTATTTATATGATTCTCATCTATTTACTGCAGCCTATGCATTATACATTCAAACATTTTTTTAGTAATGTTCAGTCTTTATAGGTATTGATTTGCAGTTGCACACTGAAAAAGTAGTTTGTTATCCAAGTATTCTGTTTAATTATATAAGGCTATTGTTTTGTCATAAATGGGTAAGAATTGACTTTCTGAGACCAGATAAATCGGGCTCCAAATCTCAACCCTACCCAGGTCACTCTGTGACCTTATACAAATTATAGTACATCTCTTTAGCTTTTTTGTCTCTTATTTATATAATAGTAATAAAAATACCCAACTTATGATCTGTTTAAAGGTTTAAATAAAAAAAAAAAGAGGTTCCAATAAAATAATTCTTGATGATTAGTTTCTTTCCATGTTTCAGTATAATGGTTATCATTTCCCATACAACAAATCAGATTAAATCAGATAATATTTTCTAAGTGGAGGTTTTCTAATCTAGAAGCACTTCTTTGTAGACCTGGGTAGCATCTGGCCTTTATTCCCCTTAAGTATTATCTTACTCTTTCGCAAGGAGACTATATTGCCTCAGTGAGTGAAAAAGTGACTGCACATAATACACTCTTTGGTTAAGGTTTGTATTTTCTTAGAAATGCTACCATCAATTAATCCATCATCATTAGCTCTATAATAACCAGCATTCACCACAATACTTGGTTTAGTTCTGTAAGGATTCAGGTGGCATCAGGCTTCCTCCTTAGTTAAAGGATTTGAATTTCCCATATCTTTCCAAAGGATTTGGTTCAAATGAAAATATGTTATAACAGAACCGCAGTCGATTTGCAGAATTAAGCGTTTGGAATAGTTCTGAGCACAGTGTTAGACATGTATATATTTGTGGAAAAAATAGAGAACTGTAGTCATTAAAAAGGACTGTAAAATCAGGATGTCTTTCCCTCTGTATAGTTAAAATGAGGGAGTCTAAGGTCCTTCACAAATAGGAAATGAAATATTTTCTAGACCTCTTTATAAAATAATTCCAAATGTTTTCACACAAGTAACTGGAACTGTGGTTTAAATAGAGAGATCTGGTTCTGTTTGTGGACTATTTACTTTGTTACCAAACCTGAACTAATTCATTGATCAAAAGGAGGACAAATAAATCTGTACTTAAGATAATGGCTGTAGAGGTGCCAGTAAAGGGGTTTGCCAAGCAAGAACAAGGGCTTGATTCTCATCGCAGAAGCAGGCTTCTGTGTTTTTACAACCAAGTTTGAGGCCACGCCCTGAAAGCCCATTTCAAATAAGAACTGTGTTATTAGATGACTCCTTGATAGAAATTCTAAGTGAGGCTTTGGGTCACAATTGGACAGGTTTGTATTTTGACAGGTAACATATGATTCAACTAAACATAGTCCGACTCAGAAAACTAGAAATACACTTTTGTTTTGTGCTGTCTGTAACAAAATTAATTTGATAAGGTTTCAGGGGACACTGCACTGACATCATTTCACTTATTTTAAGTTTCTTTCTGTCTAGTCTTTTGAAGATCTAATGTCTGAAATCTTTTTCTTTGTTGCCAATTTTTCCTAGTGACCTTTAATTAAGAGGCAGAGATTTTTTTTTTTTACCATGATATACATGTTAGGAAAACCTACAACTCTAAATCGGCATGTCTGTAAGTCTTAGACTGAGCTAATCTTGGACTTTAACTGAATTATTAGAATTCTGACAGAGCGCTTTGTTTTGCAGTATCTAACACTTAAGAGCCTTTTAAGAACCAGACTGAAGGGTGGGAAGAGCTACTTGATGAGGATTAACAAGGCCTGAAAATGCTGTAAAATCTCTCTTACACAAAGTTTAAAAGATAAACGTGGTTGGTTTATCCATAATATGAATTTATTAATCAGATTGGTTTCCCCCAAACATCTGTGTGAGGTGGGACATCTGTTGTGATTGGCAGTGGACAGTGGTGTGGGTGGAGCTCTGACTCGGTGGATGGAGGTGATGAGCATCTTTAATACCAGCCTTGCAGTCCTACCTGGCAGAAGCCTGTGTGGTTCAGGGACTCTGAGACTCTGACAGTAGTCTACATTTCCCTTCTCCTATAGCGCTACCCCTAGCAAGAAGGAAATGGAAGACAGAAAAAAAGCATGAGAAGAGGAGTAGCCAGATCACCCTGTAGAAAAAAATATGAAACTATATTCCAACTTTCAACTTCAGTGAAGCATTAATTACAAATACGTAACCAGTGAAGTTACTGCTACCATCGTTTGCCTGATCAATTTCACTAAGAGATTAGGTCACCATAAATTTGGAGGGAGAAGAAGGTGTGGTATTAAAATGGCTGAAAAATATAGAAATAGATTTTAAAATATTTACTGTTATAGATACTCACTTGAACACATATATGTGCTTGTTTTTTGACCTTTACTCTTTTTAGCATTTTTTAAAAATAAAATCCTCACCTTTCCTTTTCTCTCAAATTATTCTCACTGGTATTACAAATCATTTCTAATTCCAGTGTGAGTGTCTAACTCTAACCTCAATCTATCTGATTTATTGATTGGCTGGTTTCTTCACCTATGATCATTTTCCTCTGTTCCTTCTCTGGGAATTCATGATTCTATTTTCTTTTGATCCTCTTGTTTTTATCTGACCATTTGTGCCACTTTGGGCTGAATATCTTTATTCTTTCTTTTATGAGTTATAGTTATCTGTAGACCTGACTTTTAGTTAAATTTTTTCTTGTCCTTTAGGACTCAATACTCTATGTCAATTATAATTTAGACAACATCAGTCCTATATCACATTGACTTTATGATTGTACCTAAGGAAAATGATTTCTGGCAAAGCTTCAGATAGGAGAGTTCTGTTAAGTGGTAACAAATATTAAATTACCAATACTAAACAAGATGATCATTATTCTTGCATATATTATTTTGGATGTAATTGCCAGCACCATGAAAGTAAGAAATCTGAATAATAATCAATAAAAAAATTAGACTTCCATCAACATAAGGCCACAAATTTGGCAACCAATAAAAACATGACATCTGAATGAGAAAATGCTGGTTATAATACAATATATTATAATAAAAACCTTACCATGATTTAGTTTCTGATACATTGTTTCCACCAGACATTCCATGAAAAATACAGAAATCAATATAAAAACTCTACTGTATTCTTTTAGATTCACATGTAATTTAGCAATTTGCCTTTTCTGAAAGATATCTGTATTTTTCAAAATTTTAAGTAACCAGCTTTCATATAATCTATGTTGAATTTGAAAAGATTGTGTTGGAAAATAAACTCAGAAAGATTCTTACTATTAATTTCTTACTCAGAGAATGCTTTTAACTTCTGTTTCAAATAACCTTGAAATTTTCCTCTTTAAATTAAATATTTCTTTAGTAACTAATTCTACATGCTCCCACAAAGGATAGAATGATTTTTTATTTTGTTTTGTTTTGTTTTCCAATAAACTAATAAAATTTAAGAGGAAGCACTCTTATTTTTATTATGGACACACTTTTTCATAAGGACAAAAAATGTATTTTGTAAAGCCTCTTTCATAGTATGAATTATTATATAAGTCAGATGAAACTCTATTTTGAACATATGACTCCCTTTCACTGAGTCACATATTAAGAATTATCAGAAATAAAAACAACTTTTGGTACCTCTGTGATATTAGACTAGGCACAGTAACCATCCCGAGGCTTAGGTTCATTTGTAAAAGGAAAAAATGAAACCAAATAATGTCTAAGATCCCATTTAACTATAAGGCCCTGTTTTCTTTTGTGAATTGTAAGTTACCCTCAAAAACAGAGCCTCATCTTTGCACATGAAATGTCCCATTTCTCTTTTATAGTGTGCTATTTTAGGAATTTCCTCTCCATCTACATGTAAATATTACTAATTACCTAACAGGTTACTACAGACTACCCCAAACTAAGAAGAGAAAAAGAGAGAGAGAGAGGAGGGAGGTGGAGAGAGAGAAACAGAGAGAGAGAATTTTTACTTCCCTAAAAATTGAACTCACCTTGGCATTAATTCTGAACAAGAGGCGTGGGAGGGTTTTACTCGAATCCATGCTCTGCCGCCAAGGAAAGCTAAAGTGCATGAGAAGTGGATTCAGAAAGATTTGGCAGTAACCTTACGTTGGAAGAGACCCAGAGGAAAGCTGCTGCCAGACCCATGCAAGCTGGGCTTTTTGACTAATGTACTGTTGTTTCTACTTGACTTCCAATCCGTTTAACATTCAGTGATCACTGAAGCTTAGGGCACATCTTCAATGCTGCGACATCCTGAGGGTGTCAATCAGCGTAAAGAATTGTGTTCCTTCTTTTCTTTTCTTTTTTTTTTTTAAGATTTTATTTATTTATTTGCGAGAGAGGGTGGGGGGAGAAGGACAAGCAGCCTCCCCGCCGAGAGGGAAGCCTGCTGTGGGCATCCCAGGACCCCGAGATCATGACCTGAGCCAAAGTCAGACACTTAACTGACTGAGCCCCATGCAGGCGCCCCTGTGTTCCTTCTTTTCTGTAGCACTCTCCTTATTTGTGGAGTTTCTTCTCCCCTCAGCCTAAATTACCTTTTACCACCATGTAGTAATCTTGTGCTGTCAGTACCACAGTCTGCACTGTTAAGTGACAAATGTTAAATTCCTTAGGTACTAAACTGTGATACTCTCAAAGGGTGGGGCATAGTATTAAACTTACTTTACGTGGTTGAAAAGACTAGTTTTAGAACTCAAAACATTTTTAAAAATTAACATTAAAAAACGGTTATGTTTTAGAACAGATATTTAAACCATTGCTCCTTAAAGTGGGAAGTAAGAGAAAAATGATTATAAAAGGAGACTAGGGAAAGTGAATATGGACACAGGTGCAGCCAGATTCTGTTACCGTTATCGCTGTGCAGATAAAGCAAGACATTCAATTTTGTACACTTGTACACGTATCTTTTTGCTGAAATAAAAAGTATGCCTCACAATTTAACCTTCCTCCTTTTTCTGTGGCTTTGAAATAGCCCATGTTAGAGTTTCTGCTTTTTGTTGTTTGTATCATTTTCCAGACAGTTCACGATTTGACTTACTAGGAATACTCTAATGTTCTTTCAAAATGCAGATATACATATGTTTTCTGATTGGTGAAACGTGCTTAATACTTTTATTTTTAGATTTTTTTGTGCCTGCCCTATATTAAGCTTTCTGAAGAGACGTGAACTACACATGTACTTTGAAGCCTAAGAAAAATAAACTACGGTGGGCCTACTTCACAGGCATTTGTAACAGGAACCTTTCTGCCATAGGCGGATGGATGGTAAACTGAAGGATCCCGATGTTTGGTCCTGCTTAATATTCTTTCCAAGAATTTTCTATAGCATCAAACTTAGGATGCTATGTTCAGGCACCAACCAGTACTAATTAATATCATCCTTCAAAATTGCTTTTTATATTGTTGGATTGTCACAAATATTTGATAAGCAATTTATTTGAACACAGCACAATTTATTTCAGAAATTATAAATACAAACTTTCAGTTTTCTCTTATGATTACTCTAATGTTACATCATTTCATTTTAAGTAAGGTATTTTTCCTTCAATAAAGACTACTGAAAAGGTACCTAAAATTAGATATAAAACTTCTACTTCAGCAATAGATTTATGGGACTTTTTTTTTTCTTTGATTCCTCTCTACAATTTCTTGCAGCATTTAGATTGGTGGTATTATTGGAAACATCTCCATATATTACCACTCCAAAACAACTGTAGTGCTATGAGTTTAAAACACCATTGGAAGTCCTTCTTTTTCCATCTCATATTTCTAACTAAATTGTAACTTGATAATCTTACTTCTTGACTCTTATGACACACTTTTGCCTTAGGCTCTCTTCCAGTTTAGTTCTAATTACCATTGCAAAAATTAAAAAAAAAAAAAAATCCTTTCTGTTCTGACTTCATCACTCCTTCCTCACTAAGAATTCTTCTGATAAAGCAAACTGTTCTCATAAACATCAGGTACCTCTGGACAAGCTGAAGTAAACAAAATTGGGGTATTTATCTCAAGCTGAAAATTTTTGCCTGAAAGCTCTGGGGAGCTTGAAAATTTTAAAGCTTGGGAATTTTTAAATCCTATTCATTTGAATCCAACAGGAGTTGGATTATATGCACCATGACATACTACGGAAATATCAACAGCTGGAAGCATATGTAGTTTATCAGATTCAGAAACAGAGGGCTGGAGGGCATATAAATAAAGAAATAAAAAGAAATATTGACCACAGCTGAAGTAAAGGACATATGTGAGCCAGACACCATATGAGTCTATCCAAGACTGAGGAAATCAGTGATGCTCTTAATTGTGGGGTCGGTGAGGAAAATACCTGGGAAGGGCACTGTCACAGACCGAATGCTCTGCCAGCCCCTTCCCCAGCTCATCATGTTGAAGCCCTAACCCTCAATGTGATGGTGTGAGAAGGTGAGACCTTTGAGAGGTAATTAGGTTTAGATGAGGTCAGGAGAATGGAGTTCCCATGATGGGATGAATGCCTTTGTAAGAAGGGACACCAGAGTTTTCTTCTCTCCATCATGTGAGGATAGAGAACTGTAGCTACAGTCTGTAAGCCGGGAAGAGGGTTCTTACTAAGAACTGAATCAGCCAGCGCCTTGATCTGAAGTCTTCCCAGCCTCCAGAACTGTGAAGAATAAATTTCTGTTGTTTAAGGGACCCAGCATACAGTGTTTTGTTACAGTGGCCTGAGCTAACTAAGACAGTAATGTTCATCTACACTTTTCTGGATGTGATTGATCTGAAAATGCAATTAGTCTTAGAGATTTCCTGTTGTCTCTTTGTTATCAAGTTATTCTTTGAAAATTTAATGGAGTATTTCCAAAATCCAGACTACCTCAGTATCTGCAAGACAATGGCATGTGGAATTTGAGAATTTGGGCAATTCTAGCCTGTTATGTTTAATCTTGGAAGAGAATCCAAAAAATAATCACTAGAATGTAATCAAATTCTTTTATTTTTTAAAAATTTTTTAAGGTTTTTTTTTTTTATTTATTCATTCGAGACACAGGGAATATGAGCGGTGGAGAAGCAGAGGGCGGGGGAGAAGCAGGCCCCCCGCTGAGCAGGGATCCTGATGCAGGGCTCGATCCCAGGACCCTGAGATCATGATCTGAGCCGAAGGCAGACACTTAACCATCTGAGCCACCCAGGCGCCCCGTAATCAAATTATTTTAATCACTACTATAACTATTTTTTATTCAAGGACTGCCATTGAGTCATGATTGTATTTGTGAGTTTTGTTGGAGCCAGATATAATACTTTAATTTTATTAGGCAAAGGAGAGAAGATCAAAGTAGACTAAATATATAAATCATGCCTTCATTCCTCATGAAGACCATAAGTCATAGTGCCCTAAATCTGTAAAATTGTTGTGGAGCCTTGGAATATAGAAATGTGATAGGAATCTTGAGTCATCTCAGGTCCCTAATGTAGTCAGTTCCGTAATGCAACATATGTGTTCTTAAGAACCACTGCTTTTTGCAAAATCACACAATAGGAAACAAAAGACTTATGGAAAAATTGGGGCAAGGGACATAATACTCAAAAACTTTGTCAATGACGTCCAAAAATATAGGAACCTCATAAAACTGATGAAGAAATAATTAGAAATACACAAAAATGGATAAGAAATACCCAAATACCATAATAAATATTGTACTTTACCTTGGAAAAGACCTGAAGCTTGCTTGTGGAAATAAGCACCAAAAGATTGCAGGATGGGAATTATTGTGAAGTAGAGGAAGGAGGATTATCTGAAATCAGATGGGAAGTTATAATTCCACATGTGAACTGGCGTTGCTCACACAAATGGGTGGACTGATGTGGCTGGAAGGTATTTGAGAAGCATGTTTTTAATTTATTCCTGCTGAATTCACCCAGTTTCAGCTCATGTAGTGTTTCCCATCTCATGGAGGTATCTCATAAGCAAACAAGAAATTTGTGTTCTGTTTTAATTGCTCCCTAATATGTCATTCATCTTCAAACACATCTGCATTTTTGAAACCAGCATTAGGGGTGCTTGGGTGACTCAGTTGGTTAAGTGGCTGCCTTTGGCTCAGGTCATGATCCCAGGGTCCTGGGATCGAGTCCCGCATTGGGCTCCCTGCTCAGTGGGAAGCCTGCTTCTCCCTCTCCCTCTGCCTGCCGCTCTGCCTTCTTGTGCTCTCTATCTGTCTCTCTGTCTCTGTCAAATAAATAAATAAAATCTTAAAAAAATAAATAAAACCAGCATTAAAGCAGAGCTAACTGTATATAGATAAGTACACACATCATAGTGACTGTATTATATTCATGTTGTGAGATGCAAATTAGTTTTACTGAGACACAGCATCATCTATTTCATTATATTATATTGGAGCCATTAATCTGATTTGGTTCTAAAATCTTTTTTTTTTTTTTTAGTTTTAAAATTGGCATTAGCTTTATATGTAGCTGTATAAGACTAATGATCATGAAGACGTTATAGTGAGACTGTTTGTTTGTATGTCAATAACACTGTAATTCAACGTTATTTAGCCTTAGAGTTCCAAGATAATTTTTTCCCTGTAAAATGTAATGTAAAATTCTTACATTTTCAAGTTTAGGATATAGTGTTATAGAGAGCTTGTATCATCTGTTCTCACTTCTATCTCCCTACTGCTTTGTCTCAAATATGAGGGAATCCTACTATGTATTCAATGGTATAGTTCATTACCATGCAAATTCTCATGCTGAAAGAAGTATACCGTCATCTGGTAGTTGAATAATAATAATCATTCATGGGACACCTGGGTGGCTCAGTCGGTTAAGCGTCTGCCTTCAGCTCAGGTCATGATCCCACGGTCCTGGGATCGAGTCCCGCATCGGACTCCCCGCTCCGCGGGGAGCCTGCTTCTCCCTCTGCCTCTGCCTCTCTCTCTCTCTATCTCTCATGAATAAATAAATAAAAAATCTTAAAAAAAATAATAATCATTCATTATAAAATGCCTTATCCTCCATCTTCTATTTCCCCTCTCTTCTGGCTTTCAGTTAGTCCATAGCTAATTTAAAAGGAAAAAAGAAATGAAGAAAAAAATGTGAGATTTTATACATAGGACTGTATTCAAACTTAAAATTTCTAGAATTTAGAGGTTGTATTTTTAATATTTCTTTTGCAAATGTTTAACTAAACTTAATCTCTTCTCTAAAAAGATATCTGGGATTTGTGGAAGGTATATTAATTACTTAAGACCAAAAAAGTACCAAGAAGGATTGGTGACAACATCGTATACTTGATCTCAAATAGTTAATACAGGTATCAAGTTCACAAGCATATTTTTCTGGGAATGATTATACAGGCTTTCCCTTTTCAAAGGGAATTTGAGACTTAATAACTTCTGGCTAATTTTAGCAAATAAAAATACTTTACCTCCGGTTTTCAATATTTCAGGTGAAAAATGTTTCTTGGTTTGAGTCATCTGCTATTACTGCTTTATTTCTTCACTCCATTATTCTCTGAGGAGATGTGCATTTTAGATCAATATATATTGAATATCATACATTAAACTGGCCAAGTTTTGTTGAGTTGAAGACAATTTTCTAAGGGAAAATAATGTATCATCTCACATGTGAATTTCTGCTAGGAGGCAGTTGTAGGCAACTATGTTTAACCATCATTGCTGTGAGACTGATTTAAACTATTCTTACATTTCAGTATGAACACAGCACTTCCAGGCATATAAAATTTATTTCCCCTGCTCTTATTTTCCTGAAAATTAAAAATTGCAAAGCACTCCCTCTCCTTTTTTCCTCCCTCCTTTGCTCCTTTTCTTCCTCCCCACACCCCCATCTCTCCTCAGCCCTCTATCCCAGCATATAGCAGAGACCTAATATTTTTATATGCCCTAATAAAATAATTCTGAATACTTTTAATAGAAATGATTAACAAGGGGTGCCTGGGTTAAGCGTCTGCCTTCGGCTCAGGTCACGATCCTGGGGTCCTGAGTTTGAGCCCTGCTTCTCCCTCTCCCTCTATCTGCTGCTCCCTGTGCTCTCTCCCTCTCTCTCTCTGTCAAATAAATAAATAAAATCTTAAAGAAGGAAAATAAATGATTAACAAGCTAAATTTTATATATGTATATACATATAAATATAAAACTAGTTGCTTATCTAGCTAGACTAATTAAAACAGTGTAAATTTTGTAGGACATTTTAAGTTAAGGCAGACCTCAGAAGAAAGACTTTCATTAAAAAAAAAAATTACAAGCACACTAAGTGCTCAAAGTAAAATGAAGAATACTAAAATCAAAAGAAGTAATAGTCTTTGGAGAGAGATGGTGAGGGAAATCTGAGACCGGAAGCACAAGTACTAGTTTGTTAATAAGCAGAAGTGAAGTAGACATCAAGAAAGTACTTTGCTTGTAAATAGAACATACAAATGATAGCTTTGGGGGTGGGGAAATGGTATACTAAAAGAATGGAAAGAAATTCATGATAGCTGGTATGGAGACCTTTCATATGAGTGACGTCAAATAAGGCTGAAGAGAGGGAGTTGGTACTGAATAAGACAGAGTTTTAAAATCCAAAGAAAGAATTTGGTCTTTATTTTGAAGGCAATAGAAAATCATCTATAGGATTTTAATTAGTGGTTGACATGGCCAGATATATACAAAATAAAATCATAATATCAAAAATAGACAAAATAAAACGAGGAGGTGGGAATACATGTAGCCAGCTATTTCACTAAGAGACTATGATTGATCTGATCATTATCTATCCCCACAGAATTCTATGGCATTAAGAGAGCACTGTGATTTGGACTGATGGGATATCTGTGGAGATGGAGAGAGCTGATAGACATGAAAAAAGATATTCTGCTTTTACACGGGGCTTGGGAGTTTTTCCTTGTGTTGTAGGAACAATGGCACTGTCTTTCAACGGTACATTGGAGCTGTTATGTGGAGATGCTAAGATACAACGGAAAAGCCCAAAACTTCTGGGAGAATACTTGCTGGAAAATTACTTGGTCAAAACCTGACAATCTTACGAGCATCATGGGGGTTGATGAATACTGATGGAGCTATAGATGTCACCGACTAGCAGCTTCATTTTGAATGAGGGGTCGATAGCTGCCCATTGAAAGAAATCAGTTTGCTGACGTTCCTAAGGTGTAACTATTTCTAGCTCGTGCCAGGAGATTTACTTGTCTCTAATATGAAAAAAAAGGTGATCAGAAACAGCCCTTCATTTCACAGATTTGGAAAGAAAACACACAAGTTTGTTTCATCAGGGCAGATTTTATTGATTTTTAATTCTGTACTAAGATTATGAACCAACATCAAATCTAGGTTAATGTGACCTTGAGATTCAGGCCATTTTTATTGAATCATCATAACACACTCTGCCCTAGAAGGTCACAGACTGTTCACAGATTACTTCCCAGATATATCATGGTTTTAAATACAGGAATACAGATAAAAGTAAGTTCTTTAAAATGGAGACTTCTTGGGGGACCTGGGTGGCTCAGTCGGTTAAGTTTCTGCCTTCTGCTCAGGTCATGATCTCAGGGTTCTGGGATCGAGCCCCGCACAGGCTCCCTGCTAAGTGGGGAGAGGGCTTCACCCTCTTCCTCTGCCCCTCCCACTGTTCATGCTCTCTCTCTGTCTCTCAAATTAATCAATCTTGAAAAAAAGATGGAGAATTCTTTTTTTTCAGTGAGTCTTATAATCAAATTACTCTGAATATAGATGTTTCACCTTTGGGCACCAGTTTAAATTTAAAGTGTGTAATCATAATTAAAGCTGAGTGAAAATTTATATTGGCACTTGTAGGAAAATCCTTAATAAGATTTTTATGGAAGCTGATCACAAGAATACAGAGAGGTATGGGATATCTTGGCTTTGTGCAGGGTACTAAGTATGACTGGATTAATGGAGATAAGAGCAAAGTAGAGAGACAGGAATTACTGGGGAGAAAAATGCCAGGCATCAGAATGATAAGTTTGATTACCAGTCAAATCATGGACTATTTAGTTCTAATGTAACTGTAATCTTGAAAGTCGGATGCTGAAACTAAAAAATGTGGAATAGTATACTGAAAATAAAGAAAGAGAGCACGGCATAACAGAACAATTAAAAGAAGTTTTTGATTAACCAGGGTCACAAAGAAAGGTTGCTAATAAGACAATTTGGGTTAAAACTAACCAAATGTTGCATAGAATGGATTCAGTGTAAACAGTAATAGCATCTGTCAAACCTAGATGGTTGAGCCCCAAGCATGATCATTTTCCCTAAATAGCTATATGAGTTAATTGTTCTCAAGCCCATATTTAAATGCGATGGTCAAAACATGAATGTTTTTGCCAACTTGTCCTAATGAATCTTATTGTCTTTTTCCTAAAATGTTTGTTTCCTTACCTTAGTGAAAAGAATTTGATTTTGGAACCATAAAACTTATGACGCAGCTTAGGAGAGATCCGTGAGACAGACAAGCATATAGGTTAGTGGCCAGGCACATCACAATATTGCCCAAGTTTTAAGAAAATAAACAAAATGTTTGGGTCTCTAGAAATATTTCTTGCAGCCATATTAAAACACAAAGTATTCTTGATGTCATCACATAAGAGATAAAGCACACAGAAATAATATTTTCACTCTCTCTGCCTTCAAAAACCACAGTTTCTAGAGAGTCCACAATGACCTAAACATACGTACCAGGTATAATTCTAAGAAAATGAACCTCAATTAAAACAGGGTAATAGGTCCCGTATGGATTGTCCATGGGAAGTCTGAGGTGTCCTGTAAGAGGAGACATGAATTTGAGAGAACCAACCATACAAATGGGAGAGTTCCAAGCCAGGTGTGGGGATGCTTAATGCAGAAATCTAAGGCTTGCTGAAATCCAGCAATGGAACTAGGGCCATTTGGTATAATGAGTGACATATAGAATGGCGAATAGCTTGATATTATCAAATAGGATGAGAGAAGCTGTGAGACCTTGGAAAGGTAAAATTATTTAGAGATAAAGCACACCTTCATGTGAGAATTCAGTGAGGTAGCATATGTAGAATGTGGTGATAGACAAAATTTTAGTTACTACAACTCCCATAGTCCCTTTTGATGCTACTAAATCAACAAACCACTTCAAATTGAAGTAGCATTTTGTGTTAGTAACCTTGTTCTTAATTGCATTTCTTCTACGTTGTTCAAAAGACAAATGCATGTGCATTTGTATGTATTTCATATGTATTTCATGTGCATATGCATTTCAACATCAATAAATAATGTTTGACAGGGACGCCTGGGTGGCTCAGTCATTAAGCATCTGCCTTCAGTTCAGGCCATGATCCCAGGGTCCTGGAATTGAGCCCTGCATCGGGCTCCGTGCTCAGCAGGGAGCTTGATTCTCCCTCTCCCTCTGCCTGCCGCTCCTCCTGCTTGTGCTCTCTTTCTCTGTGTGTCAAATAAATAAATAAAATCTTAAATCAATCAATCAATCAATAAAGTATGACATTACAATAAAAAAAAGATATTTTGGAGATGGATCGAACATATAGGAAGTGAGGATTTGAAAAAGAACAAGAACAATGTCCAGATACTCAGGCATATCTTACATGGGTACACTATTTTCTGATATAAGAAATAGATGAAGACAAGTAGTTTATGGAGAAGAATATGGCAAGTGAAATTTTTGGCTATGTGAGAGAGTCAAATGAACGTATAGAAAAGAGAGTCTAGGCTCTTGTCATTTCGTCATACTCCTGCTGCTGAAGTCATGAGAATGGAGAAGATGGCCTAAGGAGGCAGTGGTGTATGTTAGAATAGAAGTCTTAAAACAGAAGTTTGAGATGCAGCAACGTAGAGTGGTCTTGGCAGGGTGAATCCAGATGAAGTGACGGAGGGGCTGGTGGAAAGGGGAAATATGAACTGAACATGGAAGGGAAGGGAGTGTATTTCTAGGAGGGGACGGTCCACAGGGTTTACTAAAGCTGAAAGGCAAAGTACAATGAGAGGCAAGTGGCTTTTGGCTTCAAGTTATGAAAACTATTTTTTTGAATCCTAGTATATTTCAGTCACATTCAGATTTCCATGTTCATGGCAAAAGACCTTGAATTTGGAAAACTTGGAAGGTATATTTGTTATCTGATGGCCTTGCAAAAATTATATTCTACTTAATGGGAACTGAAGAAATTAGTTCAACAATTTAATGAAACTCTAGATTTGGAAGAACTACTATGAGAGTATTTACACAAATTGGCATATGCTGTCCAAGTATTTCAAATATTTATCATTTTGAAAGTAAATAGCATTTAAGGATATTGTAAATAATTTGAACATGTAAAGTAGAACCATATGAATTATATGTATGATAACTAGGACTGTTATTAAGTATATTGGTTTTTAAAAAAAGTAACAAATGGTCAGATACATGAGCCTTTTGTGGATTTTACTTCTCTTTCTTAAACTGCTCAAACATTATCTCCTTTGTAAAATATTTCCTCTATGCCATCCTCTTGATGGAGTAAATCACTCTGCCCTTGTACCTACATGGGTAACTTAGGCACAGTGAGTATAAATTTTAACAACACTTTAGATGATGGTGCATATTAATGAGGTCCTATGCCTCAGGTTTTATTCCTCTGTGTCACCAGTGCCTAGTTTATGACTTGGTACATAGTAACAACTTAAAGAACGTTGATAAACTACTGAAATAATTTCTTGGAAAATATAGATTATAGAAATAGAGGTGATCTTAGATTCTTCTAGTTTAATCCCTTCATTTTCTAGGTGACAATCCTGACAGCCTAAGGTATTAAATGTCTTGTTCAGAAAATTTGTTCTTATCAAAGAAGGGCTTTAATCATCATATTTTTACCTGGAAATAAATGTATGAAATTATGAACACCAGTACAATTACTGTATTTTATTTCAGGAGGCAAAATAGTCCAATATAACATTTTTAAAGGCAGAGTAAAAAAGAATGCTAGAAGGTATAAACTAGGATAAGACATATATCCCCAATCAGGAAGCATACTTTTAAAGTGAATTAGGTATGCACCTTATAGAAGTTTTGATCTCAGAGATGCTTGTTCTCTACAAAAATATTTGAAGTGGTTTAGAAAAACATTTTACATTTCATACACACATAGATTCTATTGTTATATGGATAGAGAATATTTTTATTTTGAGATACAAAAAGAATAATTTCATATAATAGTACTAAAGGGAGACATACTTTATATTCATATTATGTAAATAAAGTATTCATTTTCTCTAAATGCAGTCCTTATGAGTTGGAACATGGTTTCTCAGGAACCAGACCAAATCAGAAAGCCTTCGTTTGAGTCACTAATAGACAATTTGCCATCCATCTGGAACAGTTTCACCTATGGGGAGAATATATAATAACATACAGCTATTCTTTTACAATCAAAGGGAATATCTATATCTCTCTGGGATGGGAATTTATTTACACATAATCATAAAATCTAAGGACTTCAGAAGACTTTGGGATCATTTATTCTAACCTTCTACTGGACATTTGAATTTCCAGAATAAAGTTCAACAAAGTTCCCTCATTTCTTTGAAATGCTAATGAATTCCTTAATTGTTATGAAGTTTTATTATGTCTTTGAAGGGTTCAAATTATTGAAAAAGTTCTTCATAATAAGCCAATCTACTTATAATTATTTTTGTTTCTACTTCTTAAAGCAATATATGGGAAAATAAAACATCTCTTTAAAATGCCACTTCAAGGGGTGCCTGGGTGGCTCAGTCAGTTAAGCATCTGCCTTTAGCTCAAGTCATGATCCCGCATTCCTGGGATCAAGTCCCACATCAGGCTCTCTGCTCAGCAGGGAGTCTGCTTCTCCATCTGCCCCTTACCCCACTCTCGTGTTCTCTCTCTCAAATAAATAAATAAATAAAATCTTAAAAAAAAATAAAATGTCACTTCAGGTGTATTTTTTTAAAGATTTATTATTTGAGAGAGTGTGCACGCATGAGAGAGAATGGGGGGTGTGCGGTAAGGGCAAGAGAGAGAGAGAAAGAGTCTTAAGCAGACTTCACGCTGAGCATGGAAACTGACACTGGGTTCCATGCTGGGCTTGACACCAGCTCATTCTCATGACCCCCATAGATCACAACCTGAGCCAAAAGCAAGAGCTAGAGGCTTAACCAACTGAGCCACCCAGGTGCCCTGGCACTTCAAATATTTGAAGGTGATTATAATGTAACCTCTACATTTCCATTTCTATAAGCAGTATCTTCTCATATTCTTCAGATATTCCTGTTATTAGATACTATTAGTATGCATCAATATCTTTATCAGTATTGTCTGATATATTTTCCATTGTGTCTATATCTCTATTTAAGTGTAAAAATCCAGAAGTGAATAAAGTACGCTAAATGTGATTTAACTAGCTCAGAAATAGTTGTAACTCATTTGGAGTTTATTTAACAACTATTTATTGAGCACATCCACGTGAGAAGCAGTTTCCAGTGGCCAGGATAGTCGGTGACCCAGGCATTATAGAGCCTACTGTCCATAAGAGACACATTTGGGTTCTGTGCTAACCAAGCCTTCCAGTGGTGGTTTGAAGGCACTTTTATACGACCCAGGTTGTGCATATCTCGTCCCAAGTTGCTTTAGTCATGTTCTATTGATATTGGCCATGGAGGGAATATCTACACCATGGAAATTAGGGAACACTCCAAATACTTTGGGTTTTTTTGTTTGTTTTCCTTGGTTTTGTTGTGTTTTGGAGAGCTGGTTTTTAAACATAAACAAACAAACCACTGTTTTTCATTTGTTTGGAGCTCCTCCCTCCCACATTTTTGGGACACTGACAGTAAATTTTTACTAAAGGACTTGCTCCCATGACTATAAAACATAAACTGGGACATTTATAGATACTTGAAAATAATATTTATTCTATATTATAAGGGTATAACATTTATTTAAATTTATTAACTATATCATGCTGATCCTCTTAACACTTATTTATTAATCAATAGCTTTAAATTCGATTCCTTCACCTTATAACAGTGACATAAATGTATAAGCTTAACTTGGAGTTGCTTCATTGCCTTGTTCATCAAGCATAATCACCCCTGAATGTACTACTGACTGCTCCTCATATGGAGAAAATCTGCCTCTTTCCTTTTTTATTGCTGCTTTCAATTTGTACAATCTTCATTTCAATTGCCATCTATAGTTTAAAGCCAAACTTATTACTAGAACCTCAGAGCACTAAAATCATGGAAATATCTTCAAGAGAACTCTCTTGCCTGGTTGAAGTATTGCCATAATACACACACATAGGTAGACACCTGTGATCTTAAGAATTCAGCAAAAGATTCACCACTGTCCGAGAAGACACAGACAATATTCAAGAGATTTTAATTGAGATTATTTAACATTTTATACTAGACAAGCAGATAGCAACCAATTTATGCATTCAATGAAGATCTGTTATTAGAAAAGATAACAAACGAGAGGAAAAGTAGCCCATTTTGAAGATCCTGGTACTAAAACTCAGTCTCAACAAGGTCAGGGTCCACTTGCTAGATATTCCATAAAGAGTATACTTTGAAGAATATTAACAGAGTTTATTGGATTAATGCCTGACACCTAATTATATCTGCAAACAAAATAAAGGAGAAAAATAGCTGAGTAAATGGAAAGCATTTTTCCATAAATACTTAGATACAGCAAATGCCCCAGAAATTGCTCTGGAGTTGGTATTGGCTGCTTCTGTTCTCTGATTTCCTTGCACAATTTATGGAAAAGTATGATCTACCTGTATTATTTGGCAGACCAAACCATTAACTGAATTTATTACAGTAGCTAATCAGTATTTGCAAAAATTGCCAGGAAAAGAAAAGGGAACTTATTAAAAGTAAACTCATGGTTTTATAAATTAAAAACTTCAAAATTTCAGGAAGTAAACAGAGAACTCATAGAGGTAGAAATATAGAAAGGCAAATGGGCAGGATTTTTAAAATGTTTCTGATGGAATGAACTGGGGATCCTTTGGGAAGAAAGATCCACATTAAAAAATAAAACAAGGGGCGCCTGGTTGGCTCAGTCGTTGGGTGTCTGCCTTCCACTCGGGTTATGGTCCCAGGGTCCTGGATTGAGCCCCACGTCGGGCTCCCTGCTCCACGGGGGGCCTGCTTCTCTCTCTCCCACTCCCCCTGCCTGTATTCCCTCTCTCGCTGTGTCTCTCCCTGTCAAATAAATAAATGAAATCTTAAAAAAAGATAAAAAATAAAAAATAAAACAAAACAACACACACAGCCAATCAATCCTGTATTCAAAATCCTCTCCAAACTCCAAAGTCCAAACCTTGATTGGAATAATGTCTAAAATACACAACCAATGCCTTCCCTCTTAGGGCAGTTTGAGGGAATTGTATTAACATTTATGCTCCATTGTTTCCATCATTGCCACTAGAGCAGACTGGTACTTAATGCGTTTGAGATACTTAAGTGGAACCTAAAGCTAATTGCTCACTATCCCAGAGCTGGAGGCTTTGGTCCCCTAACACTTTGCCCAGGTTTTAGCACATCCTGTAATTTATTTATCTTTTCAGGATTTTACCATAGATTGATATACATGTACAGAATTATTTCTCCTCTATTTATTAGGAGAATGAAACCTTTTTTTGTTTGTTTGTTTGGGTATGTAATCTATTTTACCTCAAGTAGAATCTGTTTAGAATTCCCTCCTTAATAGTAATCTGAGTGATTCTAATTTAACTCATGTACTGTCTCAGAATCTACTCTGTAAATAACCACAAGAGATGCTTTCTATTCTATTATCCATTTTTGTTCTCGATATCAAATAAGTTCATTATCCAATATATCCATCCAGTTAAGATAATGCTAAATTCTACTAAAACACTTCTTAATTTTCCTAATAGGCTTTCCATACAGTGTCATGAAAAATCACACATCTCATTAAAGAAACACAGATTTGTACCAGGCAGAAATTGTGATAAATCGCTTCTTTTTCCCATTGAAACTAACTCACTTGCATGTTTTTGTGAAATCCATGCCCACTAAGTAGTAACATTATATACTATCTTATTTTCTATATCAATCAATCAATCTTTGTGGTCTAGTATTATGTTCTTTTCCACATGAACTTCTCCAGTATCTTAAATTAGAATTCTCTAAGACTACACTGAAAGTTTCTTTTAATTTCTCAAGTTCTCAGAACATTGTGTTTCCTGTATATTCCATCTTTTATTCAGTATATTGGTGAATTTATACTAGCTTCCTCCTCAGTATTTGCATTAAAAGGGAGTCCCATAATTTTATTTCACTTTAAGTCACCAGGGACCACCATCTTTTAAGGATTTAACAACAGTTGTATTTATCCTGAATGGTTTCCTTAGGACAGGATTGCTCTATAGGAGAGCAACGCCTGTCTTCTTCCCAAGTGAGGGTTATCCTCCAAATCACCAGGTCAGCTGCAATTTCATGAATGCTTACCTTCCCAGGCAAGATTGGATAGTGAGAAAGGCACAAGGGCTAGTCCCCTATTACATTTAGTTCAGGTTGACACCTAAATCCTTAGCCACAAAGAGCTACAAAAGCATCTTCATTCTCATATAAACCATTTTCAGAGCTTTGGGATTGGTTGTCCTTGATTAAAATACATTTTTTACCTGATGTTCTCTTAAGAAAGGAGTGCCTTAGGAATATTCTTGTAAATTAATGAAAACAAACAATATCCAGTTGCCCAGTGAAACTCACTTTAAAGAAGAAGACTTGCCCAACTTCTTATATTCAGTAGTCAGCTGCTATGTAAGGGCTTCCTCCTCTTTGTTCTAGAATCTTCTCTCAGGGGCTATTTCCATGTACTGTATAACACATCTCCTAAAGTCCAAAATACATCCCTCTTTATGGCAGAGTAAATGTTGGTTCTTTCTGTTGGCCATCTTACACTAACTTATCTCAGCATTAAATTCTGACTGACAAACTTCAAAGCACCTTCTGATTGTTTTCTAATTATTGCCTCATTGACAAAATCTCATGTTTACTTAGTGACAAATTAAAGCGTATTTCTGATCTTTTATCTTTTTTTCCTCTCTTATGGATGGGCCCTGTCAGCCATTTTTTTTTTTTTTAATTTTTTAGGAAAGCCATTCCCACAACCTATTGTTTCACTAATATGAGAAGAGAGAAATATTCTCTGTGCCTTCTAGCTGAAATTATTGCCCTCCTTAGGGCTTTATATTCTTGCCTTTTCTAAAACTTGTCTATATTTGCAGTCATACTTGCTGTGCATTTGATATGGTTTGTGGTTAAAGAAAACTGGAAACAATGAATTTCTCATCTACAAAGGTAAAAGCTCTCAAATGACCCTTATGTTTCGGTTCTTTAGGATGTCTTGTAACTGCCTTCTGTTGCAAAAAATGCTATTGTGATGTTACATGTGGAAATGACCTGGTTGATCAGAGATCATTTCCATTTATGAGGCCATTCTTTTGTTCAAAGAATGTACTCTGATAACTCTATTTGTTGCCAGATATTTTGTGATGTATCTAGAGTCTTGGCAATGTGACTTTGCAGGCCCTCTCATCAAAATATTGAGTCTATGTTCCTTCAATCTAGGCTTTCTTTATGATTTGATTTGTCAAGCAAATGTGGCAAAACTAAGAGTATGTCAAACCTGAACATAGGCCTTGAGACCTTGTGGTGACCTTCCACCTCAGTCTCTTGGGAGCCCTCTGCTATGTGAACAAGTCATAGCCATCGTTCTGGAGGATGAAAAACCATAGGAACCAGGGTAGAGTTAGCCCTGTTGTCCCAGCTAAGGCTCCAGAGATGTGGAAGAGTCCAAACAAAATGACCAAAGCCACCTAATACACCCACAGATAATAGTCAACATATGAGAAAGCCCAGCCAAAACCAGAAGATGTTCCCAGCTGAGCCCAATATAAATTGCCAATTCTAAATTGCTGCTATATAAAAATATATATAATTGATTTGTATACTAATCTTGAGTCTAGCCATATTGCTAAATTCAGTTATTAATTCTACTAGTTTACAAACTACTTTATATGTTCTACATGATACATACAGGATAATATCAACTGTAGACAATGAGAGTTGTTGATTTTCCTTTGTAATTCACTTTTTAAAAAATTTCTTTACCTTAAATCATTTAGTAGACCACCAGTAAAATGTTAAATAGGGTTAGTGATGATGGAGACCTTTGTTATGTTCCTGCTCTCAGGAAGAAAGCTTTAAATTGAAATTTGCTAACTTATTAATGAAATAAATCAATAGAAAATACAGAACATCAAAATCTTGCATCATATTTCTGGAAATTTCCATCTAAGTTGACACTGACCTATTAATCACTTGCCTTGAAGTGTTTGATTAGTTATGATTCTATAATATATGTCCATATTTATTTTATTTATAAGATTATCACCAATAATTTGTCAAAATCTTGACTAAAGAACTAAAGTACTAATGCAGTGTATCCACTACATATTTCTGATCTACTCATTTAGCTACTCTCTGAAGAAAGCAAGCTAATAAGTTTGTTATTTCTTGTTGTTAGTGAATGCATGTCCATCTTAGTGAGAAATACCTTTTATTTTTAAATTCAGGTAAAATATTTCTCTTCTATTATTATCATTGATAATAACTGTAAAACAGAACACATATGATTAAAAACTATAAAATGGATACAGAAGAGTATGAAATAAAAAGTGATGATTTTTCCTGTCTTCCCAACCCAGTCACATTTACCAGATGGAAATACTATTAATTCCTTCTAATATTCTTCAAGATAATTTACATATCATTTGATAAATGCATATATTATTTACACCAACATATTTGTATCTTACACAGATGGTTTGGCATCTTACTTTTTTCACTTAAAAATATATCTTGGAGATCTTTCCAAATAAAAACTTAAGTGATGTATCTTGTTCATTTTATAGATTCTTGTCAAATTAGCTTAATTGGGAAATATAACTCACACCTAATATAATTTTTCTCCTATGAGACCAGTGTCTTTCTTTTTCCCTTCCTTCCTCCCTCCCTCACTCTCTTTCTTTCTTTCTTTCTTTCTTTCTTTCTTTCTTTCTTTCTTTCTTTCT
>NW_023270431.1:16343264-16465131 GCF_011800145.1 Mirounga leonina
TCTTTCTTTCTTTCTTTCTTTCTTTCTTTCTTTCTTTCTTTCTTTCTCCTATTGAAATGTGGAGAAAATAGACATACCCCATTTAACTGGAACATCATTTGGGGAAGTAAGTCAGGAATATATATATTCAACTAGTAAATGCTCTTATCCCATGGAAAAAAAAAATTCCACTGTTAGGGTTCCTTTATATCTAGCATTTTTTTGTTTTGTCTTATTTATAGTAATGTAATTTATCTTATTTTTTTTTTACTGCTAGAATTTTTGTGAAACTTACATGTGGCATTTGGATTTTCAGATACCAGTCAATTTATTATTTTTTGCCTTTTTTTCCAGTTTTATTGAGATATAATTGACATATAACATTGTATTAGTTTAAAATGAACAATATAATAATATATATGTTATATATATTACATATATTATATATATATATAGTGAAATGATTACCTCAAGTTTAGCTAACATCCATCACCACACACAGTGACAATTTTTTTTTCTTTTGGTGAGACTAACATTCCTCTCTCAGTAGTTGATACAAGAGGTAGATGAAAAGATCAGTAAGATAGAAGACTTGAATGACACTACTAAGCAACTTGACCCAATTGTCTTTTTTTTTTTTTGAGAGAGAGAGAGAATGTGTGCACAAGTTGGGTGGGGAGCAGCAGAGGGAGTGGGAGAGACAAAATCTTAAGCAGACTCCACAAACAACACAGAGCTCTATCTCAGGACCCTGAGCCAAAATCAAGAGTGGGACACTTAACTGACTGAGGAATCAGGTGCCCCAACCTAACTGTCATTTATAGACTCTTTCATCCAACAACAGAAGAATACACATCTTTTTCAAGTGTACAAGGAATATTCTCTGAAATAGATCACACCTTGAGAGACCATATAAAAAGCCTTAATAACTCTAATCCCTGTCAGGAAAGGTAGGACAAGGGAGGGAGGTAAAATTGCCTTCAGATCCTTTCAGTATGGAAATGATGATTACAGAAATGCAGATTTAATGATTTAAATATCTGTGTTTTCTTTTACTAGCTGTATGCCAACGAAGAGTTTATTTAACTGTGTAACAACACAACCATGGCTTCAAGGTCTGTATAGTAGTAGTGATAATGTGAAAATCCTTGTCTTATTAGATTGACTTAAACATTAAATGAAGTTGCTTTATTGAAGTTCCTGTTATATACTTACATATATATTATATATTTTAACTTCATATAAAAAAAAATCTTTTTCAGGACATCAAAAATCTAAATCTTTCTTGTGAGACTGTTTTCATTATCTTTCTTCTTCTGTTGTTGCCAATCATGCACTATTAGCTATAATTTTTACAAAAGTCCAAAACACTTTTTCATGAAAAATATCTGGAAAAATTAAAAGCATGAGATGCTTTGATTTCAAAATTGAAAATCTTTCAACCAATATCCTGTTACTATAAAGTTATTTATTCAAGGTTTGTCATTGAAATAGTCCTACTAAAATCAATTGAGTTCACACTGATTTTTAACTATTGAAGAGTTATAATTACCACACATGTATATTTTTAAGTTAGCCATGTTTTTTATTTGAAATGAAATTAGTTACATGTATCTACAAAGGCAGAGGATTAGCTAAATCATTTTTATTCATTCATAATATGAACACATCAAACTTGTTTTTGGAAAATTAATGACAAAGATATTTAGATTATGGTAAAAATTTTAGATTATAAAACAATATGTAGAGTATAACTCATGCACATGTGAGAAAAAAATCTTGGAAGCATGTATATTGAAATGTTCATAGTGAGTATAAAATCATAGGTGATTTTTATTTTTATAATTTTTTGTATTTTTGGCATATTTTGAAATAAATGTACATTACTTTTGCAATAAGAAAAATACAACAGAGATTTTTTTTTTTTAGTTATGGGTAAAATTTTGTAGATTGAATAAAGAATGTGTGCATTTATAACAGTGAGTCAGAAAACATGTAATTAGTTCAATCAGGTGCCTTATTTGCCCCAAAATGGACTGACTTTTGGTTTACTTAAATTGATCAGCGATTTATTCTGGTATCAGTAGGCACTCTCTAAGAGATTCTTTTGGAAGACATTGTGCCTATTGAACATAGTTTGCTTTATTTTTAAAAGTAATTTTTCAAAATTCATTTTTTGCTACAGGTGTTGCCTCATGAATATATCATGTGTCCATTGGGCATTCCAGTGGTTAATAGACTAAATCTCTCTAATTATAGAGGAAATCAAGATGTGTTGACAGCTCTGCTATTTTTGGGGGAGTGACAACCCTGGGTGCCTGTCACATTCTGACATTCAAGCTACACTTCCTGTATCAGAAATTCTCTGTAAAAATAATTGCTCTGGAAGTGGCTCACAGAAGAAAAAAATCACACATATTTTGTCAGCTTTGTCTAGTCAACTGTGACATCAATCCCTGCCCCCTGCTTTTCTCCAGATTTAAAGCCTAAAGAGTTAGCAACAAAAAAATACGTTACTAGGATCCCCTCCTCTCAAGGTTAGTGTGGAGTTGTGGAAAGGGCATGAAGCTGGGAAACATGTGGCCTGAGTCTGGGCACAGTTCTAATTTGTGACCATATTGGTATAGCTTCATTGGAATTCACTTTCTTGTCATAAAAGTCAACTACATTTTTGCCAACCTCCATTTGTTTCTAAATTTCTGTGATTTTTTTTTTCTTCCTTCTGGATTTAGAAGGGAATTAGTTTACTAAGCTTTTAAGACATATCCATTCCTCTTAAATAGCAACTTTGGTCTGTTTGCAAGGCTAGCTTTCATGATACATTGTCTCTCTTAATTCCTAAGTTTCATTTTAACCATCATCAGGAGAAATAGTTTCTCACACAAAAGGCTAAACATTTTTATAAATATTGTTCATAAACAAATTTCCATCATTTAATAGCAATAACTGTATAGACTTATATAGGTCTCATCTCTTTGTGATACCTACCTGTCAATACACACACCCACACACTCACACCCCCCACATACACATGCACTTAGGAAAAACCTGTGTGATCCTGAATTTATGAAGCATTTTTGATTCCTATGTTTAAACAACCTCTGTCCAATGGGCTGAAAACTGTATTCTCTTAATAGTGACTCGTTTTCTTGCTTCATTAATCAAACTTAGGAAAATTTAGGAACTATATACCTGTATGCTTCTCGTATTCCTAATTTGTTCGATGTAGTTTTTTTTTTTTTTAAGATTTTATTTATTTATTTGAGAGAGAGAGCAGAGCAAGAGAGAGAGCACATGAGTGGGGTGAGGGTGTGGGGGAAAGAGCAGAGGGAGCGGGAGAAGCAGGCTTCCCACTGAGCAGTGAGCCTGATGACATGGGGCTGGATCCCAGAACTCTTGGGATCATGACCTGAGCCAAAGGCAAATGCTTAACTAACTGAGCCACCTAGGTACCCCTGTTCAATGTAGTTTTGAATAATTAAGAACAGTGCAGCTAATTTAGCTAAAATAAAGTGTGCTGAAAGATTTATGTAGAGCTCTTTCTTATGGCACATACATGGTCCACTTACTAAAAATAAAATAAATTCTTGGAAATTTGAGAAATTTTTGGAATATAATTTGTATTTAAGTTTACATTTCATGACTTTAAAATCAAGAATAATGTCTAACCCTAAAATGGGTGTACTGGTTGATTTCCATAAAGTTTTTAAATTGGTAGAAAGAGAATATTTATTCCTTTGTTTTCTAGGAGATTGTGAACGAGTGGCAACACATTTGAATTCATTAAATAAATAATCCAAAAAATTTAGAAATCATTCAGTACATCTGTAAATACCCAAGTAGAACTCATTTAATGACTTCAATTAAATGGTGGCTTAAGTAATTTCTTAAAAGTTTTCTCCTGATAATCACTGTTTATCATGTCTAAAATGTGAAAATTTGAGAAACATGTTTTGGTCAGATGTTTTAAGTTTAAAGTAAGCCAAATTCAGCTTACTTTATTTCAACAAGAATTGAATTCCATTGTCCTGAATATATATTATCACTTGAAACTCATGTATTTTTGAAAAAAAAAAATCTCATTTATTTTTCTCTATAGTATAAATATATTTGTACTACTCAGTTTTTCCTTTTCTTGTCACACTTCAACTTAATGTTACTTGAGCTATTGATTTTACTCATTTCCTTTATTTCTACCTTTCATGCATCACCATATTTCTTTTAGTTCCCATATACAAGAAGCATATCCATTGCTAACTGTCAGGATTGCAGTCACAATGACAATAATACCACCAGCTACCATACATAACTTGTTTAGAAAGTTTTGTACTTTTTCATAAGCATGATACATGTTTGAATTGTTTGTGAATCTCTTTCTCTCACCATGACTTTTTCAAAACGGGAACCTCTCCTTAGATATGTAGTAAATTTCAGCAATGGACCCAAGTTGGATCTCCAGTAATTCCTATCTGTGCTTGACCTTTGCCTTATATATTTGCTTTGCATCTCTTTTATGGGTATACATAGTTCCCTGTCCCTGGGCTCAGCGATGTTTTGGCCAATTGGATGTTAGCAGATCTGATGTAAGGAGAGTGTTAAAAAGGGTTTGTGTGATTGGGTTTTATCTCTCATGTTCTTGTACCATCACAATGAGAAGGACATTCTCAGGTTATCTGCTGGTTTCAGAAGAAGGATAAGAGACCATAAACTAGAGATGTCCTAGACTAGAGTGAGTGGGCTGACCCACTGACCCAGAATAAGCCTGGTTGAGATCAACTTCCAGCTGATGCTGAGACTTATGAGAAATAAACACATATTATAGTATGCCATTGATGTTTTTGGTTGTTTGCTATGTGCTAATTTTGTGGTGAAAGCAAAATGATTCAAGATTTTTCCAAAATCATCAGCCATATTAATGATAGTTGCAGAAAGATTGGTTGTCTCAAAGGTATTTTTCATTCATAAGTCATTATCAATTGAGAAAGTATTATTCACATACATAAATTTCGTGATGAACTTGTGATTTAGTTCATAATACTAGATTTAAATCTGTGCTGTACAATGTGTTAATGCCATTATTTTTATTATCTTCTATTTGTTTCCCACTTTCGTCACTACTTTAAAATATATTTTTCAATCTTTAAAATATTTCAAGATGATATCATAAGTCTAAAAAAATCTTTAGGGGCTTTCTTTATTGTTAAAGTTTCAATTAGGTCACTTTTAACTTCATTAACTGATATTGAGATCCACTTTGAATGATTGAATAGAATAATGCTCAGATCAAATGCACATTTAGTGAAGACTTTCTCAGTATCCCACAGCACAAATTCCCCTTCTCTGTGTTTCCATTTCACATTATTCTAGCATAATACTTAACATAATGGTAGGTAGGTAGCTAGGTAAGTAGGTAGATAGATTTTTTTTTTTTAATGTGTCTATCTCCTTTGAGGGTGCTGATTATATTTTTCTCATTCACAGAAGCTTGCAAAAGTGTCAACAAATGTTTAGTTTTGGAATTCATCAGATAGGACTGTGATAATTAATTTTGTGTGTCAACTTAGCTGGGTCATGGAGTGCCCAGGTACTTGGTCAAACATTCTCGATGGGTCTGTGAGTGGTTTTGGGTGAGATTAACATTTGAACAGGTAGATTGAGTAAAGCATATTGACCTTTGATATATTTATATCAGTATCCTTAGATCTTCTGCTGGTCATCTCAGACTTCAAGCAAAATGATATTATATATTCATTTTTTTAATCAGTCATAATATCACTTAATTTCCTATTCTTAAAAAATGATTATGAACTATTTCATCCTTCCCTCTCTTTCCTCTCCACTTTTAATATCTCACTTCTTTTGTTGCAGGGTTATTTTCATATTCTCTAAGTGGACAAGTTTACATTTTGTTCTATAACCATATTTTTTTTCCTATCATTGAACAATAATCCTAGAGTCCAGTTCTGATGGGTTCTCTTCTTGACTCTGAACTAGTTGCTGTCACAGTATTTTCATTTTCTTCATAGACACTACCATGCTTTGTGAATGTTTGAAAACATTTTTGCCCCAAATAATTTCCTCTAACTTCCTCCTGAAGCATCTGTCATCTTGCTCTAATTTGGTATAATTAATTGTTTTATAGGTCTGTGGATCTTTGATCCTGAAATTTTCCAACATTGCTGTTATTGGTTAGATCTACCCTTTCCTTGATATTATATCGGTTCTTCAATTACTTTGACAAAGTAAATATTTAAATAATTTGTAACAAAATGTGCAGCAGAAATAGTATTTCTGAATTCTTGAAATTTCTTCATTCCTGAAATGTTTTTATTCTTCACTTCCACCTGAGTACTATTTTAGCTGGATATAAAATTTTTGTCCTCAGAAATTACAAGATCTATTTTTTATTCTATCATAGAATTTTGTTGATGAGAATTAAGATGCTAGCCAGATTGTTACTTTTTTGTAAGAAATTTGCATGCTCACCTCTTCTCCCTCTTAAACTCACACTAAAAGCTTTAATATCTAATTTTATTCATGGCGATATGAAACAGTGCTAACCCACATGATAGATACTGGACATTTGTTGTTGCACAATTCAGAGGTAGCTAGTGCAACTGAAGAATATATTCAGGGTTCAGCAGGTCACAGTAACTTCCTTAATTGTGAAAAGTGATTTCATCACTTTCTCTCCTCTGATTCATCAGGTACCACTCCTCCATTTGGGTTTATATCACCTAGAAAATGTTTTTTTGGCTTTTTTTATTGCTGTAACTTGGCCTTTTTTTTTTTTTAACCTCTACTATAATTCTATTATATAGGAGAGGAGATAAATGAATGTGTTCAATCCACATGCCTGTCTCTATTATCATGTCTTTAAAAAATGAGTTTTCTTTAGTTTACTCAAATAAAGAAGATTAAACTAGGCATAAAATTCAGTTGTTCTAGTCATTATGGCCAGAAAATCATGTTGAACTGTAATAATTCATTCCCTATTATGTTCTAGTTACTTTTCTAATTGTTTATGGTATATTCAACTTTTCAAAGTAATGCTATTTTTTATTATGTCTTTAAAATAACCAAATTGCAAATTTGAAGAAATTTTTGAATAATGAATATGTTTTCCATTCTATCAGCAATAGCGTAATAAACACTATACATGACACAAACTACAGCCAAGCACCTCTTAATGTATTCCTGGTGGGTACAATATCCATTCATCTATTAGTTTTACTTTAATATTTTATGAAATTATTCATTAACTGTGTCATTGAACAATTAGATTCAAATTAGAGGACTTTATAAAAATAATGAAAAGATTAGTTACAAGGAATAACAAAATTCCTGTTCTTTATAACTTAGTGGGGCAACTTAAAAATGAAATTTAAAATCAGTTCAATTTTAATTCTTTTAAAATATCAAAAGGCTTGTGCCCAGAAAATGCAATCACGTCATATTTGTATAGAGACATTTAGATTATGCAAAGTAAAGCATTCATTACTTCTGGAGTGTAGCAGTAGTTAAAAAACTAAAATTTCACCGAAGGAAATAAAAACTAATAACCTTCCAAAAGAGTTAAGATTTCTTTTATTAGATACACATTCATCAAAACAAAGTTTAAACTGAAATTTAAATGTATGCTATCATTGTTTGCTAAAACCATAAAATTACCTGATCATGCAGTCATTAGCAGCTTTGAGTACTTTGCTCTGAATTAATTCCACTCTATTGGGAGATAATTACAAAAGTTTCTAACTTGTAAGGTATGGAGTTATAGAGAATATATTTTATGTTTCTGAAGAATTTGGGCTTTCTGAGAAAAATCTTAACTAAAAGTCTAAAAGAGCAAGTCTTAGAAGTTAATTTACAACAGCGAGAACCTGGGAGAGATTTACTCAACTCCAGAAGTGTACGTTTACTTTTCAAACAGTGCTGAGAACTGGGACAGGGAGATACCTGTGGGTTGCAAAGCAGAAGACAATGTTCTTATCTTTCCCCAGGAGATATTTATTTACATTACAAAAGAGGATATAAATCAGAACCTTTCCAAGAAACAAACGGTTTTCTTCCTCCTTCAAGGAGGGGAGAAGGAGAGTGTATACCTAAGTATCCAGGTTCATTTTGTTGGTGTTTTCATCTACAGCACAGAGCCATTACATACAGGTGACATCTGGTTTTCATCACATTGCCATGGGGCAAAAATTAGTATAAAAGAGAGTCAGGGCAGTCACTATTATGTAAATAATAATTAAGCTGTATCTGCTCCAGAAACCTCCTGTATGCATTCAGATTATTATTAATAAATATGAGAATTGCAAACATACCACATGCCTTTGATTTAAAAACGGCTTTTCTATATCAAAGTTGTAAGATTTGGGCTATGGTTTCATAGGTTTTAAACTTTTAAATTTCTGATCAATTTATAGTTCTTCTTGATGTACAGTATGAGGTAAATATGTAAGTATATACTTATACACCTGGCTACCAGGTTGGCCCAACATGATTTATTAAAGTGACTATCCATACTTCTCTGTTTTGTTTTGTCTTTTGTTTTATAAAAATGAGTTGTTTCTGGCACCAGTGAATATTCATGGCTTGTACCAGCCTCGGAGCTAGAAACTCTAAGCCAAAAGCTCAGTCTCTCCATTTCCTCCCTCCCTCTCTCCTTTTCTTCCTTTTAGCCTTCATTCCTCCATATTATCTTTTTTATTGCTTTTCTTTTACCAGTTTATTGCATTCTGCAAATTTTGATATATTATACTTTTGGACCCGTTCACTTGCAAATATTTGAATTTCCCTTATGATTTTGTCTTTGACCTATGGATGACTTAGTGTGTGTTGCATAATATGCAAATATTTGGGGTTTTCCTATATCTGTTGCTGTTAGTTTCAAAATTTAATTGCCTTGTGGCCAGAGAAGATACTCTGCATAATTTTAGCCCTTAAAATTTATTGTTAGTGTTTTATGTTCCACTATATGAGCTTTCTTGGTGAAAGTATTCTTGAAAAGAATTTAGATGTGAAATTGTTGGGTGTAGGGTTCTACAAATGTCCATTAGAACAAGATTTTTGATACTATATTAAGTCTTCTATATCTTTACTAATTCCTTGACTATATGTTTTATCAATTATCAAAAGACAAATATTAAGACAAAAGACAGATATTAAAATCTCTTACTATGATTTTGGATTTGTCTTTCTTTAATTTTGTCAAAATCTATTTCATGCTTTTTGAAACTGTATTAGACACTATAATACATTCATAATTTTATGTCTTCCTGATGAATTATTCTTATCATTTTGAAAAGCTCTTCTTTATCTCTGGGAGTAGCCTTTGTCTTGAAGTCTATTTGATTTGATGCTAAACTAGCAACTTCAGCTTTTTTCATTCTAACAAGAATTTCTTTCAAGATCATTTCCTGCAAGATCTTTTTCTATTTCTTTACTTTCAATCTATCAGTCTTTGTTAAAGTGTGTTTTTCATAGGGAACATCGCTTATTGATTCACACTGATAATATATACCTTCTAATTGGAGTGTTTAGAACATTAGCATATAATGTTGACTATTGATATTATTGAATTTTGTACCATTTTGTCATTTTTTCCCATTTTTCTTTCCCGTGTTTGATTTCTCTCTTCTCTCTTTCAAGTCCTCTTATATGACTTGTTTATCAAAATTCCATTTTTAATGTATTTATTGGCATTTTAGCTATGGTATGCATCCTTAAATTTTCGGTACTACGTTCAGTAGTCTTTCTATAATATATCTATGCATGGATTAGAAATAATTAGAAACTATTTTTCCTGGATTTCAGAGAGCATTTTGTATATTTGACTTGGTAAATTTTATCTGTTATCTCTTCTCTCTGTTTATGGAATTCCAATTTTTATATTAGATCATTGTGCTATGTATCATGAGTCTTTTACACTCTATTTCCAGTCTTCTTTTTCTTTGTGCTTCAACTGGAATATTTTCTCCTAAGTGATCTTCCAGATTACTTATCCTCATTTTTTGTGATGTTTACCGTATTATTGATGCATCTTAATTATATTTCTGGTATTTTTTCTATTCTAGAATTTTTACTTAACTCTTTTATAAATTACAGTTGCCTGTAATATTATTCTTTATTCTTGAACTAATTATGATTACATAAATTCCTTTTCTAATATCTCTAATATCTAGATCACCCATGAGTCTTTTTAAAAATTTCTATATTTTGGGATGCCTGGGTGGCTCAGTGGGTTAAGCATCTGCCTTCGGCTCAGGTCATGATCCCAGGATCCTGGGATCGAGCCCCACATTGGGCTCCCTGCTCAGTGGGGAGCCTGCTTCTCCCTCTCCCTCTGCCGCTCCTCCTGCTTATGATCTCTCTCTCTGTGTCTGCCAAATAAATAAATAAAATCTTTTAAAAAAATTTCCATATTTTAAAATTTTAAATAGAAACTTTGTGTTTTAGGACACTTTCAAATTTATAGAAAAATTATATAGTATAGAGAGTTCTCATATACCCCACAGCCAGTTTCTATTATTATCTTACATGAATAACATTCATTTATTAAACTTAATGAACCAATATTAATACATTATTATTGACTAAAGTCTATGTTTTATTCAGATTTCCTTAGTTTTTCCTAATGTCCCTTTTATGTCACGCTATAATTATGCTCTAGCCCTGCTGGTGCTGTGATGAGATGTGGGGGAGGGGAAGCATTCTATAATCTCATGAATAAATATAGTCTTTCCTTGGGTCTTTGTCTCTGGGCTGTACCCTTTACAAATATTTCTCCAGTGCTATAGTATTTTTCTCCTTATATCAAAAGGGAGAAACAGTAAGACTAGAGAGGGCTTGAATGTGAGGCATGCCCTTCTTCCAGGTGGGATAAGGCTCTGCTAAAATCTCCCTTCAGAGTAGGCCTTTGTTAGAGAGGATGTTCCATGTGCATTCTATAATGACTACTCTTGTCCTCCTGCTGCCAATCATAAAGGGATCTTTCCTGGATCTTGACCTTGAGAAACTGGTGTGTTTCCTCAGGGCAAAAAGTATGAGTGTCCCTAAAGGACTCCAGGCCCAGGAATTTCTCACTCTTAAACTAATCTATACTAATCTTCAGCAATTAGTCAAAATTACCATGTAAGTATACCTGTCAGTGCTTATGGCTCTGATGGCTTCTATGCCAGGTGAGCAGATCCAACCCATGACTCTGGATTCACCTGTCCCTTCAGATTTGGGAGTGGTAGTGGGCTCCGCCATCTCAGCTCTCTAATAGGTCAAAAACATTACTTTCAGTTTTGCTTCAGCTTTGCATCATGTGAGTATGGCAGTGATGACTTCTAAGCTGTTTTTATTTTGGTGCCAAAGCTGGAATTCCCCAGTCTCTTTTAGTAGGAACAGTATGTTGACTTGTGGGTCTTTTTACCTTGTTTTGCTGCTTTTGATTTGTTTGGTTTGGTTCATTTGCTCTTCTTCCTTGGAATGTCTATGATCTATTGAGTGCCAGATTCTTTAAAAAAAAAAAAAAAGTTGACAAGTCTCTACCTTATGTTATCTTCCTCTTAAAAGGATTTATTTTTTTTCTGGAAAGCAGAGAAATTTTAGATCACCTTGATCCAGGTAAGGGTGTTTGTCAAGGTGTGTTAGTGTTAGTTATTTTCAAATGTTCTCTAAAGAATAATTCTTGGTTTTAGCCACTCTGTGATTTCAACTTAAATTCTCTCTTTTTTCTTTTCCTTTTTCTCTTAACTAAAGAAATTTCGTCTTGGTGGGACCTGAATTCCAACCTCTGTCTCCTCAGCATTGCAAGACTGCTAAAATTTTTGTGGAGTGCTTTAGTCACATAGCTACTGCTTTTTGCTTTGTGTGGGTCACTCCTTGCATATGCAATTTAAGTGTCTGCAAATACCTTATTATGGGCCGAATCGTGTTCCCCAAATTCATATGTCAAACCCCAGTGCCTCAGAATGTAACCTTATTTGTAGATAAGGTCTTTAAAGAGGTGATTAAGTTAAAGTGAGGCCCTTAGGGTGGGGCTCTAATCCAATATGACTGCCATTTTAAGAGAGATTGGCACCAGGGATGTGCGTGCCCAAGGGATAACTGTGAAGAGACAGCAAAAAGACAGCCTTTCAAAAGCTAAAGAGAGAGGGGGCACCTAGGTGGCTTAGTAGGTTGAGTGGCCAACGTGCTTTTGTCTCAGATCATGATCTCAGGGTCATAAGATTGAGCCCCACATGGGCCTCTGTGTTGGGCATGGAGCCTGCTTAAGATTCTCTCTCTCTCCCTCTCTCCCTGCTCCCCCTTTCTCTCTTTCTCTCTCTTCTTCCTCTCAAAAAAAAAAAAAAACCCCAAAAAACAAAACAACAACAACAACAACAAAACCTAAAGAGAGAGACCCTAGAGGAATCCAACCATGCTGGCACTTTGATCTTCCAGAACAGTGAGAAAATAAATTTCTGTTGTTCAAACCACCTGGTGTGGTATTTTGTTACGGCAGATTTAGCAAACGAATTCATGCATTATGAGCAAATCTGAAACAGAATTTTAGTCTCATATTTATGGTGTTCTCTCTTATCTCTTTCCTCTTATATCTCAGTCTATTCGTCAGTCTCAAAGTATGTCTTCACTATCATTAACTTGGTAAGATTGAAACAAGACCCAGATATCCCTTTTTTTAAGGCTCTACTTTCCCTGGTATGATTTGGAAAATCATTCAAGGAAAAAGCTGAAGTGACTCTGGAGCTCAGCTTGGTATGACCTCCTCCTCTCAAGGATTTTCATCCCTTAAATGTCTTCCTTGTGCATTTTTTCCAGGTTTTGAAATTGATCTTGTGGTAGGGTTAGTCTTGTATAAGCTACTTCAACATGACATTGAAATGTCCTTTTAGTTGTTTTAGGATTTAATTTTCTATTGATGGTTTTAAAAATCAAGTCATAATAGACTATTTGGGTGCTCATTTTTTTCTCCTGCAAAAGTACCCATTTCCTCCTTTTTCAGTGAATATGTACATACCTGCTTCTAACTTGCCACTGAATTTATCAGGTGAATATATTTTTTTCAAATTTCATCTGCCTTCAGAAGTTTTCCTTCCATACGTAAGTTAAGTTCAGACTGATCACAAGAGTGCTGAAGATTTGTTTCTGTCTCTATCTTAAGGTATAAATAGATAAATAGATCCATTTCTTTCTACATATGTTTAATGAGAGGAGTGCACCAATTTCTGGTTTGGTGACTTAAATATTTACTTTAATAAAAGAAAAAATTAAGAAGGGTAATCTTTTGTGGGTATCTTCTAGAAGTCCACTACTTCATGATAAATACTAAACCGTTGCTAGCTTTTATTCTCTTTTATTCTCTTGTAGTATCTTCTAGAAGTTCACTACTTCATGATAAATACTAAACCGTTGCTAGCTTTTATTCTCTTGTTAGGTTCCACCTGACAATTGTAAACTGCAGTTATACATGATATAATTATATGTTTATATCCTATCCTTCCTATTATCCACAACTGTAAATACGATCAACATTATTTCAAACCATGGCATTTATGGCTATTTTGTTGAGCTTACCATATATATTTTTTTCTACCCAAAGATAATTTGAAACTAAGAGAAGTAAAAAAGCAATGAAAGTGTTATTGAGTATTTCAAATTTAAGATCTCACCTTTCTTTAAAGCATGGGCAATCTAGGTGGTTTCTATATTCGGAGCCACACTCTGTCCATTCTGTTTCAAATTTGTACAAAATAATGATATTGATAACGAGAACTTTATGCTTTATGGGGCTTGTGGAAAAAGAGTAAGGCATAATCAAGCCTCTTTCATGATATGTTGAGATCTATAGGCTTTCTTCAAAGGAATTCTTTGTCCTCACGTTAGAGAAAGGAAGAAGGGAAGAAAGAATCCATTCCTTTTAATACAGAGTCTGTGAAAGTGGTTCAGTGAGGCAGAAAGCTTCATTGCAAGTCTGTGGTACAAGTCCTGTAACAGGCAACAAAGGGAAAGTGAATTTCAAAGGTCTTTTCAAAAAAGTACATTAAAGAACAAAACCAAACCAAACCAATGAAGGGCCAGGTCAAATCAAGGTTTATACCCATGAAAAATAACAAATATGGAGATGTGAAAAAAAACTCCTGTGCTAAATTAGTTTTATTAAATAGACTTACTTTTGTCCTTATACTATCCCCCAGACTATTTTTTCCAAATGTGTATATTTCCAAATATTTATATTCCAAAGCATAAAAGCCTAATGCTCAACTTAGACAAAATCATCTTAAAAAACAAAACAAAACAACCCTCCCCAAAAAACTAGAGACCCAGGGTCCCAATATATCCTGCAGTTTTGGGAATTTGTGTGTGTGTGTGTGTATAAGTGTTTGTGGATACATGTGCATGATTTTTGTGTGTTTTATTATGTTTATACACATCAGATACATTATATATACATTATAATATATACATGCACACATATATGTTTGGCCTACAGTGTCTTGGCCCATGACAGATCAATTTTAACATTAATTATCAATGCATAAAATTCATGAGAATTCACATTTAGAAATCCATATTTTCAGCTTCTTTTGGAAGATGTGAAAATGCCAGGCTAGCAATCTAATATGAAAATCATTTGCTGAAACTCAGCTCTTTTTAGACCAAGAGTATATTCTCCTCTGTTGTGGTTCTTCCTTCTTTTAATGTCTCCCAAATGCAGGAGGTCAGCTACCATTTGTGACAGAGTTTGTATTACTTACTAATACATTGAAGAGGAAGTTTTTAACTCCTGTTTCATTAAAAGTAGAAAAATCAGAATACCAGTTGTCCATGTGTTTCAGTTCAATCATTGCTCCTAGTAAAGGTGAAAAATGTTCATGCAAGGTGTGTAATTGTGAAAAAGACACTGAAAATGTAAACCATACTTAGAGGCCACAATTCAGAAATACCAAATGACTAAAAAACAGAAAGAAATGAACTAAACAAATATCAGACTGGAATTGCCACGTGGTTTCTTTCTTTCTTTCTTTCTTTTGGAGGGATTTCTTGTTTTTACTGATACTTATTTTTTAAACAAGTCTGCTATATGGTAATGCAGTATTTTATTTATTCTGTTCATTAATAACCAATACTCAAGAACTTTTATAATATTAATAGAACTTAATCTAGAAGAATCAACTTACTTTGTTTACATTTCAATATTGGGTACAAGAGAGAGTCAAAAAAATTATGGTCAAAATTATTACATAAAAAATTATAGTAAATGCTCGGTGTTAGTCTACATACAATTTAGTTTTTGGCATAAAGTTATTTAGTTGCCAGGAAGAACGTTTGGTTTACTTCACTAATAGGAATATCTCTGAATGCTGGGATGGCCTCTTGGTATTTCTTCTGCTGTTGATTTTTAGCATAGTTATCTGTGATTGTATGAATGGAGTTGAGTGGAGAGTGGAGAGGTACTCACCATGTTTATTCCAAATAAGAGTACCTAACCAATTACTATAGTAATGAGGAAGTAGACGGGCAATGCAACTGCCCAGTATTTTTGAGCCCAATAGGTTAATCCTAAGGAGTTTAGCCAAGATTCAGGAATAAATGCCCACACAAGATGCAGGATGAAGCCAAATTGGGAGCTTAAGAAAAGAACAAAGCCATAAATCGCTCTTTCTGGCAATGGCGACGGTGAATTTTCCACCATTTTCCCTGTGGCTTTGGACAATCTGGGGTCCTCGAAGTGCCCACTCAGGCCCCTCCCGACAGCTCGGCCACTTCAGTGCCGAGTCCCCCACGCAAGCGCCTCCTAGAAAGTCTCCGCGGGGGCGAGAGAGGGAAAAACTGATGGAAAGGCCGGGTCGCTAGGGCGCCCCCCTCCCGCCGCCGCGTGGTTTATGTCGAATGCTGTAGAATAAGTTAGCTTTTCTCTTCGACCGTCAATATCTGAACACTGTTTTTAAATTTGGAGAACTTAAAAGATTATTGTAATTATCATATAGAACTGATAGATGATAAATACAATCACATCAGTCGGTTTGAAATCCATTAGATTGAGTTTTTAGAGGAAGTTACTGGTCAAAAGCAAAAGGAGATCTTATTTTTTAAATGGAATATTTAATTTGAGATATTGGTATATTTCTGTTTTTCTCCTCTGGCCTTTGTTCTACTGATGTTAGACATTTTACTTGTACATTGTCATAAATGCCATATTACATTATAATTATTGTTTAAAAGGCCAATTATGTTTTAAAAAGACTGAACTAGTAAGAAAAACATATAATTATATGTGTACTACTCTTCATTCCTTTGTGGGGATCCATTTTTCTATCTGGCATAAAATTGCTTCAGCTTCTCTATGTCTGAATGCATATGAATTGTTCTATCTTTTGCATGTCTAAAAATATCTTAGTTTTGCCTTTGTATTTGAAAGATATTTCTTTTGTTTTCTTTCAGTACTTTATGGGATTTGCTTAACTGTCTTCCCACTTGAATTGTTTCTAAAGAGTCATCTGCTGTCATCTTTATCTGTAGACACTGTCTTTTTTCTTGGCTACTTATAAGACTTATTTGTTATCATTGGTCTTAAGCAATTTTATTATGATTTTTTTCATGTTTCTTTGCTTGACTTTATCTTGGACCTGTGAGTTTATTATTTTCAAGTTTTTTTCTCTTAAAAATTTAAAGGTACTGCTCTTATTAGTTATTAACAGAAACAAGTTATTTAAAAGTATGCAGTATAAGTTTTTAAAACTTATTTGAAAATAGGACTTTCTTCTGCTTTTCAAAAACAACAGTTAATTAATGCTTTTGAATTTTTCATATTTCCATATTTGTTTAATTAAAATTTATTATTATTATTATTAGTAGTAGTAGTACTACCATATATTTTACTCAGTCTCCCATGCTGGAATCATCCTGGCACCTCTCACTATCCACAAGGTAAATTCAGATTTTGGTTTCTTACATCAGTGTCATTCACAGTCTATAGCTAAGTTCTCTTTTTTGTCATTTATTTAAACTGTCTCTATTGTACTGAAAGGAGTTCTTTCACTGCATGCTTAGCTTAGGCTGTGTGGAAGATTATTTTGGGAGAACTTGACATTCTTTGTAGTGAGCATAAATCTGTAAAACAATACTGCATCGCTAGTTTATTGTTTCTGTGGCTCTTCCTAATTTTCTCTCTGTACTATCTCACAATGTAACACCAATCATACTGTATAGTACTATTTGTATAACATTATTGTGAAATATAATCTTAAAATAGATAAGGAAAGAGAAGTCCTAATGGGAATGCTGGTAGTAGGAATATGCCCCAGAAAATAATGTTCCTTTAGTAAGAAAGAGATGGTTTCTCTCTCTTTAATCAATTAGGAACTTGTGCCCCTAAAGTAAATCTGTAGATACAGTGACAAAGAGTTATAGTCACTCCTGTATTGTTCTCAGCTTCCACTAATAGTCCTCACGATCTCTTGCCTGCTGTAATTAATATATATATATATATACATATATATATATATATATATTTTGGAGCCTGTCATATCTCTGATCATCACACCTATTTTTCAGTGCTATTGAAAATTTACATCTCTTTGCTTTCATATTGTTTTAGTGTGAAATCAGGCACTATCTTAAGCCAAAGTCTCATAGAATAAAACTTGGCATTCTTCAGCAACATTGCACATCTTACCTGATTAAGCTGGATGGCGAGATTTCTAAATTCCCTGCAAGAACTGGCAGCAAAAAGTATTAATGTTGCCTTTAAAAAAGCAAAAAAAAAAAAAAAAAATCCTGTAATGAAAGTGAATTCCCAGGGGAAAAAAATCTGTAGCTTGAAAGCAGGAAATATGTTTGAATTCTGTCCTTGAAAACTTAAATATTATTCCTTAAGATTGTGTTAAATAGTAATGTAAAATATTATTTTTTTAGATTCTTCATGGTAATATCAGCAGGTTTGAAAAAATGACTAGGGAACTTAGTTTTAACCCAAAAGATCGGCAAGAGAAACATCTACTGTTTCTCTTGGCACAGTTAATAGTAAAATATCTGCCAATAAATCTTGGCAGAATCTTTAAACAGTAGAATTCTACCAAAATTCATTCTCATATACTTTTTGTTTTGTTTCATTTAAGCAAATCAGTAACAAATATTATTTTATGATGTTAAAAATTAGTCGAAGAACTTTTTCTTTTTTTGGAAGAAGAGTTTGACTGTAAGAGCTGTCCAATGTTATCTCAATATTCCCAGTGTGACTGATAAAAATTTATTTGATCTGCGTGCACAGCTTGGAGCAAACACGAGTGTATGCTACTTCCTTCTTTCCCAGAACAGGATTGCTCTCTTATTCTGCTGCTCACACCTACCCTCAAAACCAATACATATCCCATTCATTATAAAGATGCAGTTATGTTCCAATGACAATCACCTTTTTTTAAACTACACATCATACATCAGTCATGGACAATGGTTTCCATGTGTGGGTTGTTACTAAAGATTTTGATGGTTTTATTCTATTTGCTTATGTAGTTCCTGCTTTCTGACCAAATTATATTAAGTCATTTAGCCTATCCTTCATTCTCTTCTGAAGGAAAAATAATGTACACAAAGAAAATGAAATAGTCCAGGTGGCTACCTTTCTAAAAAATTTGTGAACTGTACCAAAAAACCTGAATATTCATTTATGAAGTCACAGTAGAGATACTGTCTACTAAGAATTTATCCTCAGTCTTTTATTGAAATATAAAAAGATTTTATTATATCTTTTCCTCTATATTGTTCGTATGATTACCTGTGATGCTTTCTCTGCCTCTCAGCTCCCACTGGGAACATCACATCTGTGTCTTTCCCACCCCCCGCCTTTCCTCTAATTCCTAAAATTCCTCTGCTTTGATAAAGACTTCTCAAGTAATAGTAAGGATAGTTCTCACGTTTTGAGGACCTATTTATAGAGTGCAAATAGCACTATGTTACATTGTTTGTAATCTTATAAGTAATTCTTCCATTTTGGCATTATTATTTCTGTTTTCCAAATGAGAAAACTAAGGCTTAAAGCAATGAAATAGCCTACCAAAATTCATATACCATAATTTATATTAATTTCTGTTCTGGTGTTAACCTCTTCTAGCTTCTAGGACACTATTTGATTGCATGTTCTAATCCACTTAATAAGCTCTCAGCTCCTTTGAATATATAAAATATGCCTTATTCATATTTCTACCCCATCACACCTTACTTAGAACCTGAAATTCAGTAAATGTTTAATACATATGATAAATATAAATAAAATAACATAAAATATTTATATAAATCTGAGGTTTAATGACTTTGTCACTGCAAAGACATGTTAAAATATTTCATATGCATGTTAATATGTATTATTTTATTAATATAAATATTGTTCTTGTTTAATAATGTGTAAATTTAGTTTTCTGAATTTTAGAATCAGCTAGAAAAAAAGCCCAAACACTCATTACTGTAGACTGAGTAAAAACCTCAAAGCATCAAGGGCTTATGCATCCAGCTGGAAGGTCAGTTAAAGCTCCACTCTTTGAAGAAATTTGAGAAAAGCTTACAGTGTAATCCTGTGAGTATGATATTGTAGTTGCCATAAAAACTATTTGAAGAATAAAAATTTTAAGAGCTTTTTGAGAAACAAACAGTACTGAGTTGGGTGATACATATTTCTTCTGTCCTATTGAAAAATAAAACTGCACCTCAGGGAAAAGTTCAAATTAACATTCTCTTACTCTTTCTGATAACTAGGGTCCATCCTTCCTATATCCTAGGGTTCATGTTCAGTTCTGTCTAAATATAACTACAATGTCCTCAAGCCACTGCAAATGTATTTTTCCAATTTTCGAATAATAGTGTAAGAAAATATTGTAAGAACATAGAAACAATGTCCCATATAAATTGGCTTATTTCTAAACACACTATTCTAAACTAATTAAATGAATAAAGCCTGACTGGATGTTTCATCATCTGTGTATTGTATTTTGCCATTTAAGTAGAAATAATTTTACTCTTGAATTATTTTTGTCTCGGCTGTGATGTTCTGTTTCACTCATTTTGCTATGCAGAGTGGGAATTATAAAAGATGTTCAATCCTGATTTTAAGGAATAGCCAATCTTCAGAAGAAAGTATTGCAATAATTAATAGCAATGCAAGTTAGTGTATATTATAGTGATTATAATGAGTGATACTGTTAATAAATATAAAACCAAAAAAAAAAAAAAGAAGAAAAAATCGGTGGTAGTATTCAGGGACTTTGTGTTTTGTAAGTAGTCAGGGTTTACTGAGCCCCGAGAAATATGTGTAATTTTGAACATTTGTTCTGCTTGCAGGAAAGTGTGTGTGTGTTTGTGTGTATGTGTGTGTTTCCTTTTATAGCACAAATTTTTATTGTGACTCTGATGAAATCCTGTAATTGCTAAAATGATGAATCACATCCATTATGGCCTCGTTGTTTTGATATGGTGAAATTTAACCTAAAGTTTCTCTCTAGTTCACTGAATTATACTTGGAATATAATGTCTAGTAAACCAGACGTTCTAAACTTCTCGTGTATATGATAACCAGTCTGGGAAATTCTTAGAAAAGTATAGATTCTTAGGATCTATTCTCAGAGATTCTAATTTTTTGGCCTTGGGTTGGCCTGGAAATCTGCATTTTTAATTAGTTTCTTGGCCCACCACCCCCACAAGGGACACTGATAGAGCTGAGCAGTAGAGAACTTCCTGAGAACACTACACGACGCCATCAGGTGAAAGCAGAGTGCTGGCTATTTTTTTTTTTTTTTTTTTTTTTGCGACTGCATCTCCAGGACCTTGTACAATTCTTATTTTTTTTTAAATGAGAAAAAGAATGTGATTGCATTAGAGAGCTGCTTCATTCATTAAGCAGGGGTTCATTTAGTAATTGTGAACTTTCCATTGTTTACGTATGACATTGTAATGTTTGTTGTGGCAATAGGGATTAGATCTTAGAAATACATAAGAGAAGAAAGGATGTCATGAGAAAATGTTAGTAGAGTGTGGTAAATGTATAAATAAAGAGAGGCATAGGATAGAGGGGGCACGGGGTCAGATAGGCGACCTTCTGGAGTAACAGATGCCTGTGGTGAATCATGAAGGAGAAACTGGAATCAGTACAGCAAGGAAAACTGGTTGAAGGTGTTCATATCAGAGAAGGGAGCAAGGACAAAAGTGAGGAGATAGGTAGCATTGTCACTGTGGCAGAAGCCACAAGTAGGCAGAAGCTAGGTAGTGTGGTAGGAAGGAGGATGCAGACTGAGGAGGAATGTGGCAGGGAATACAACCAGAGAGAGGTCTGCCTTTATCACCACATGGTGGAACAAATAACAAACTTGAGCTAGAAGTTTTCTTTGTATCTCATAAGGTCACCCAAATTGTCTTGGAAATCTATTGTATTTGAAACAAAAGTATAGTTCTGGTGAAGGAGGTACATTGGTACATGGCTTGATGGGCATTCATTGTCTTTACCTGGGGAACCTTGGGAAGGAAGAAAAGATGGCAGATGACTAGATCTCCATCACCTGAAGTCAAGGTTAAAAGACAAGTGATATTGCTAGGAGGAAGATTTTATCTCTGGAATGCCATTAGCAGAATGTCTCTGGTTAAGAATTACCTATAATAAAAGAGAACCCAGTATCTATAGATTCATGAGGCAAATCTCTTTGGAGAAGCTCCTGGAACTGTATTACTCTGTGGGATACAAACTGGAGATATTTGAAAACTCAGACACTCCTCCTGCCACAGCCTTACTTGGAGACCTCATCTCTTATTCTGGGATAGAGGACACATTTCTGTAGTGAGAAAACAGGACCTGGGGAGCTACTCTTGATGTCCAGACTTGCCTCTACTTCATCTGAACCTACTTATTGCCTGTACACAGCAAATTATTAGTAAAGTTTGATGCTAGGCAAGATGTTTGGTTGTATTAGTCTTGTTTGACAGTTCAATTATTTGCATGTCTCAAAAGCTAGGTAGGAAAATTAATGTGGAATAATACAATAAATTGTTTTTGGAAAGAAAAATAGGGAAACATATTTAGAAAAATAAATACTATGTGTGCCATGCTGAAATTTCCCTGGTCATCAAGAAGGGAAGAAGGGTTGGGTAATATTTACTTTTTTGCCATATAAAAACAGGATAAACTAGGAACACTTTGGGGGATGGGATAAAGAAACAAAGACAAAACTATCTTCTATTCCTGATTACTGATCACAAATTTCATTCTATAATTAAATAATAACTAGAAAAGCCACATAAAGAGTATACATTAAATAGGATTCATAGCTAACTTTACCTGTAAGGAGATCCCAGGAAAGAACTTGAGAGTTGAAATAAAGGGTGGGATAACAAAGATGAAATCATTTTTGCCGTGGGAAGCCGTTTTCTCAGAATTACAAATAAAACTTGGGATACCGTGTTTTAATTCCTGCACACTTGTGGGATGTCCTACACAACTGGTCAGCTATTACAAATAAACTACGTGGTATAAGATCCATGTCACTTCAGTTATTCTAGGTGATGTCCATAGCTTCATCCAAAGGATCAGCGAATTGGGGTAAAATTGAGCCCATTCTGCTGGTAAAGTGGCTTCTGTAAACTATCTTGTACATTTGGTAGTTATGGCAACCTACTTCACTGATTGCTCTTCTTGATCCTTACTGTGTCCAAAGGAGATAAGAATATGTCCAAAGTGGGTAAATAGAATATAGATTATTTGGTATCATTTAAAAAATACAAGTAAAGATGAAGAAGTAATGCTATGAATGCTCAGGGTCTGAGGTCTTATAACACCCCAAGATATAGAGCATAATGTAGACAAAGCTTTTCAGAGGGTAAGTCATGATGTTGTTCTAGCAAGGAAGAAAAAAAGGGGGAAAAAAGTGAAAAATAACTGATAGAATGATGTGTAAATCTGGAGAGTTAACATCAAGATCTTAAAAATAAATTCTCTGCTTTATTGAGACCTAGTGAAATTCTCTAAATACAGAGGTAATGTGATAGAAAGTCACCATTCTTAGCAGGATGAGAGGTATTCAATTCTCCTCTGAATACAAATAGATCACAGGGAAAGGAAAGCTATGAATCAGTAAATAAAGTTAAAGAAAAAAATAGGTCCAAGGAATAAAACTGATTTCCCAATCATTTCAGGCTCTTCCTATAGACACATGATAGCAAAGTATAACACAAAGCCTCAAGATATGGTGCAATTAAATAAAAGGCAAGACCTTTTAAAGTTAACCACCAATACTTGGTGCTAGAAGAGGCAGGTAATGAAACTCCATTTGTACAAAATATATCAATGTCTACACTGACATTTTTTGTTATGCTTATTTCTACACTGAGACATCTATTTATGAAGAAAATGAATCAAGCAGAGAGCTTTCAGATATTACATGCAGCCTGGGAAACAATTCGATTTAAAAAAACATTCTCGTTTTAGCTATTTGCCAGAAGAATTTATTGCTCTAAGGGGACAAAAGTTCTTGTTGTTGTAATATCAATTATCAACCTCGACTATAAAAAACATGAATCTTTAATCATTGGTTTTAATATAAATAAATGGACAAATACTGTAAAAATTGCGTTTTAGAAAAACTGAATGTCCTGGCATTATTTTTGGAAGTTAATTATTAAAAAAAAAGTCTTTTTTCTAGGTATTCTTTTTTTTTTTTTTTTGCACCTAAGGTAACATGACCCCTTCCTTACCCTCTTCGGTTCCCCCCTTCCTTCCTCCCTTCCTCTCTCTCTTGTTCCCTTCCTCCCTTCCTTCCCTTTCTTTCTTAAAAGACCATTCCCATCAATCATTATTATTATGAAACATTAATATTTAGTACAATAATATTTACTCTGTGGCCAAGAAAATAAGACTCCAGCATATAAAACATTTTTCATGTTAGCACAGTGAAGAAATGACAGAGACAAGAGTAAAGGGTTATTAATTATTTATTTTGAGGGATAGGAATTCCTTTTTCATATAGTTTTCAGAACCAGATAATGATCGATAGGGAAAAAAATGAGCCTATTGCTTCATAGTCTCATCTCATTTTAGCCCAAATATAATATTACTCATGGGTTTACCCTGTATTATTGCTCTCTACCCCTTTTCTTATGTGTTTCAGTTGAAAGTATTAATATAATATTGATTACTTGAGTTTATTTTGGGGGACACCTTGATATAATGTGATTACTAAGTAAAGGAAAAAATTAAATATATTGAAGATACATATATACATATATATTTTAAGTTACCACATGTGTAGTCAATTCCAAAATAAAAGCTTCCATAGAACACTACCATGGATATGGGTTCTTTAGCTGACCAAATGAAGATTTTTTTTTTTTAGAGGATATTTATTGTAATATGTTTCTCTAACAAATAGTGTAGGATATAGTTTTCTGCAGCTTGATCAATGGCCTTCCTTGGATCATACAAACTAAATTTTAGTGAGAGCAGAAAGAAGTAGTGCTCTCACTATTTCGTTATATCCATAGCCTATGACTTTTAACACCATTTACTTTGCAAAGTTAAGTAATTTCATCATTTTTGTTTTATTTGGATGAATGCAAGCTTTAATTGTTCAACTCCATTTCAATCTTCTAAAAACTTTTACTGAGCACTTAAGTTCCAATCTATATATCTTAATTCACCAAAACCAACCAATATTCTTGCTCTGATATGATAGAGTCTCTGTAGTGTAAGAAGACAAGAAACAAGCTGCTCCATGAAATTGGGATTCTAAAGGTGAATGCATAAGATAAATGGGCTTGTTTTTAATTGTTTCAGCTACAACAATTTCCTATTAAAAAAAAGTCAGAAGTGAATCCCATTACTTTATATATCCTCACCATAAAATCATTTTATTCACTCTTTTTAAAAAAAAATACATAAATGTGTGTGTGTGCGCACGCGTGCGCGCGTGCCCGTGCATGCTCATGGGCGCGCACACGGTTGCATTGGCTTGAGATTTAGATATTAGTTTTTTAGAATTCAAATCCAAGAAGACTGGTCTTGCAGTTGTGGGCTTGGATAAAACCCTCTCTCCCATTCCTGACTTATCCTCCTCAATTGAAGCTCCTACATTACAGTATATATCTGACAAAATTGGGGAGAAGCTTGTAGAAAATGCTTAGTCCAAGCTTTTGGGAGTCGATCATTCCAGCATGCTTAGATATTAATTTATATTGCCACAAATATTTGGTGGTAACTTTTTAAAATAATTTTTATTATATAACAAATACTCAGAATAAGTTCCTTTTTTAAAACTAACTAAGCCATATAATTTAATGGACACAATACATTCATGATATTCCCTATCGGTGTTCAAGAGTTATGGCTTGAGATTGAATAGTTTGGCTGTTTTATCTGAGTAACTATTCACAAAAGAAATCACTTAAGTTCTATTGTAATTTCTAAATTAAAATAAAATTTTTGAAAAACTCAAATGTGATCTTGAAGTGAAGACAAATGCAGTGACTGGGATTTTCTATGCAAATATTATGCTCTTGATTGATGGTACAAAGTTGGGGAAGTAGTAAGAAACTTCAGTGGATATAATCAAATAAAAATACAGAATTCACCTATTTTCTTCCCTCTACATTTTGTCCCCACAGTGCTTCAATTCTTTTTCTGTTATCTGTAGCTGGTTTGTTTGGGGTCACAATGACCATCATGACGGTTGAATGTTTTCAGTAAAAACTGACTTTTTATTGATTTGTTTAATATGGCCTTTTATCTTTCTGACCAATTTGAGAAAATAATCCTTATATCTCCTCCATTTGCAATAGCCCAAAGCAGAACTCAAAAACAAATATGTTGCTGAGTTTATCTGAAATCTAATTACAATAACAATTTTTAATCCCTTAAAATAATTGTTTCATCTAAGAAGGTAGTTAGCTTAGTGAACTCTTGGTACTCTCAAAGAGACATGAATAGTAAAAAGCCCATAGCTTGAAGATATCTTTTTCATGCGCTGCAGAGAACAGAGTGAGCCATCAATTAAGATAAGACAGAACCATTTAAAATAGAAATCTGGAAATTCTAAAAATTTTAAGAAAATTATGCACACCCATATGATTTATGGATGAGACCATCTTCTTCATGGCAATGATAACTTAAAAATATCTCGAAAATGTGTTGGTAAAGACATGGCGAATTCAAGAAGAAAATGCAAATATCTTAACCATCCAGTTGTAGAAGGACCTAGTATAAAAAGGCAAACACAATTAGTAAGAACCAAGATTTATTTTCTTAGGCTAAACCTACTTACACTTTATATTTACTGTTATACTCTATAATCATCTGTCTATAATTAAGAGTCAAATACATGCACTAAAACACATGCATTTGAATAATCTACACTAATCTATGATAAAATATTTTTAAATGAGTTTAAAAATGGGTTAAAAGCTTAGGCTTATCATGTATTCAAAAACTGAGACTCATTTTTAGGGAGTAGGAATTGAAATAAATTATGGGAGAGAAAAGAAATGAAAACTTAATAGATTTCTAACCTGCCAAATTCTGGTATTTTAGTAAATGCCATTGTTAAATGCTGTTTTTGGAATTTTTTCTCCTACAAATATAAAACTATATATAATAAAAATGTAATACTGTATTAAACATAAAATATTTTAACATTTGTATTATAATTTAAAATTTTTAAGTACTCTATGTGCTATGCATTTCTGTTATTATTTTCTGGTGTTTCCTTGACAGAATTTTCCTCCCAAGTATCCCAAACAGTTTCTGTGAATCTATCATTTCTCTACCTCTCTGTATGTCCTCCTCCCATGTTTACCTCCCTTCTCATCATGAGGCATCAAGTAGTCTCTAGTGTTGCTCAAGGATCGAACTTAGTCTAAGATAGTATTGGGGAATTATAAACAAAATCTTCTCTCCCATCTCAGAAATCTTCTCCACAATGGTAGTAGAGACAGAGGACTCTTTTATTGTTGAATAAGCATTAAACCAATATGTAATACCCGTAACAGGCAATCTGATAAGAAATTGCAAAGACAGGAAAGAAGTTCACTTCCTCACATAGCCAAGCAGATACAACCCATTACATGTGTGTTTTCAAGATAAACAATAACTAGCCCTCAAATAAGAGGACTTGACGTAACCATTTTTCACACATAGCGCATCCTAACTTCACCTGCCAATTGAGGTGACCATCTGTGTTAATTAATTGACCTTATCTAGAGGAAAAACAAACTGCTCATGTCTTTATGACAAGAGGTAGTTTTGCAACTTGGAGAAAGGTGCCTGCTGAAGTTGGGCTCCTACCCTCCTTCAGAAACTGGAAGATACAGGGGTATCTCTCTTGAAATTTGTATTTCAAAGAGATGTTCCAAAATCATTGAGAAAGACATTCCTGGGTCATAAAGGTGACAAAAGGCCAAGCTAGTCTTCAAAAGGATTTATATATATTTCAAACAGAGGAGAAAGTACTTAAAATTTTCTAAAGTAAATGCTCAAAGTAAAAGGAGGGAGTAGAGGGAAATCTTTTCCCTTATTTTCAACAGAGAGAATTAAGCCTCTTATTTTTAATTTGCCCTTTATCTCACAATAGAAGCATAGGAGCATGAAGTGAATTTTAAGAATATTTTCACATGATGATTTGCCATTATTTCCTTTAAAAAGTAAAATGTTTCTCCTGAATTGTCATACTGTGTTTTTTTTTTAAATACTTCTCTCTTACTTGTTTTGCAACATGATGAGAAAAAAAAAAAAGTAAAAGTAAATGGATAAAATATAATTTCTGATTCAAAATTTACCCTTTGCTTTATATTTTATTTCAATTTTAATCAGTTATGTTTGATTTTAGGCATGGTGAGAAAGTAAGCTAATATAAAAATTCAAATAAAAATCTCTATTACACAGTATTTGATCAGAGTCAGATTAATCACAGTTCATGTTAAATCCCTAGATGCTGTAGAGTAACTTTCTGAATAATGACTATCCTCCAGGGTTATCAATAAAATGGAAGTCTTTTTTAGATGAGCGGTCTATTGCATTTCTAGGTTCATTGATTTCATAGCATGCATTTTAGTAAACAAGGTTTAGTTAAACATTTTTGGATACTTTTTCAAAATATTTTTGTTGAATACACAGGTATCTTGAAAATATCTTTGACCCAAGAGTTGTGTGATTTGGTAATTACCTTCTATTCAGAACATGTTCTCTCCTGTGATTGGAGTTACTGATGCTTGTGTGCTTGCAATATTCATATATGGGACAGAAATCTGAATTAAGAGCTGTAGAAAACTTAATACAATAGCCTTCTAGATAAAGAGAAATATGCATAAACTGTACCATCTACATGAATGCAAACTGTTGTGCCACAAGACTAAAATAGATAATCTGGAAATGACTCTCAATAGCAAAACTATTTGATGCGATGTTATTTCTCAGTGAAATAGAAATACTGAAGATAGCAATGTATCTGTTGAGAATTATATACAATGCTATGTTTTAAACAGTCTATCTCTTGCTTTACTTTAGATTATTTGGAAAATAAAATAGTTAATTTAACAATATAAGTAGAAATATGTTTTGATAATTTAGTCCAATTTTTAAAAAATTTGCACTTTTTTTTGCTTTGTCAATTGATTCATCTACTTTCTCAATGGCAATCACTAATGAATCCATATAATTCCATTAATAACTATATTGAAAACACACTGGTATCCACTTGTAATCAAAATAATAAATGTATGACTCTTGAGCCCCTCTTTTTTTTAATTGAAATATTGTTGATACACAATAATACACTGGTTTCGGGTGTACTATATGGTGATTCCACAGCTCTGTACATTAGCTATGCTCACTTCAAGTGTAGCTACCATCAGACCCCATAACACTATTATAATGCCATTGACTACTTTCCCTATGCTGTACTTTTTATCCCCATGACTTATTCATTCCGTAAGTGGAAGACTTTACTTCTCACTCCCCTTCACCCATTTTGCACATCCTCCCCATACGACCCCCTTGATAACCATCAGTTCTCTGTATTTATGGGTCTGTTTCTGCATTTTGTTTATTCATTTGTTTTGTTTTTTAGATTCCACATATAAGTGAAATCATGTGGTATTTGTCTTTCTCTGTCTGACTTATTCCGCTTAACATAATACTCTAGGTCTATCCATATTGTTGCAAATGGCAAGATTTCACTTTTTTTAATGGCTGAGTAATATTCCATTGTGTATATACACCACACCTTCTTTTTTTTTAAAGATTTTATTTATTTATTAGAGAGAGAGAGGGCACAGAGGGAGAGGGAGAGGGAGAAGCAGACTCCCTGCTGAGCAGAGAGCCCAATATAGGGCTTGATCCCAGGACCCTGAGATCATGATCTAAGCCGAAGGCAGACACTTACCAGTGAATCTATCCATGGACACTTGGGCTGCTTCCGTATCTTAGCTGTTGTAAATAATGTTGCAATAAAAACAGGGATGCATATATCTTTTTAAATCAGTATTTTCAGGGTTTTTTTTGGGGGGGGGTTGGTAAATGACCAGCAGTGGAATTACTAGTCATATAGTATTTTTATTTTTAATTTTTTGAGGACCTCCATACTGTTTTCCACAGTGGCTGCACCAGTTTGCATTCCTACCAGTAGTGCACAAGTTTCCTTTTTTTTCCCACATCCTTGCCTACACTTGTTATTTATTTATTTATTTATTTATTTATTTATTTATTTATTTATTTATTTATTTATTTATTTATTGTCTTTTTGATATTAGCCCTTCTGACAGGTATAAGGTGTTATCTTATTATGGTTTTGATTTGCATTTCCCTGATGATTAGTGACCTTGAGCCTCTCTTCATGTACCCGTTGGCCATCTGTATGTCTTCTTTGGAAAAATGTCTATTCAGGTCCTCTGCCCATTTTTTTTTTTTAAGATTTTATTTACTTATTTGTCAGAGAGAGAAAGACAGAGACAGAGACAGAAAGAGAGAGGGAAAGCACAACCAGGGGAAACAGGAGGCAGAGGGAGAAGAAGGCTCCCCACTGAGCAAGGAGCCCGATGTGGGACTCGATCCCAGGACTCTGAGATCATGATGTGAGCCGAAGGCAGACGCTTAACAGACTGAGCCACCCGAGTGTCCCTCCCTGCACATTTTTAAATTGGATTATCTGGGGTCGTGTGTGTACATGTGTGTGTGTTGAGTTACATAAGTTCTTTACATATTTTGGAATTTGTAAATATCTTCTCTTATTTGTGAATATCTTCTGCCATTCAGTAGGTTGCCTTTTTATTTTATTGTTTTCTTTGCTGTGCAAAAGCCTTTTATTTTGGTGTAGCCTCTGTCTCTTTCTAATTGCATTTTGCCCCATTTCACCAGAGAACCTTTCCTCTTGATCTTTCATATCTTTCATTTCATAAAATTTTGCTCAAAAAGTTTTTAATTACTAAGGACACATGTAGGTATGTTTGCATGTATGTATGTATATATTTATTCTTAGCTCGTCAGTTTAAGCCTGTTTCTGATCAGTAATCCTCTATGGTCACAGCAAGGTCTAGATCCCAGAAGAGGTTCTCTCACACACTTTCTCTCCTTGAATTCTTTTTACTAATTGCAAGTCAGTCACAATGGTAGTACGTACCTGTGGCAAGCACCAGATGGGTATAGAAGAGTATTCCCTGCAAAAACATTCAAGTAATTTTATATATTTTTATAGTGACATGACATGTTTCCTAGATATGTCATATGGTTTCCCCATTATCAAACAAATTAAAGAGAAAAGTGCTCTGATTAAAAGGATAAGGAGGCACCTGGGTGGCTCACTTGGTTGTGTCTGACTCTTGGTTTCAGCTCAGGTCATGATCTCAGGGTTATGAGATCAAGCCCCACATCAGGCTCCATGCTCAGCGGGGAGTCTGCTTGAGATTCTTTCTCCCTCTCCCTCTCCTCAAGCTCTCTATCTCTCTCCTTCTCTCAAATAAATAAATCTTTTAAATAAATAAATAAATAAATAAATAAGGAAATAGGTTGAACTTCACACATTTCCCCCACACTCATTCTAACTTCCACTGTCCTGAGACATCTGTCCAAAACTAGGTGGGCTTCCGCAGAAAACACACTATAAAAACTGATAAGAGATTTGCGAGATGTTAATACTAGGATTTCCATTGAGTATGAATACAACCAGTAATTCCAAGGCAGCAGCATTAGGATAAAACAAGAGTAAGAGATCTTTAGTATGATAAATCTGACTTAATATATATTATTGAGTTAAAATGAGAGGGCCTAATTAGAGCACACCTTTTCCTTTACTCTTAAGAACACCATATTTGACAGTTTGAGAATCACCTTTGAAGAGACTAAACTGTGTTAAAGGAACAGATCTAAATTTTTACTTGAGTGTCATATGATGTAGAACAAATGAAACAAAATAGTACTAAAAATGGTAAGTCTACTTTTCTATTTGTATCCCTTTTCAAGATAATGAGCCACTTTTCTAGAGCAAATTTATTTTTTATTTATTTTAACTGTATCTTCAAATTAACTCCTTAAAACTACTTTCAGTGCTCTTGGGTCTAGTTTTCTATGATTCACTGAACATGCATATCACTATTTTATCCATATCCCTTGGACAGTAACATAATTATCACATATCCTTCAGTTTTCAGTTTAACAGTTCAAGGTACCAAAATTTGGCGGGAGCTCCCAAATACATGAAAGCTTCTACATTGCTCCAGTCAGTTTATATATGCTTTCTCAGCTCTGCAATAAATTCATCAGAGTGTAGAATTCACAGTAGCCCATTTTGTTTGGACTGCAGAAGTACTGAGAAAAATATTTCATGGACTTCCTATGGGGCTGTATCAGTTTTTCTTGCTGTTTCATAAAGCACCCCACAACATAATGGTTTTAAACAGTAACCCCTTAAATTACTCATGAGTCCGTTAGTCAGTTAGGCAGTTCTTCGGATGTAAATGAACCTCAGCTAATTTCTGCTGGACTCATTCATGGCATTTGTGGCCAGTTGGCAGAATACTGGTCTAATATGGCCTCCCTCATGTTAATGATTAGCTGGCGTGATAAGGATGACGGAGCCCTGTATCTTTATCCAGCAGTCTCTCTCAAGCTTTTCACATGGTTGCAATAGGATTCTGAGGAAAAGAACAGAACTGTGCACCACTTCTTGAGGCCTAAACTCAGAACTGGTACATCATCACTTGGGCTGCATTCCATTGCCCAAAGCAAGTTATAAGCCTCGTCTTCCTGCAAGGCATGGGATAATATAAATCCCCACTTGAGGGGAACTGCAAAGTCCAATTGCAAAGGGTAATAAAAGGAAGGGAATGATTGCACCCATCTTTGAAGTAAGCTATGACAAGGATTGAGATATCTTCCAATAATTATTGTCACTTCACAAATCAGTAGACAGCAATAGAAAATTCATAGGATTACATTTTAATCAATTCCAAATTATAGTACAAAATCAAAACTAGATTGAGCACATGTTTTGAGACCTTGAAGATTTTAAAACAGATGAATTCCTTTAAGTGAGCCCATTTTCTTTCCATTTATAAGTAGAAATTCAGAAAAATGTTGGCAATTTTTTTCATATATGCATTAAAAATGTATCTTTTATTACTTGACCACAATTCATTTATGATCTTCAGATATCATGTAAGTGCTTTCTGAAAAAGGAACTTAAGTGTTATGTGGTCATGTGGAGAACAAAGTGTTTTGATTGTAAAAGGAAGCCATGACAATGAATTTCCTGATTACAAAGCAATCAAATAATATTAGAAAAATACACTTAGTTTTATGTGCCATTTATTTAGATACTTCTCTAGCAGAATACTAAGTAATAATGTATATAATAAATAACAAATTCTTAGCTTTTAAGAAATGTATATGATATTAGGCTGATTTAATATCTTTTTTATGATGCACAGTTTTCTTAAGGTTTTGTCCCTATCTTTCAAAATATTTTTAACATCATTATACCTCATAACTCTCTGCAATACTGAAAAGTTTTTAATATCGGTCTCTTTAGAATCATAAAGAACCTACTAATTATAACACAACTGCTTTGAATTTCATGGCTAGAAAAATACACAGAACTTGTTTGTGGAGTTAGTTAGATATCTAGTAAATAGAGAGTTTTAAGATTTTTTTTCACATTTTGAATAACAATTTGGACAGGGGAAAATAAGTGGAAGAGACATAATTTTAAAATAATTGTATCCTATATATAGGGAGCTCATGCATAGAATAGAAGTATGATAGAATTGTTTTGAATTTTTTACATTAATCATTTATATCCTACTTTTACCTCCTGTAATCTCTTACTGTAGTTAATAAACTCTGAATATAGATCCCTAGAGAAGGAGAAGAGCTTAAATTAGGACAGAGATAATAATTTCATGCTGCAATCCTGCTTTTTCTTCATGTGAGTATTTTTTTTTTTAAGATTTATTTATTTATTTGAGAGAGTGAGAATGAGAGAGAGTACATGAGAGGGGGGAGGGTCAGAGGGAGAAGCAGGCTCCTCGCTGAGCAGGGAGCCCGATGTGGGACTCGATCCCGGGACTCCAGGATCATGACCTGAGCCGAAGGCAGTTGCTTAACCAACTGAGCCACCCAGGCGCCCCATGTGAGTATTTTTAAGTCATTAGACTTGTCACTAAATGATAATAATAAGACATATTATTGCTAATATGTTTGCTGCATTTTACTTTATGGATCACTGGAAAAAAATTTTCTATGCCTGGGCAGACTGGGGGAGGTTAAAGAGCATGGGGGATGGCAAAGACAAAAGCTAATATGTCATAGAAAATAATTATCTTGCAAGATATAATATTTAAATAAAATATTAGACTGTTACTATTTATTATTTACCCTAGCAAAGGGAAATAAAATATTACCAGGTGCTACCATTTATGAAGTTCCCTTGTATAAAAGATAAGTGCACGCCTTATTCTACAAGCGTCTTCTAACTAAAACAAACAAAAATCAACTCTCTCCAAATTTTGAAATAGTTTTATTGGTGACAACCATTGCAGTTGGATTTAGCAGCTTAGCTCCATTCACATATGCAGGACAATATATTACTCTTAGGTTTTACATATATGAAATGGCTTATAAAAAACTCTTGTTTATATCAAACTTTAATAGTTATTCCTAATTGCCATGCAGTATTGTAATGAGGATATGCATTGCACAGATTGTCAGATTTCATTTTCATAGATTAATCAAGGACTAAATATTCTATACATACTCAGGTTCATAGTTATTTGTTACTCAAGAATATTTATTACTCATTCCTAAATTTATTTGAAAATGAAAGACTATATAATCAAGTTCTAAGCAATATAGTTAATATATTACAAATTGATAGCATTCCAATTTAAAAAGATGTTTGGAAATAGAGACAGGGACACCTGAGTGGCTCAGTTGGTTGAACATCAAACACTTAATTTTGGCTTACATCATGATCTCAGGGTCCTGGGATCAAGTCCTGCGTTGGTGTCGGGCTCAGTGGGGAGTCTGCTTGAAGATTCTCTCTCCCTCTCCTTCCCACCCTCCCCCTGCTTATGCACGTGTCCTCTGTCTGTCTCTTTCTCTCAAATAAATAAATAAATCTTTTAAAAAAATGAAAACAGAGATGTAATATCTATAAATAGTGTTAACTAGGCATTAGAACTTTATTAGACATTAAAGTGAAGTAGGGTTACCTCTGTGTGTTTTGATATGAAAAATTATATGACTTAATAATTTTTAAAAGCAAGGTGCAGAAAAGTTGGTATAATATCATTCATACTAACAAATATTTATAAAATATTTACAATGTGGCAGGTTACTATTGTAGGCACTGGAGATATGATCGTGACTATAGTAGAAAAAAATCTTGCTGTCATAAATTTACAGTCTAGGTTATTTGTGAAAATTAAGATTATAAACTGAAATATTATATGACACATATATTAGTATACTTTAAAATGAATTTTTTATCAATGTGATACATGAGCATCTTTAAAATTTTAAATGTTATCTATAAAGAACCAAGCAAGACTTGTTTATAAATACCTTCAGAGGTAAACACTTTAAAATTTGTGAGCTGTCCCTTGTGGTGTTTCTCTATATATCTAAATCATATATTTATACATTTCTTTGACTTTTTGTGGAAAAATATGTTACAATAGTTGCCTAGATATTTTTTTATTTCCACTTTCTCTATCCATTCATTCTTTAATCCGCTCCAGTCAGGCTTTCTTCTCGACCAGTACATCAACATGACGTTTGCCAACTCACCAATGATCTTCACTTTGCTATACCAAATGTTTAATTTTCAGTCTTTCATTACTTAATCTAGCAGCAGAATTTGACACAATGTTCACTTCCTCCTCCTTCAAACACTTTAGCACCTCTTTCTTGGTTCACCTCCTACACCATTGGCTTCTGTTTCCCCATCTTCTTTGCTGCCTTCCTCATCTTGCTATGTTGTAGTCCTTTAGGGTTCAGCCCTTAAACCACTTTTCTTTCCTACTTATACTCATTCTTATCAATTTACATGGCTTTAAATATGACTTCCAAATTTATATCTCTAGCCTACATATTCCCCCCTGTTCTACAAACTTGTGTATAAAACTGTCTAGTTGGCTTTCCAGTTTGATACTAAGACTGAGCATGTTCAAAAGTGAAAGACTACTTTCCACATCTAATATGCTCTTCTAGCAACCACCTTCATGTCAGTAAATGGAACTCTAATATTCCAATTCCCTGACATCACCCTACCCCACATACACACATTTGGAATTAGACTTGACTGCCTCTTTCTCTCACATTATCTCTTAGATAATTCACTCTACTTTCAAATTGTATTCCAAATCAGAACTATTCTTACCACCACTTCAACCCTGGCCTAAGGTACCATTTTCTCACATCTGGATATTTAGCTATAATAGCTTCCTAACTTATTTCACTCCTTCTGCCTTTGCCTTCCTGTTGTATATTCCTCATATAACAGGCAATCAATCTGATTTAAATCTCATTATATCAACCTTCTCTCAAAAAACTCTTCAGTAGCTCTCTATCTCACTCAGAGAGTATAAAATGTCTTACAAAGCTGTACCAGCCATTTCCCTGGTGGCAACAGATGGCCCCTTCAAACTTGACCATTGACTATTTCCGGAGGTGGGGTTAAGGTTTATGGAAATCCACAATAGATAGTGCCCTCTCCTGGTTTTGTAGGTAGGATTTTCTGGGAAGCAGATTCCAAGGCTAAGTTTAGCATGCATGATTTTATTAAGCAATACCCTCAGAATCAACCCCTGTGAAAACAGGAGGAACAAAGCAGTGTGCAGTAGAGGTAAATGTCTAGTTGCAGTGCAGGCTCAGGGGCTACCTCAGCTGACCACAAGAGCAACTTGGGAGCTAGGATGGTCCTTCAGAGTTGTTTGTGCTGAGTGACAGTGCCCCAGAGGTGGGGGCAAGATGTTCTTTGCTGAAGGGGAATTCAGGTGAAGAATAGCAGTCTCCACACACTGTCTACCAAACATTATAGATACTTACCAACATCAGGCCTGCCAGAGCAAGAGAGGAAAGAGTTACTGGTGCCCAGAATGGGTAGCTGTTTAGAAAGCTACTTTATAACAGCTGAGTCTTTGATAAAGAGATGCTGTCATCCTAAACCAACTGATGAGATTGAGTCAGGAGAAGAAATAGGATTGCCTCTCTTTCCCTCCATCTTCTGACCTCCAAGAAGTACCCATCCCTCATTGGTCAAACTACATACAAGGAAACCTGTTGACATAGTACATATAGGTTTGACCCCTAGGTTATAAGGCAAGGTGGACAAGAGGGTCAAAATGAAGATATGCAGCAAAACATTTCCACTCAATCTTACCCTAGTATGCACTCTGATCTTATCTCCTGCTATTTTTGTTGGCTTCGATGAAAGTTAATAAGCCAGTTTATTCACAAAACAGTAGCCAAAACCCCTCTAGTCTCTATTTAGGATCGAGAGTTCTTGCCGCTGATTTTATGGGAGCAGGGAGAGAATATGGCTGATAATTTCACAATTCAGTTTCCAAATTTTTCACTTAGACTTTTGTTTTGAATACCAGCCTTCCACCTGGCTCTGTTTGCTCAAATCTTTTTCCATATCATTCCAAGGCAATTATCCGTCACTACAACTATTGTTTTCTGCCAGAGTTAGTGCTGTAGAGTCCATTGTCTTTATAGGATGGTAAATTGGTGTTCCAGCTGGTCCAGATAGAGTCCCTATCATTTTTCAGCCCCTAATCCCCTGCTGCCACCAGCCTCAGAGAAGCGCTGAGAGGCAAATTCGGTAGCTTCATCTTGGGTTCCCTGTCTGTTGTCACTGTAGTCATTTTATTTTTTTGTCTTATTGGGTTAAGGAAAAACAGTTTTCCAACAATTACTTTCCAACCTTCAAAATTATAAATTTCTTTTTCATAATGTCTTCTCCCCTGTTACGGATATACCCTGTTTTATTCTTTATATAATGTTAGTGCAGTTCGAAGAGAGAGGCATTTATAAATGCTTGTGGTCTGTTTGCTATGGTTTACCAAGACCCTGAAAATTCATTAAATAAACAAATAAACAAGAAAATATTAGTGTTCATTAACTGACATCCGAGAAGAAGAGCTTGGTAGAGTCTGAGGAGGCAGGAGATTTTAACTGCTTATTTTTCTAAACCTTTGATGGTTCTGAATTTATGCATCTATTAATTTTTTTTTCAGTGACAGTATGTTTTACTGGATGAGCAGACAGGTGTTATAGGAGGATAACCTTTCATATCTTAAATACAAAATATAAAGGAAGATTTGCTATCATTTCTAGATCAGTATATTTTATTTCAAGTTTTATTTCATCAATTTTATCTTTACTTATATTTTTACTACACCATATTGCCTTCTGCAGTCAAGCTGTTTCCTCTCAGGAAAACAAAAGTCACACCAAGTAGTTTAAGGGAACCATTACAGGGGAACAAGGTACAGGTAGAAAAACAGAAAGATCAGATGGGAATGTTGAGGCAACACAGTGACTAGTAACTCTAGGACACTGCAATCTGGGCCAGAAAGCATAAAAGGACTAGGTGGTATCGGCCAGGAGGGATACCAGCCAGTATAGGCTTGATTCTTGCCAGGGGTGCCAGATCAGAGCAGGACCTGAGGTGACCCAGTCATTTTAGAGATGCTGCTTAAGTGGGAGAAGAATCCTTGGCTTTTCCTTTGTCTTGTCTTACCATCTCCCAAGGGTGCTTCCCTGGGCTGAAAGTAACAGGAAGACAAAGGGCAAGGGAACCTAGGAAATGTAGAGCAGAGAATTGATATGGGGCAGGAAAATCCCACTAGCAGCCGCCTTCTCTTCTCTCCTTTTCTGCTTTCACTTTACTTACTGTCTCAGAACAATGTCATGCTTAAGAACTTATGTTCCAGTGCAGCTGGGCTAGATTTCTTGCTCTGCTACTTACTAGTGGTATGATTTCTGGCAAGCTATTCAAATCTCTCAGCTTCCCTTTTCTTATCTTCTAAATGAATATGATAATAATACGACCTGCATTTTAAAATTGTTTTAGGAATTTAAAAAAGCCAATACACATAAAATTCCTGGAACAGACTGGGCACAAAGACCCCTTAATACATTTTAGCTATCATTATTATTATTATTATTATTACCCTGTAAACATTAGGATAAGTCTGACAGTGGACCCAGTTGGTAGGGAGGAAAGTTTGGATTCCAGGAAAGTTGAAGTCCTGGTTATTTATATGGTTTTTAGTAGTGCCTCTCAGCTCTAGTCTGATATCACATCAGGATCAACTAGGGAGCTCTTTAAAATGCGTATCTTGGACAGCATCAGTGCAAGCATTCCACCATGTATAGGGGATGGGAACAGAAGTTACATCTAACAAGTTTTCTGGTAATTCTTGTGCAAAGAACATTTGAGAAACACTGCCATAGGGCTCCTGAGTAAACAACTCCCTTGTTCCTTAGCTTCCAACCACTGTATGAACTGTAGGTATTCAGATCTGTAAGTGACTACATGGCATTTCTACTGGGGTCCAGGTAACAGATCTCACTACCGAGTTGTCACAAATTTGGAACAAGTTTATGTTTTAACTTTGGTGCCTCTTGTAAATTTTTTCTCCCCCTTGCTTATTTCCACCCTTACTGAAAACAATAAAAACAGGAATACTATATTTGTGCTTTTATTAATGTCCGAGAGAGAGAGAGAAATTTGGCCGAGCTGACCTCACAGTATCTTGATAGGTGTTGTTGCTGTTGTTTTTAACAGAACACTCTTTTTAAGAGAGAAAGCATATGACATATTTTACCTGAAAACTCAAATATTATGGATTCAGCAAAATCTTGTCAGGAATACTCAGAATCTAACACATACGCCTGCTGAATTGGTGCTATTTGTTTTTCTTTTTTGTAAATAGGCAGCTTTTTCTTTTGTTGTGTTGTTATAGTTTCTTTTTTTGTATTTCAAGCTTTTTCTTTTAGGAATCATAGAATTTCCCTTAATTAAGCCTCACTCTTTAAAATCATATTGTTAAAAATCAGTTTTTTGTTGTCTATTAAAAATGAGAAAAAATACACCAAAGAATGGTATATTTTGAGTATAAAATTGTATCTATAATATGAAGTTGCAAATATTTTCTGCTAAGTCATATACAGTGTTATTTGTATTACTGCTTTAGAGGGTCATGAATGAAGATTATTTCATTATGGGAAAAACTGGACACATCAGTAGCATGATTTACTTATAAAGTATCAGACGTATGAATTCAGCTAAAAACAGAAAACTAATAAACTGGCTGAATTTTGTTTTATTCAATTTAAATAAATTTTATCATAACTGAAATTAGTTTTACAGAATTCAGTCATTGAAACGACCCCAAATCACAATCAAATTTAAAATGTTCTATGCAATCTGCACATTATAAAAGACTCAAAAAGGAATCAAGTTGAACTTAATTACCAGGATTTGCTCTAATGATTATAACTTATATTATTTCCTTTCTGTTCATTTGAAATAAGCTGGGAGTAATGGAGTTAATTGGAGTTTATTCCTATTTTCAGGCATACCTAGAACTTGGCTTAATATATATATATAACCTGACTTTCCATATAACATTGACAGCTCTCAGACTAGGTTTTTTAAAAATATTTTCCACTTGGAGTACCAAGTCTTTGACACAGAGAGAAATTTCCTGGTGAAGAATATGATTCATGACTTTAGTTCCCCTAAAGATCATAGTTATCCCACTCCCCCTTTCTCATGGAATAATGAGGAAGATTCTGCAAAATCCTTGCTTCCTAAGGATTTCACAAACCACTATTAAGTCACCATGTCTCAACAACCTGTCCTTTTTCAATGTTCACACACCCTGTTATTTAACCCAGACGCTCAACACTATCTATCCCTACCCAGGCAGTAGTCCAACTTTCTAGAAAAACTTTAGCACGAGATTCCAATCTTCTCTCTTCTCTCTGCCTTCCCTTTGCTCACAGTAAAAGAGGCGTTGATGACTTTTCAAATATTTTCGACAAACATCAACATCCTCATGACTTTATGAAACTTTTTTCTACTTCTTTTCAGAAATCCTCAGACTGAGGTAACACAAAATATTTCAAATAGAACTATTCTACTTCTAATGTCTAAAATAATCTGAATCTGTCACTCTCCTCATAAAGTTAAAAAAGCCCTTTCTTCTGCAGTCAGCATGCTATGTACTTTTCTCCAAAAATCTACTAGTCTATGAGATTAAGTGAAAATCTTCTGACTGATATCAAGATTACCTACAAACTGGCCTCAATTTATTTTTCTAATCTGTGTCTTGCTAATTTAATTTATATTCCCTGAATTGTAGTGTCTCTTTCACACTTAGCACTTGTATATTATTTGAGCTGACATTTTTTTCTTTTACCAGAAAAGCTCTTATCCTTAATTGTGATCTGTTCACAACCTAACCATACTGAGAAAATATTTAAATATAAACTCTTCCATGATGTTTTAAGAGCAAAACAAGTACGGTCTACATTATTATTGGTAGTAGTATTCCAATTTACAGTTGAGAAAAGGAGCTTTGAACAGTTTGCTGTTACAAGGTTATTAAGAAGTTTTAGTATTTCTGAAACATGGTAAATGCCACCCCCCCCCCCCCGCCCCAACAAATAGGTAAATTCATGTAAGTGTAAATTAAACCTAAAGCATGTAAGGAATATAAATCATTTTTTTTTTCTCTCCATTGCAACAACTTTCCCATAGTTCAGGCCATCAGCAAATGTCATGTAGACTCCTGGCCAGTCCTTCCCACCAAACATCCACAGTGCAGCCACAGTTATGATCGTAAATCTTAAATATGATGTAGCATTTCATAGTTTTAAACACTTGAGTGATTCCAAATTACTGCAGTATGGAGAACAGTTTACTCATGTGTTTTACAGGGATTTGAGGATATTTTATCCTATTTATCTCTTTCCTTCATACCTACCTCTTGAATTCTCCAACTCCATTTTCACCAGATGTTTGCTTTAACATTTTATGCTCTTTCACTGCTGGGCTCGGCACATATTATTTCCTTAATTTAAAGCAACATTTTTCCTGGCTCCCACAGCATCCTTTGTCTAACTTACGGTTTTTTATTCTGTCTCAAATCCTAGCCTAAATATCACTTTATTTATGAATCCATCCCTTTGGCCGTAAGCCTTTCTAAGTACTACAACAACACTGTACTTCCCCTCTCGTAAATATCACACTCTCTATTGTAGTTAATATTTGTTCATCTGTATCCCCCATAAAGCATTCGTTCTTTAAGCCCAGATAGCATATATTTATTATGCTTTGCTGTTTGTTCACCACTTTCATTGTGGGGGTGGGGAGTGGTGCAGTTCCTCACACCGCTAAGCAAGGCTCTGACACCAGCTGGGGCTCCTACAGTTCAACTTAATTCAGACACTGTCTACCCAGACCTAGCGTCAGACTCCACAGTTTAATGGCTCAGTTCTATAGTACTGCCCTCTACTCCAGAGGCCAATTGCAATACCAAGTTGTTAATCTGTGCTTCTGACCTACTGGCTATAGTTTTGGAGGTTCTCACAGCTCCCTCCTCTGGTTTGATTAATTTACTAGGAGGGGCTCACAGAACTCAGGAAAACTACTTACTCACTAGACTACTAATTTTGTTTTTTGTTTTTACAAAGGATATTAAAGGGTACAAATCAATAACCAGATGAAGAGAAACATATGGTGAGGTCCTGAACAAAGGAGCTTCTGTCTTCATGAAGTTCAGGGGCTGGCAGAGTGGTCCTGAGAAGATCTCTGGTCTAGGAACCTTCTTAAAACCTGGGGCAGAGCTCTGAGTGCCTCTTTTTGGTTCTCTTGTTATCCTGCTCAATCCTCTTCATTAGCACTTACTATATTGCATGAAGAGGCTCTATTTATTGAACAACCTCCCTAATAGATTATAAGATACTTAAGAGTTAAAAACCCATATTCAATATCCTCAACATAATGCCTAGCTTAGTGTTTATTGAAGCGAACTCAATGAATTTCTGCATCTTTTTCTGTGTTCCTTCTTTTTATTTATTTATTTCAACTGGTGTCTTAAGGTTCTGTCTTTCCCTCCAAACTTGGCCATCAAAATCTATTTTTTTCTTCCTAAAAGATCAAATATCAATCACATATTTATTCTTTAGTTGCATTTAAAGCCATTGTTGTTATCTCTCTCAAGAATATTTGAAGTGTATACCTTATTTTTAATTGGGAGTAGAATTGGTCTGCATTAAAAGAATTCATGCTTCACAAAACAGGCAGGCAAGAAAATTTCACTCCCTCTTTTCCTAGCTAACTCCCTTTTACCCTTCCAGAAAGAGCTCAAATATTACAAGCAAGTCTTCCTTGCTGTTCAGAAAAGTTAAGTTGCCCCAATAAGAGCTTTTATTGTAACTTGAACTTTTCTTTCGTATCTCTTACTGATTACATACTTATGCAATTACTTTTTGTTCCATGTCTACTTCTGTCACTATGTTCTAAGTTCCTCGTGGGCGTTGAGAGGCATAATCATTTCTTACAAGACTATCTTCAGTAAATAATACAGTTGGCTGTCCTATGATTGGCATGCCATAAACATTTTTCTGAATTCACCAAAAATTAATATAACATGGAATCTCTAGGTCAAATGTAAATTTATGGGCTTTGATGGTCAAGAGAGCTGCCTTTCTCCTCTCACATTAATGCATTTAAACTGGTGTGTTCTGTGCTCTGATCTTCCTGAGGACAAGGCTTGTGGAGATAAACAGTTATAGACAGGAACTGATGCTGTTCCGCTCTAGCACAAAAGAATTGGAACTTGAAGGTAATAAATGATAAGATTTAAGTGTTAGATAATGAGAAGTCTAATAAGAATAAAGGAGCTTTGAAAAATTTCAAAAGCCGTTGGTATGATACTTATTTCACTTTTTTCTAATTATGTATAATATAGTGTAGCCCAAATCTAAAGGATGCAGATAAGCTGTTCTTTATTGTTAACAAGTTAAAATTATTTCACTACATTAAGTAAATACCGTTACTCAAAAATATGCCTTTTTCAGTGACAAGAAATTCAATTCCATTGCTCCATTTTTATTTAACCACCTATGTTTACGTTTTAAAAAATATTCAGACTAGAAAACATAAGATGTTACTTGTTAAATAACATCCATCTGGTGGTTCTGATTTTCCTGTTTTAAGGTGTCACCCAAAATGGTATCATCATGGCATATTTAGATATTGTAACCACAGTTGCCTAAAGCATATACCATATAATATAAAACTTTTCTATTTTTATTCTTGTTCCTTTTTATAATCTTCCTTTCAAGTTTCCATGATAAATCTAAAGGAAAAAAATAAATAATGATAAATATCCTAGGTGTACCAGTTTAAAAAATATTTTTACTATGGAGTTCAGTGGTGGGAGAGTTTTTTTTACCTCATCACAGACATGAATGTATTGCCTTTAACAGGAAAGTGATAATATTTTCATATGAGATTTTAAAATTGTTTTTTCCCATTTCAATGCAACAATTATTTGACCTAGCTTCTATCTGAAACTATTTGAATGTGACCATTTATAGTTTTTTTTAAAGTTTTTACTTAATTTCCAGTTCGTTGATATACACTGTAATATTACCTTCAGGGGCACAATATAGTGATTCAACACTTTCATACAACACCCAGTGCTCATCCTTAATTCCCATCACCTATTTGATCCATCCCTCACTTCCCTTCCCTCTGGGACTTAGGCTTTGTTTATTGTTCTTTTTCTAGCTCCTTTAGGTGTAAGGTTAGGTTGTGTATTTGAGATTTTTCTTGCTTCTTGAGGTAGGCCTGTATTGCTGTATACTTTCCTCTTAGGACTGCCTTTGCTGCATCCCAAAGGTTTTAGACTATGGTGTTTTCATTTTCGTTTGCTTCCATGTATTTTTTTTTTTTATTTCTTCTTTGATTTCCTGGTTGACCCATTCATTGCTTAGTAGCATTTGCTCATTTGTTTAACCTCCGTGTATTTGTGATCTTTCCAAATTCTTTTTTTTGTGGTTGACTTCAAGTTTCATAGCATTGTGGTCTGAAAAGGTGCATGGTATGATTTCAGTCTTTTTGTATTTATTGAGCCTGTTTTGTGACCTAACATGTGTTCTGTTCTGGAGAATGTTCATGTGTACTTAAAAAGAATGTGCATTCTGCTGTTTTTAAGATAGAATGATCTGAATATATCTGTTAAATCCATCTGGTCCAATGTTTCATTCAAAGCCATCGTTCCCTTGTTAATTTTCTGTTTAGGTAATCTGTTCATTGATATGAGTGAGGTGTTAAAGTCCCCTACTATTCCAGTATTTCTTTCAGTGAGCTCTTTATGTTTGTTATTAATTGTTTTATATATCTGGATGCTCCATGTTGGGCGCATAAATATTTATAATTGTTACATCTTCTTGTTGGATTGTACCTTTTTATGATTATATAATGCCCTTCTTTGTCTCTTTTTACAGTCTTTGTTTTAAAGTCTAGTTTGTCTGATAAAAGCATTGCTACTCTGGCTTTCTTTTGACATCCATTTGTGTGATATGTTTCCCAACCCCTCACTTTCAATCTGCAGGTGACTTTAGGTGTAAAATGAGTCTCTTATAGGCAGCATATAAATGAGTCTTGTTTTTTTTTGTTTTTTTGTTTTTGTTTTTTTGTTTTTTATCTAGTTCGACACCCTTTGTCTTGATTGGAGCATTTAGTCCACTTGCATTCAGAATAATTATTGATAGATTATGTATTTAGTGTCATTTCATTACTTGTTTTGTCATTGTTTCTGGAGATTTTCTCTGTTTCTTTCTAGTCTTTGTCACTTGTGGTCCTTTTTTCCCATTCAAAGAGTCCCCTTTAATAATATCTTGCAGGGCTGATTTAGTGGTCACAAACTCCTTTAGTTTTTGTTTGGGAAATGCTTTATCTCTCCTTCTATTCTGAATGACAGCCTTGCTGGTAAAAGTATTCTTGGCTGCAGATTTTTCCCATTCAGCATGTTGAATAATATCATGCCACTCTCTTCTGGCTTGCCAAGTTTCTGTAGAGAGATCTACAGCTTGCCTTATGGGTCTTCCCTTGTAAGTTAGGGACTTCTTTTGTCTTGCTGCTTTTGTGATTTTTTCTTTATCACTGTATTTTGCAAATTTAATTACAATATTTCTTGGTGTTGGCTTGCTTTTGTTGATTTTGACTAGAGTTCTCTATGCCTCCTGGATCTGGATGTCCTTTTCCTTCCCCAGATTAGGGCAGTTTTCTGCTATTATTTCTTGAAATAAATTTTCGGTCCTGTTTTCTCTCTCTTCTGAGCCTCCTATAATATGAATGTTATTATGTTGATGGAGTCACTGAGTTCCCTGAGTTTACTCTCATGTTCCATAATTGTTTCTCTCTTTTGTTCAGCTTCATTATTTTCCACTATTTTGTCTTCTATATCACTAATTCATTCCTTTAATTTTTCTAGCCTACTGTTCATTGAATCAATCCTGCTTCCAATCTCATTTACTTCATTCTGACTGGTTCTTTTTTTAACTCTTTTATCTCTGGGGTAAGAGTCTCCCTGATGTCTTCTATTCTGCTGTCAAGCCCAGTGAGTATCCTCATGATTATTGCTTTAAATTCTCCATCAGGCATGTTACTTATATCTGTTTTGCTTAGATCTCTGGCTGTTACCTTATCTTGTTCTTTCATTTAGGAAAAATTCCTCTGTCTTGGCATTATGTCTAAGTCTCTGCTTTTTCTCTGTGTTAGAAAAGCGAGCCATGTCTCCTGCTTCTCAAAGTAATGGCCTTATGAAAAAGGGATCCTCCTATCGTGCCGTGGGCCTGGTATTTCAGTAGTGTGTCTGGTGTGTGCTGCATGCTCTCTGCTCTTGTGTTGTGGCTGCTGTATCCTTCAGGACAATCATCTGCAGAGGTTCTCCTTGGCTCAGTGTTTGGTTCCTGGTCTGAATGTGATGAGTTTTAACTAGGTGTTCTCTTGTCTGCTTGTGAAATGAGACCTGACACCAATTCCACCAGAACTGAGGCCCTGCAGAACTCTGACTGGAGATGTGGTGTGGACAGGGGTTTGTGATGGTCTTCTGGGGGAAGGGGCCTGATGCACTGGTACTGAGGCAAACTTGACTGAGCAGAGCAGTTTCATGGGAGTGCAAGGGGGTGGAACTGGTGTAAGCAAGTTAGGCAGCTGGTGACAGTGCTGTGTTGCTTTCCACAGGTGGCTCTGTATTTATTCTGAGGGGCTGTGGAAGGAAATGGTGCTGGACAGCTCCTTTGTTCCAGGAGAGGCATCTCTATGAACACTGCCTCTCAAGGATGTGGTCTCAGAAGCCCCAGTGTGCCCCAAACATTTTTTAGATTGCTATTTCCCTGCTGTCTGCCCTCAGATTGTTTGCCTTCCTTCTCTCCAGGAGCAACACAGTGCCCTCCTGGCTCTATCTCAGCCAAGCCCACTGACTCTTAAAACTCCAGGCTTTAAGCTTCATTGGTTGTAAGAACTCATGGAATTCTACCCCTCTTGTTTTCCAAGCCAATGGCTTTGGGGAAACGGTCTCCTTATGTTCCCCTGTGTGTTCCTCTCTCTCACCTTTCTCTGTGACCACAGCTGCCTCCCCTCTGCAACACCCGCCATCTGTTTCTCCCCTAAACCACATCTCTGCACTTCCTACCTTCTTTGATGTGGCCTCTTTTCTTCCTTTAGTTGTGAGTTTGATCTGTCAGTCTTCAGGTCGATTTCTGGGGCATATAGGATGATTTGATAGTTATCTAGTTGTGTTTGTGGGATGAGAGGAGCCTAGTATAGCCTAGTATAGTCTAAGTACTTGACAATTGGCATTTTTTAAATTACAATATAAGTGTCTGACATGAAGCTTTTGATTCCTGAAGCATCCATTTCAAAGACATACATCTTGAATTCATTTATACCTTTTTGAAAGGTGATATATATCCTTATTGAGCTCAGTAATTTTGATGGTTTATTCCCATTTATTCCTCTACCATTAGGAATTTGGAAAATTTTGATTAAATGCAAAGAAGACAATTGAGGAAAATCTTGGGAATTAATTTTCTTGTGATATAGTAGTAGTGGTTTGCAGTAATAGGCAAAAACAACTAGTTTTAGAAAAAAACATAGTTTCTTCTAACACTTCTCATATGCATGTATCCATATCTACAAAGTGAAACTACTTTAGAAATCAAAACAAAAATAAGATTGCACTGAGTCCATGACATGATGCTTCCTTTAAAATATACATATAGCTTTCATTTTTTCCTCTCTACTTACTTTCCAAGGGGAAAAACTGGCTGTTATCCTTAAGATGAAAAACATGTAAAATCATGTTTTATGAATCTAAGTTCCCATAAAAAAAGCAAAATAAATAAATTAATTAATTAAATAAACAATAAAGCAATAAGACATAGATTTAAAAAATCCTTAATTAAATAACAGAGAAATTTTAAAATATTTATTTTATGTTAATAAATCTTGTATGTAGTTTCAATTCATTTTTTGACACTTGATAATATATTTAAATATTTGTTGTTCCTTATTTTGTTTCATAAAATAAGCATGTATCTTATAAGATTTGGCTGAAGCAGAGTTCGTTTGAATCTGCAGTTAAACAGCAGAACGCAGTTGCTTTCCAATTCAGCCCCAGCCATTTTCCAGTTAAACTATCAAAGGACATTTTACCTGTGTCTGCCACCACCAATTGAAGCACAACAGACATAGCAGAGGTTAATTACTTTCTCTGTGGAGGTCCTTTCAAAGGAGAGTTTAAATCCAGACAAAGGTTTCCTAGAGTATATTCCACAAAATCCTAATTTTTTAGACTTTAAAATGTGTTGCATTATTGGAAAATACTATAGGTTAAAATTGGAAAATACTGATTTAAGTCATACTAGACTATTTTCTTTACTCTAAGATTTCTCTGAGACTTTGCTATATTGATGGTCATTATAAAGAGGAAAGAGAGAATTTATTATGTAATGCCTTCTAAAATAAGTTGAACACAGTGTGATTTTTAATGAGTATTGTTAATTAGTCTCTCCCTGCTCTCAGCACATTTAAGAAAATGATTATTTAAATAACAAGTTTTATTTCAGGACTAGTAAAGATACTATCTTTTGGGAACTTATTTATCTTGGATTTCTCCATCAGTATGGTAGCAAGATATTTCAAAAAGGTTAGTAGCTTCCAAGGACATTAGGAAGAATGCTGTTTAGGGAGTTTAAAAATAAAGAACAGCATTTGTGCTGGTGATATGAATTTAGGATCCATCAGCTTATTGGTAATTATTAAATATACAGAAAATCATTAGATATTGGGAGTAGTGGACAAGACTATTAAAACAACAACAACAACAACAAAAAAGACAGACCTGAAACTACAATGCTGGAGAACATCAATGTTTAAGGGCCACTTGAAAAGGGATGTCAAAAGGGAAATAAAAATGCATAAGCAAGTCTGGTAGAGGAAAAGAATAAATATTAGGAAAAGATAATTTCTAATAATAAATAATGATACTGTATTCTAGGCAACAGCTTGGTATATGCTAACACAGAGGAAGTTTGTGAATTATAAGAATTGTGGCACACTTACATTTATAATTTTTCTAAAATCTTAATTTATCAGAGAAAATTAAAGTTACCTAGCACATGTTTTCTTCTCTATACCACTTTTGTGTATATGTGTGTGTCTGTATATATAAAATATGCTGTGAATGCATTGAATTATTTTTACCAATTAATTTATACCAAAGTCAGATTCTACTATAATCAGAATCAATTATTATGCTGTGGTAGTTAGCTGTAGCAAAGGATGTACTTATAAAATATTAAAAGGGCTCCCAGGGACTTATACTTTATTCATTAATTTTTTAAACTTACAATTTTGAGAAAGTTTATACATTTGTAAAATACAGAAAATAATATGAATCCATGAGGGCATCATAAAATTTCAACGATTATTAAGTCCTCTCATTTTATCTGCAATATTTTATTGTTTTAAAGATTTTATTTATTTGTCAGAAAGATAGAGAAAGAGAGCACAAGTAGGGGGAACAGTAGGTAGAGGGAGAAGCAGGCTCCCCACCGAGCAAAGAGCCTGATGAGGGATTCGATCCCAGGAACCTGGGATCATGACCTGAACTGAAGGCAGACACTTAGCCAACTGAGCCACCCAGATGTCTCTTATCTGCAATATTTTAGAACATAGATTTAACATATAAGGATTCTATTTTTTTTAATGAACTGCCATACCATCATTGTTGCTAAAAATTGAGTTTTTTAAAGCAGTGCAACACAAATTGAATATTTGACACAAAATCTCAAATATTCCAACATTTTTGACCTATAGTTTAGCTTAATAGCATCAAATATCTAGTCAGTGCTCAAATTTACTCAATTATTTAATAAGTCTGTGCATATGTGCTTTCTTAAAAAAATTTATTATGTTATGTTAATCACGATACATTACAATCATTAGTTTTTGATGTGGTGTTCCATGATTCATTGTTTGTGTATAACACCCAGTGTTCCATTCAATACGTGCCCTCTTTAATACCCATCACCAGGCTAACCCATCCCTCCACTCCCCTCCCCTCCCCTCTAGAACTGTCAGTTTGTTTCTCAGAGTGCATAGTCTCTCATGGTTCATCTCCTCCTCTGATTCCCCCCAGCTTCATTTTACCCTTCCTACTATCTTCTTTTTTTTTAACATATAATGTATTATTTGTTTCAGAGGTACAGGTCTGTGATTCAACAGTCTTACACAATTCACAGTCCTCACCATAGCACATAACCTCCCCAATGTCTGTGTGCTTTTTTATTTGCTATGTATGTTTACTTGTTTATTTATTTATGGTTGAGAATTATTTGTTTGAACCAGGATCCCATAAACTTTAAACATAGAAATTGGTTATTATATCTCTGAAATTTTTATTCCGTTGATTCCTCCTTGATAACATTTGTTCCCCTTGAAAATTTTGTTGAAGGAGTTGGGTCGTATTTTCCATATAGTTTTCACAATCTGAATTTTTTTATTGCATCCTCATGCTATAATTGAACTCATTTTTATATCTCTATATTTGATATGTATTTTTATGGTTTCATAAATATTTCACATAAGTGTGTATTTCATACTTTTCCTCTATAAATTGGTACTTAGATATATATTGCTTATAAATTACTACTTAGATATTGGATTATTTTTCAATTTATGGTCAAGAATAGCTCTATATGGTGGTAATTCCAACAGAGGTACATAGTAATTGTTTGAGTCTCTTTTTGAGATATTGGCAGATACTGATAATCATTAATCTATTATTTTCATTAAGTGTTACAAAATGGTGACCTTCCAATTTTATATCTCCTACTTAATTGAAAAGCTGGAATAATTCTATAAAAAGAAATTTCTTTACACTGAAAATTATGACACTGATTAAATTGAAGAAGACACAATAAACAAAGATATTTTGTGATTATGGATTGGAAGAATTAATATTATTAAAAAGTCTATACTACCTAAAGCAATGTACAAATTCAGTACCATTCTTATCAAAATCCAATGGCATTTCTCACAGAACTAGAACAAATGATTCTAAAATTTGTATGAAACCACAGAAAATCTTGAAAGCCAAAGCAATCTTAAGAAAGAACAAATCTGGGCACCTGGTGGCTCAGTCAGTTAAGCATCTGCCTTCAGCTCAGGTCATGATCCCGGAGTCCCAGGATCCCACATTGGGCACCCTGCTCAGCGGGGAGTCTACTTCTCCCTATGGCCCTCCCCCATCTCATTCTCTCTCTCTCTCAAATAAATAAATAAAAATCTTAAAAAAAAAAACAACAAATCTAACACTCCCTCTTTTCAAACTATATTACTAAGCTATAGTAATTTATTGTATTGGCATAAACATACACAGAGATTGATGAAACAGAATTTGAGAGCCCAGAAATAAACCCATATATAATATGGACAATTAACATCTGACAAAGGAGCCAAGAGCATACAATGGAGAAAGGACAGTCTCTTCAATAAATGGTGCTGGTAAAACTAGGCAGACACATGCAAAAAAAAATGAAACTAGATCACATCTCTCACCGTAAACAAAAATTATCTCAAAATGGATTAAAGAGTTGAGTGTAAGACCCAAAACCATAAAATACCCAGAAGAAAACGTAAGAAGTAACCTCTTTGACATCAGTCTTTGTGATTTGTTTGTGGCTCTGACTCCAAAGGTAAGAGCAACAAAAGCAAAAATAAACAAAAGGGACTATATCAAGCTGAAAAGCTTCTGCATGGCAAAGGAAACCTTCATCAAAATGAAAAGGAAACCTACTGAATGGGAGAATTCATTTGCAACTCGTATATCCAATAAAGTGTTAATATCCAAAATATATAAATAAAACTCATACAACTCAAAAAAAACAAAAAACAAAAACAAAGAAAAAGAAAAACCCAAAGCAAAACAAAGCAACAACTCTATTTAAAAATGGGCAGAAGATCTCAATAGACATTTTTTTGTAAAGAAGACATATGGATGGCCAGCTAGTTATTAGGGTAGGGCAAACATAACCACAATGAGATATCACCTCACATCTGTTAGGATGACTATTATCAAAAAGGCAAGAAAATAACTGTTAGAGAATGTGGAAAAAAGAGAACTCTCATATACTGTTGGTGTAAATGTAAATTGGTGTAGCCATTGTGGAAAACAGTATGGAGATTCCTCAGAAAATTAAGACTAGATCTACCATAGGTTCCACCTGTTTCACTATTCTGGGTATTTATCTCAAGGATATGAAAACACTAATTTAAAAAGATATATGCAGCCTTATCTTCATTATTCACAATAGCTAAGATATAGAAACAACCTAAGTGTCTATCAATAGATGAATTGACAAAGATAATGTTTTACACACACACGACAAACACACACACACACGCACACACGAACACACACTGAATAATACTCAGTCACAGAGAAGAATGAAATCTTGCCATTTGTGACATGAATAGACTCTGATGGCATTAAGCTAAGTGAAATAAGTCAAAGACAAATACTGTATGATTTTACTCATATGTAGAATCTAAAATACAAAACAAACGAACAAACAAAACAGCACAAAAACAAAATCATAGAAAACAGAGAACAGAATTGATGGTTACCAGAGGGGAAGAAGGTTGGGGAGGTGGGTGAAATGGGTGAATGTGGTCAATTGTATGATGATAAATGGTAATTAGACTTTTGGCCATGATTACTTCATAGTGTATACAGATGTTAAACTATAATGTTGTGTACCTGAAACATAATGTTATATACCAATTTCACCTCAATTAAAAAAAAGTCAAAATGGGAAAAAGTATCTTTATCAATAATTTGTTACTTAAAGTATAGGTTATAGAGGGAAAAGGAGGGTAAATACTGGATTTTCCAATGTACTTAGGTTTTTAAAATAAATTTTATTTTTTAAACACTTTTAGATTTACAGAAAATTTCTAAAGATAGTATAGAGACTCTCCATTAAACCCAAACTCAGTGTTCCCTTTTATTAACATTTAACATTAGTACAGTATATTAGTTACAATTAGTGAACCAATAGTAATACATTATTATTAGCTAAATTGTATGCTTTATTCACATTTCCTTAGTTTTCACTCAACATCCTTTTTCTGTTTCAGGATACCACATCATATTTAGTCACCATGTCTCTTAGGTTTAACTTGGTTATGACAATTTCTCAGAATATGCTTATGTTATTGATGACCCTGACAGTTTTGAGGAATACCGATCAGGTATTTTATAGAATGCTTGTCATGATTAGATGGAGGTTATGAGTTTTGAAAGGTAAGCCACAGAGATAAAGTACCTCTTTATCACATCATATCAATGGCACATACTTTCAACATGACTTATCACTGTTGATGTTGACATTGATTGCCTTCTTGTAGTAGTGGTTGTTAAGTCTCTCTACTGTAAGATGTCTTTTTATTCCCCCTTTCCAGTATTCTGAGAAAAAAATCATATTATGAAGCTCATGGTTAAGGAGGGCAGAGTTACATTGCATCTCCTTGAGGGTGGAAAATTCCATAAATCATTTGGAATTCTTCTGCAAGGGTGATTTGCCTCTTTTTGTATATTATTTATTTATTCAATTATTTGTTTAAAATAGTATGGTGATAATGAAATAATTTGGATTATAACCCAATATTTATTTATTTATTTATGTATTCAAATTATTCCAGGTTTGATCTTTGAGGGCTCTTTCATTTGGTTCCTGTGCCCCCTTGATAGAGCGCCATCATTGATAGAGTGTGTGGAGGGAAGTTGTTTACTTCTTTTCCTTCTAGCAATTACAAGATGTTCAGGTTCATATTATATTTTTCCTGCCCCCATTCTAAAATCAGTCATTTCCTCAAGGAGCCTACATTTTGTTAGAGAATGGTGATAGAAACCAAGATTTGGGTACCAGGTATGTGCATTGTTATGGGTATCATTGTTTCTTGGCACTCTCAGAAAAATGACACGACTAAGAAATATGTACCCACAAAGGAAATCACTTCAACAGTTAGACCATCGTGCTTATGTACAGCTTCTTTTACTTTTATTTTTATAGACCCTGTTTATTTCCAGAGTTACTAAGGTCAGGACCTCTCTCCACACCCACCACCTTTAGTGAGTTGTTTCATACATTTGGAATGAATTTAGATTTTATCATCACATTCTGCATTCCATCTGGGGATTTCCCTAACTCTTAAATTATTTCTATTTAAATTCTCATATGATACCATCTACTTTTTGTGCTATCATGTTAATGGGTTTTGATAAACATGTGTCATCTATCCACCATTAGTGTCATAGAGGATAATTTCAGTGCCCTAAAAATTTTCCAGATTGGCTTCTTTCACTTAGAAAGAGCCATTAAAGAATCATTCATGTATTTTCATGGTTTTATGCTTCATTTTTGTTTTCATCAAATGCTATTCTTTTTATTTAGATATACCTCAGTTACCTACTGAAGGACATCTTAGTTGCTTGCTGTTAATGGTGATTAAAAATAGAGATGTTATAAACATTTGTGAGCAGATTTTTGTGTGAACATGTTTTCAGATTAGTTGGATAAGTACTTTGGGGGATTGTACGATAAGGCTGTTTAGTTTTGTAATAGACACTATCAAACTATCATCAATGGTTTACCACTTTGCATTTCTACCAGCAGTAAGAGTGATTTCTTGTACTACATTCTCCCTGGCTATTGATATCTTCATGTTTTATTTTATTATTATTTTTTGTACTTTAACCATTCTAATAAGTGTGTAGTGATATCTTATTCTTTTATTTGCAATTCCCTAATGATAAATGATGTTGAGGATCTCTTCATATGTTTATCTGCCATTTATGCATCTTATTTGGTGAAGTATCTGTTCAGATTTTTTGTCTATTTTTTAATTAAATTGTTTTCTTATTGTTGAATTTTATAAAGTTAAGTTTCAAGAGTTCTTTGTATATTTTAGATAAAACTACTTCATGAGAAATGTATTTTGTTGCAAAAACTCTCTACCAGACAGTGACTTGTTATATTTGTTAACAGTGTATTTCTCACAGCAGAATTTTTTAATTTTAATAATGTCCAACTTATTTAAAAACTTATTTATATTCAAAAACTCATTGCTAAACCTAAGGCCATCTAGATTTTTTGCTATGTTTCCTCCTGGAAATTTTCAGCTTTGTGTTTTATATTTGAGTGTATAATTCATTTTGATTTTTGTGAAAAGTGTATGTTATGTGTCCAGGTTCTTCTTCTTCTTCTTCTTCTTTTTTGCATATGAATGGCCAATTGTTCTAACACCATTTGTTGAAAAGATTATCCTTTCTCCATTGAATTACCTTTGAGCCTCCACCAAAGATCAGTTGACTATATTTGTGTGGTTCTATTTCTGGGCTCTATATTCTGCACCTTTGGTATATGTGTTGATTCTTTCACAGATAATAGACTGTCTTGATGGCTGCAGGTTTCCACTATATCTTGAAATGTATTAGTGAATCTTCCAACTCTTCTTCAATATTATGTTGGCTTTTCTAGGTCTTGTAGAGAAAAGTCTTGAGTGATGGGCTGAGGGTGACAATGGGGGGCATTATGTAAATTAGCAAAGAATGCAAAGTGACCTAAAGAATGATCCACACATGCTTTACACTTTCAAACAGGATTCTGAGAGTATTTAGGTCACATCATGGTAACTGGGTAGGTAAAGAAGGTATACCTGTAACTTAAGTAATTGGAATATAATTTTATCTACATGGTCCCATTGCAATTAAGAGAAGAATACCCTGGTACTTCTGTTGTCTAACTGTGGTTTTGGGAAATTGCTTTGGACATTGTGTAAGAAATGGGAGTAAACAAAAGGAAAAGGAACTCATGAAATCAGAAAAGTAAACTTTAAAGAGAAAAAAATCTTCTATATTCTCATATAATAAAAAGAGACTATTCCTCAGACAGGTACAAAAATAAATCTAAAAATAAATACCCTTTATTTGAGTTTTCCTTAAGGATGGGTAATATCAAAAGTATTTTTTTAACCTTTATGCAAGCTATATATTTATTTTGTACATATTTCTATAAAGGATCTGGTGTTTTAATTTTGGATCTGGTGACAAATAAACATTGGTTGCTGTTTATGACAAGGTTTATTTTGCTTGCCAAGTACCAAAATTAAAATCTTTAACAGCTGATGATGAAAAATATCAAAAGTATTTTTAAAAACAAACCCAGCATAGGCACACCTGGCTGGCGCAGTCAGTGGAACATGCAACTCTTGATCTTGGAGTTGTGAGTTCAAGCCCCACCGTGGGTGTAGAGATTACTCAAAAATAAAATCTTAAACAAAAACAAAAACTGGTCCAGCATAGATACTGATCAAACCAAAGCACATCTAAATACGTACACGGCCTCTATCGATTCGGACTTGCTGTACCTCAGTCCTAACTCACAAATCATGAGAGTGGAAAATTCTAATTCCCTTCCAACTATTCAAAGTGATGTTACCAGTAACTCAATTGCCTTTCAGTACCAAAACAAATAGAGTTTCTCTTGAAATCTGATCTTACATATCCCTGATCTTTAAAATGATTTTTCTAAGTAGCTTAGCTTTAGTTTTTCAGAAGGTGGAACTGATGGATGTATTTTGTGCTCACTGAGTTCCTTTTCACTAGATAAGAACTTAAAAAGAATTTCTGTCAAAAGAAGAAAAGATGATTTACTTCATTTGATATGACTGTTTCATCCATCATAAAATTAGCTTGCAGTAATTCAGCTCTTAAAATGGCCTTTTAAAAGAATCTTGGTAAGTTGACAAGATTATTTTTACAGTTTTGTTTCTTTAAGACTTACACTGATTTGTTAGTTTTTCTCAAAAATGCTCAGGCAATTTGAAAAGAGCAAAATACATAATAATAAATTCAACTTGTATGGGGATGAATAACACCCCAATCTCCAGTAGATAAAACTAGGCTTTGAGTTGTTAAAATTTTAGCTGATACCAAGTATAAGTCTAAACTTCTGATGCTGTATTTCAGGACAGTATGGCATCATTAAGGGGACATTTTTAATCAGATCAGACAAATAACTCCATTAAATAAACAAATCAGAATTTATTAAGCATTTGTGGCATGCAAATTGTTGTGATACGTGTGATAGATGCTATGGAGATTATAACAACAACAAAAAAGAATGCCCACAGAAATTTCACAATCATGAACAATTCCATATAGACATGAAAATTTTGCTTACAATAAATAACTTATTTTAACATGGAAAGTAATTTGTTAAGTCTTGGTACCATTTGGTTACAAACAAAACTAAGTTAAGAAGAACTAAACCAAAAAACAGAGAAAGGAAAGAAAAAAAAAGCATAACACATCTGTGAGTATGAATAGCTATGCCATCTTTTTTAGATATTTTGAGGTGCTACATAATATATTTAAGGATGAGGGAATGACAGAAAGTGAACCAACATGAAAGTCTTTATTTAAATATTTCAAACACTGTTGAAAAATGACTATGTGGAAAAATAAAAACTGTTTCTTGAGACATGAGTTGAACAGAAAATGGCTAGAGGTTGCCTTTTTATAATGGAGTTTTTTAGTGTACTTATACAACTTTCTACTTACCTATTATAACCTCAAAATAAAGCTGACAAACATTATTTATGCTATTGAGTTAGCAAAACAAATTTTGCTTATATGTAAAGTCTATATACCCAACAAAAATATCCACAAAGGAATTAAATAAATAACAATTTGTTGTGTAATTAACCCCCAGATATGTCAACTCAGTCATTTTAGTGCAATAATTTTACAGTTCAATGAACTAAGGAATCTATCTGGTTATTTGTTGTCATGTGAACTCTCCCTGGTAGCCCCTGCTTCAAAAATAAAATCAATTTGGCCATTCAGTTTGTCCTTTTTTATCTGATGAATGTGGTATTTCATAAATACAAATAAAATATTTTTTCCCTCCCCAAATGCCTCTTTGCAGTAGGCCTGATAGGACAAAAGCAGACAATAGACATATGGGTTAATTCCTTATGGAATTAAAGCAAAGCAATATAGAGGCTAGATACAAGGAAATGTACCATTATTTTTACTGATTACAGCAAAAGACCTTTTTTCTCTTCAGTAGCACTTTGGAATTCACATCTGGAAATTGTAAGCTGGCACACATTTCATTATGGTAACTTTCATTGTTTAGGGGCAGGCATTTCATCAATGACAGTCTAGTTGAGAGCATTAAATATACTCCAGTTTGCCAGAGTAAGACACACCTTTTCTTGCATGCACCTTGAATTCTTTATGCATGAAAAAAATATTACCTTTTTCCAAAATGTTGGTCTAATGGTATTTGATGTGTGGCATTTTTTTTTTAGACTTAACGGTTATGCAGTGAAAAGGGAACAATTTCTAATAATTCCTAGGCTCGATATATTGAGCATGCAATTTTCAATAATTACTAAGAATTCAGTCACTTAGGTGAAATAGATGACTGTGGTTTCTATTCTCCTATTATCTTACAAAATCTACTAATTATATTTTCCTCCAATATTTAAAACAAATGTATTTCCTGGGTGGTTGTTATGACTAGCAACATTTATTGGAAGCTTATTCCACTCACGATATTTATAAATTTTGTTCATGTAACACTCATCACCATCAGAAAAAAAGAGTTTCTGGTCCTTCTGACTCTATAATTTAATGATAGGAAATAAGAAGTGTGAGCTCCCTAAACTCAATCAAGAAATATTACTTGGAATAGTACAGTGGGAAACAGAAGAATAGATGTCCCTGCTCTTAAGAAGCTTAAGAGTTCAATGATGAGGTTAGGCAATGTTGGACTGCATGCTGTAGGATGAGGAGTCCAGCTTCAGTCCCAATTGCTATGTGTGATATTTCAGGCTTTAATACACATAGTCAATTACAAGCCTTTACCTGGCGGGCCTCACTGGGGAGAGCTGCCCTCCTCACACCAGACTTGGTACACAGCCAGTGCGCTGCAGGTTTTGGAGAGATTTGCAGTCTAGAACTCAGGATCCCCAATTAGTCACACTCTCATACACAGCTGCATTCCTACCTGAGGTACCTTCATTTGAAGGTGTCTTTCTGGAGGCCTTCCAAAAGCACTTATGTCAAAACCTCCTTATAGTTGGGAGTGAAGGCAAGGGAACTCAAGGACACTTTTTCTCTACTCAGTGCTTTTCCACTCCTAGCATTTTTCCCTCTCCCTCTCCTAAGCCTCCCAGGTCCATAAAGCTGCAAGATCCTTCTGGGATCCCTTTGTTGTGAGACCATCTTCACTGGTGCCATTCCATGGGGAAAAATGGATCAAGGGAGTCAGTACTTTCTCTGATTTAGCCAATCAGTACAAGTTTAAAGGTTTGACTGCTACTTTTATCTTGACTTGTCTTAATCAACTACTCCGACACCTGGCAGCTTAGGTCTGTTGAGTTCAGCTGAGCTTCCGACACAGAAAAGAGTATGTATGAAAAATACCTCAGTATAAACTAGAAGAGTAAGAGAAAATGCAGTATGTGGGAAGGAAAGTAGGCAGTTAAGGATAATTATATGTAGGTCACGAGCAAATGTTGTGAACTAAAACACAGAGATCCTGAAACATTAGAAGGGCAGTGAGGATATGAACCTGGTTCCAAAGAGGGCTTTCAGCTGGGGTTATAGCAAGATATTTAGTCTGATGATCCAGGTGGGGGCATTTTATTTTTAAACTACAATTCAAGAAAATGTCATTTGTTTTTATCCTGTATAGACAATGGGAAAGTCATGATGTGTTTGAGCAGAACAAAAACAAAATAAAATTTGTATTTTAGAAGTGGTTTTAGAAGTGTCTTATCCAGCTTTTTGTCCAGCCTAGCCAAACTTTTATTGTTAATATGCTCTTGGAACATATTGTGCAAAATACTTGAGTGTCTTTGAATAGTTCATGATCTAGGATGGTGGTATGTATTTCAACAAAGCCTAAGAGATTATCTTACAGTGTGACTTAACAGAGATCCTTTAACGATACTCTGGGGATATAGGGGTATAATTGACTAACTCAGAAGACAAGTTGGAAGATCTCATGCAGTGGGTGATCCATAAGCTGAATTTTAAAAATGTGTAGAATCTCAGGAACAGGGGCGAGTAATTATGAAAAGATCCCACAAACCAAAAGCCACTATTTTACTTCAGATATTCTCTAAACTTTATTTTATCCTTCAGAAAATGGGAGTGATTACCTTTGTCCTGAAAAACTATATAAATTGAAGGGCTATCTTGACAACCGATCAGAGTATTTGTAAATCCACAAAAAAATGTCTTATTATTAACAATGAATCTTTGTATTTATAAAGTTTTGGGCAGTACTTTCAGAAAAGCAGAAATGATACTTCATAACGTGACCTTGCTTACATCTGCAGATTTATTTTCTACCAGTTTCCAACAGTTACATATCATTTAATCAGGCTAAGTTACAGTCAAAAGCAGCCAAAACTATCCCATCTTAAACAATGTGGAAGAGTAGTATTTTATTAAAAATAATTGGTAGCTGGGATTCCTGGGTGGCTCAGTCCATTAAGTGTCTGCCTTCAGCTTGAGTCGTGATCCCGGAGTCCTGGGATCAAGCCCTGTGTCAGGCTCCCTGGTCAGCAGGGAGTCTGCTTCTCCCTCTCCATCTGCCCCTCTCCCCTGCTCATGCTCTCTCTCTCATGCTCTCTCTCTTGTGCATTCTCTCTCTCTCTCTCTCAAATAAATAAAATATTTAAAGAAATAAAAAAAAATATATCTGGCAGCTAGAAATAATTCTAAAATTACTTATAGGCATTGTAAACACTGCATTTTAACATAAAACATATACATAGATTTGTCTCTTTGGGAATGATGCTGATTAAAGTCTGATATTACCTTACTCTCTAAATTTTCATCATAATCTAGACTTTCCAGTTTTGTATTCTCTAAAGAAGAACAAAAACAAAAAAAGTTTTCCAGATTTATTCTGGATGTTTATGATTAATTTTCCAATATGTCACTATTACTTTTCACTCCCAATTTAAAAATGTTTTTAAATTATACACCTTTGTCAAGTATTTATGAATCACTTAATTTATTTATCACGACTATTTATTTTGAACTCATTTAGTTGATTTAAGTGTTATTTAAAATTTTTATATAGCTACCATAATAATTGCAAGTGGCAGAAACAGAAAGAAAACCAATTGCTTTTGACGACTTAAAGTGCTGGAATAGTGTGTGTATGCACTAGAAGAACATGCTTTACCTGCTCAGGAGCATTTAGCATTTGCTGCAAGTCCTACTCAGCACTTTCTCAGAGAGAGAAAGTTATCAGTTAATTTGGATAAATGGATTAGATGAATTTCCTTATAAGAGTTTCTACTATAATTATTGCTATTTTCTGAACTCTCATTTATTTACCTTTGCACATGTTGCCCCCTCTGCTCACATGCCTGCTCACCTATCATCCTGGGAAATTACTGCTCATTTCTGAAGACTCCAGGAGAAGCAGCAATTTCCCTGGGAATTATTTTCAAATTATTTCTCACTAAAGAGAGTCATGCAGCCCACCATCTGTGCTCAAAGACCTTCCCCTCTAAATCACTATTGTCAATCTCTATACACAAACATTAATCATCGTTTAAATTATTGAGCACCTCATTATTATATACTAGGCCTTGTTTACAGCAATTTGCATTTATTAACTTCTTTAATCCTCTTAATACCCTATGAGGTAATACTATTATTTTCCTCATATTATTTTATAAATGTGAAAGAATCATCTAGAGTTTGGGCAATTTGTATAAAGCAACATAGTAGGTAAAGAGTCAGGATTCTGATTTCAGCAATTTGACCGTAAGAGGTCATGTTTTTAGAGTTTGCACTTTTTGCCTCTCAATCACGGAACAGGATATTTTACTTGTTGGTGCTTACAATAAGCGATTTTTTTTTTTTTTCTACCAGAATTATGTCTTTTTCACCTTTCTATCCTTAATAGAGAGCACCGATGTCTGTTACATAATATTATTCACCGCATTGTTTTTTAATAAATGAATGAGATTTCAAGTGGAAATACGTTATGGCCATTTGAAATGTAGAGGGCAAACTATATCTGACATCTTTTTAAAGTCAGTATGTTTAGTGAAAAGCAGAGGAAATTCTGTATTTTTCTAATATTCTGGGTTCTCTGTTGCTTTGAAGGCTCACAGAAGCTTATTTTTCACCTCAGAATAGTATCAACATTATTTGGTATTTGTGCATTCTTGTTACATTAATAAATCATGGAAGCTGAAAATTGACATATCATTGAATGAATCCAAATATATAAATTATATATATATATATATTTTTTTTTCTTTTCTGCCATTCTATCCATAAAATTTAAAGCATTGGTTGTCTGAGTTCATAAAATTTCCACTGGATAGATAGGTTAGAGCCACTCCATGGAATCAATATCATACAAACCATGTGGATTGATGGATTTTTCACATCAAACTGTCATCTTGTCTCTGCTGTTACATTATATTTGCTACCTCAACAGTGACTCAAATTGTTATTTTTTACAGCTGGTGCCCCACTATAAAATAATCCAGTATATTTTTGACCACACATTTAACTATTTACTGATATCCAAAGGCTTTAGTTTTTATCCTAAGTTTGAGTCTAAAAATTGTCTAGATTTTTTTTTTATGGTGGCACACATTTAAAAGCAGATCTATATACATAGGAATCTCACTGTGACTGAAATTATTTTTCATAATTTCATTTGAATGAATGGTTGACTTGTTGATGTAACACTTTGCTTTCCTTTCATTTATTTCTTTACGCCAGTTACCACCCAGCTTAACTTGACGACATTTTATGATGACTGTTGGCACTGGTGCTTTGAGAATGAACTCAGGGGAATTTGGTATTTGTGTAGGCTTTGGTACCCAGAGCCAAGGAGCCACACGCATTCACAAATATCAGTAAGAAGACACAATTTTTGCAGATAATTTCTGAAGGATGCTTTTGAATGTAGATAAGAAAGACATGCTCTTTCAAGGATGATAATGGATTGGCCTGGAAAGAGGGCGTAAAGGACAGTCCAGCCAGTGAGAACTACTGTTTGAATTATAGAGGGAAAAACAAAGAGGATACGACCTAGGAGTTGATAAATAAGCAGGTTTGGAGTTGCATATTGTGCACACGCATGTGTGTGGTATGCCTGTCTGTGTTTGTTTAAGTTCACATCTGTATTTTGGGAATGAGATAGCGGGATATATATAATAAAGACATACAAATATATGAAGATTAAAAAATAATGAAATATCTTCTATAAGGTAAAAAAGGAGTTTACATTTTATACCACATCCACTAAAGAATTTTAAGCAGGACGTTAACATAATCAGATACCTATTTTAGATTTTGTAGTTGTGTAGAGAAAGTATTAGAGTGGGAAAGAACAGAGACAAAAGGAGGACCAATTATGCTATTTTTGCAATGGTTGAGATGAGAGATAGGTGGATTCTGCACTGGGGACAGTAACTAGGGGAGAAGGGATGGATTTGAGAGAATTTAAAGAGAGAATACCACTTGGTAAATTACCACTAGGTAAATTATTAAATTGGGCTGGGGAGCATAATGATGGGAAAAGAGAAAGAGTCAGGATGATGCCTCAGCTTCTAGCTCGTACTCCTGGGTTTGAAAAGCTCATTGAGATTTATGAACACACATGTTTACTCTGTTGGTGAGATGAGGGAGGCAGAGAATGGGATAGAGAATTCTTTGGGACATGAAGAATTGCATGTGTTTATAATATGCACAGGAGGAGAGATACAGAGGCAGCTGGAGCTCAGGGGAGAAATTTGGACTGACAGTATAGGTTTACAAATCATCGCCATATGCCTGGTCATCGAAGTCACGGCTGCCAGGCTGATCATAAAGACAAGTCTCAAAGTTGTAAATGAACCATCAAGTACATTAAAAAAAATGTACCGGGGGGGGGGGCGCCTGGGTGGCTCAGATGGTTAAGCGGCTGCCTTCGGCTCAGGTCATGATCCCAGGGTCCTGGGATTGAGTCCCACATCGGGCTCTCTGCTCCTTGGGAGCCTGCTTCTCCCTCTGCCTCTCTCTCTCTCTCGGTCTCTCATGAATAAATAAATAAAATCTTAAAAAAAAATAAAAATAAAAAAAATGTACCAGGATAAAATCTACACCCTTTACATCCTGAAATTCTTACTAATTTGCATTAACACTTTCACTCTTCCATATCTCCTCACCATAGAGGATGTTATTCCTCTACCTGAAATACCTTGTTCTCTGTCTCACTCTCTGGCATCCTGACCAGTGTTAACCAATTGGACTGAGATGTAAGGTAGGCGCAAGGAATCTGAAAGTAAGAGGAATGGAAATATCTGATGCAGAGCAGAAAGAGCCAACTACATTCCCTATTTACTCTTATCCATCCATGGGCACTTATGAATAGCACATTCAAATACTGTTTCCTGGCTCCTCAGGATGACATCTTTTTGTTTCCTGAGCCATCTGTCCACATAATTTTTTTAATGGTATTTGAAGAATTGCTTTCTATTCACCTATTTGCATGCCTTCTACTTCTCTTAGACTAGAAATTCTTTGGTGTCCTGGTGTCCAAGGAGAAGACAGAATAAGATGCTAAAACTAATTAGATATTTAAGGACTTATTGGGAGAATATCTGTGAAGGATAAAAGCAGGTGGGGACAAGAGAATTTGGGAGTGCCTAAGACCATAACAAGGGTCTGACACTTGTGAAAAGAGAACAGGGAAAAAAACTTTTAAGAAAGAGTAGCTTCTATCCTCAATGCAATTTTCAGAAAGTTCCCAGTGGCTTTGGAGTGAATGCTGTTATATAATACACATACATGTATATATATATAAATATATATACACACACACACTCATATATATATTTTTTTTTTCTTTATCACAAGTGAGATGTATGCAACATACTTCGTTGGCTGCCACATGTTGCATTTGGAATGCTACTTAGAATAAAACTGATTTACAATAAATATTTTCATGAATTAATGAATTGATTGAATGACTTAATAAATGGAGTTTTCTTTCTTTTTTTTTAATAAATGGAGTTTTCTAAGAGTTTTGGTGGGTTTCCTTTCTTGTCTTTTTTTTTTTTTAATAGATTTTTTTTGCTTGTGCTTTTTAAAACAAATGCATATATTGGAATATGAATAGTAAGGAGATTTAACGGACTCTTACAATGACCTTGATTTCTTTAGGATTACATATTTCCCAATTGAGATTACTAGGCCAGATAAATTATGTAATTGGTATTTATATCCAAATAATCAGTAAATATATTTTGATATCACCGTGGGTCTATATGCTTCACCCCCTCTTTTTTTTTTTAAATATTTTATTTATTTATTTGACAGCGAGAGACACAGCAAGAGAGGGAACACAAGCAGGGGGAGGGGGAGAGGGGAAAAACAAGCTTCCCGCTGAGCAGGGAGCCCGACGCGGGCTTGATCCCAGGGCCCTGGGACCATGATTTGACCTGAAGATAGATGCCCAACGACTGAGCCACCCAGGCACCCCTATTTGCTTCTCTTTTTATTTATTTATTCCTCACATAACTTAATAAAGAATCTCTGGTTACTCTCTGCTCTTCCGTGTCAAATAATGACATCTCTTTTATTGTTACTATATTTCTATACATTTCTATACATCTTATATAGAAGAAAAATTAACCACAGAGTAACATTATTGCCATAAAATTAATGTCAAACACCTATTGCTTCAGTAGGAATTAATATTTAATTAATTAATAATTTAATTAATAAACAAGAAAAATCTTGTTTCAAAGAATTTTTCCAATTGAACTAAAGCCCTTTCTTTAAACAGTGCTGGCTAGGAGTTTTAAATATTCTGTTATTGCTCATTGAAATGATGAAATAAGCTTAAAATGTTAATATAAATTAAACTTGACTAAATAAAAAAGATGTAATTTATTTCCACTCATTGTTATTTTTGTCCTTAATTTTGAAATAGATAGAACAGTTACATGGTTTTATATACAAAGTATCTTATAAAATGCTATTCTTAATAACTTCAGCTATATTCAGGCTTTTTTTTTATGTGTGTAAGGGATGTAATTTGGATTTTAAATACATATATTCCTAAATGTAAGATTTTTGCACATGTGTAAATATGAGATATCTTACCAGAATGAAATTTTACCAGTGTCAAATGATTATCAATCTGGATTTAAAAAACGAAAAGTAATTTATGTAAAAGAACTGTTTATTTTCCTTTTGTAGATAATATACATAATTTTGAAAGCACAATTTAATCTTGCATAAATTCAAAATTACAGATCTCTTTTAAATGAGATTTTTTTTTGAGAAGCAAGTGAGGTAATATTTTTATTAAATAAGCATGTGTGTTAGTTTGCTAGGGCTGCCATAACAGCACTGGGTGGCTCAAACAAGAGAAATGTATTCTTTCACAGTTTTGGAGGATAGAAATTTGAATCAAACTGTCAGCAGGCCATACTCTCCGAAAAGGGCCTCAGGGAAGATCCATTTTTGACTGTTTCTATCTTCTGGTGGATTCTGTCCATCCTTGGCATTCATTAGCTTGTATCTGAATGGCTCCAGTCTTTGCCCTGTCTTCACATGTTTTTCTTTCCTTTGTCTTCACATTACCTTGTCCCTTGTCTGTGTCTCTGTGTTTCCTCTCCTCTATTATAGGATACCAGTGGTACAAGATTTAGAGCTTACCCTACTTCAGCATGACTTCATCTTAATCTAACTAATTACAAAGACCCTATTTTCAAGTAAGATCATACTCTGAGGTTCCAGGAAGAACTTGAAGTTGAAGGACACTATCAAACTCAATACAGAATGTAATAAATAAGTAACATTAACATCTATTTTGTATTTTTTATGCTAGGTTCAAACTGTTTAAATAGTTTATCAAATAGTCTTGGAGAAAATTATATTGTTAGTCTAAAGAAAAATAATGAAATTGATCATACTGGCCATAACTGGAAATAATACACACATATACCCACTATATGACTGTACAATGAATACAGAGTGATCAATCAGCTTAGTACTTTGGGGTTGTAGGAAAGTATCCCAAGCTGTTATCACTTCTTATAAGAGCCAATCTAATATTTAGGGCTTTTAAAATAGTCAGAAATTCAAATACGTTCAGCTAAAATATACTGATTACAAATAATATGATATAGCACAAGTTTTTGAAATTCTTCAGTTCATTCTCATTAGGCTGTATGGGAGGTTAAGAATTTACTTAACACATATGTGAAAACCTAAGTGATCAAACAGGATTTGTAGTACAGGGAACAAGTCACCAAGAGCATCAGCTTGGGGGGAAACAGATAACAAGCTACAAGTGGGTATCTGCAGAGAGTTTAATAAAGAAATTATTTATAAAGATGTACACAGAGTATAGGGTAATGTTAAGGTTTAGGGCCATGTCCTAGAGCTAGTAACAGTAACGGTAAGGCTCCTCTTTCTTTTCTAGGGACAGAAAAGGAGAGTAGAAAGAAGATTGTCTGAAACCAGAGACAAAGAGGCCAAGGAGAGGGTCACCTTACAGAAGCTGGGACCCTAGGTCGTGTACTCAATCAAGGGAAGTCAACCTTGCGGGGAAGAAGCTAGGGTAATAATTAATTTGGCTTCTCTCTATTTCTTCCCTCCATATACCCACCAGTCCCCTCATTGTCAAATTTCAACTGGAAGTCAGAAGCAAGAAAGTTCATTGATCTATCCACATACAGGTTAGCCTCTCAGAGCACAGACCTGGGTGGACAAGGATGGAGTGCAGATTTGAAAGTCCATGTCAGTTCTATTCTATATCCATCCTTGAAAACTGTTTACCCTGACTGATAAAGGTTAAATATATTACTATTTAAACTTCCATTTTTAATATGATTTAGTCCCAATGTCAATCTGGAAAACTGAAACCGAGTTTAGCTAGACCCTACAATCAAAACAGGGATAGCAGGTAGGGTCACTGGCTTTTTGTTACACGTAGAAGCAAGTACTCTGCAATTGACAGTGACATTACATGGTGTTCGTGTAGTGGGCAGCAGACTCATTCTAGCATGCTTTACAGAAATTGCTGCCATTTGATAAGTAACTCCATATGGACTGAGGCTGAAGCACTAAATCATTGTGTCTCCTTCATGCCAAGCACTGATTCATTGCAGTGTCTTACCCTGGAACTCATTGCTATTAGATTTTAGAAAATATACTTGTTTTCCCCCTCACAATGATATCTTCAGTTTATTATTTCTCTGGCTGAATGTGATGATGTTGATATTTTAGCATCACCGTGTGTATGCTAAACTATTTTCAATAAGACATTCTACTTATAATCATAGCAGGGTTTGAAGGAACCTTAAAGGTCACATAATCTCACTTCGCACCACATGCATACCATCCCCAAATGATAGTCGTATATCTGGCTTCTGCTCGAATAATTCCGATGACAGGGAACTGACTACTTGAGATGCAGCCTTTTCTATGCTTGGATAGCTTTCATTGCTAAAAAGTTCTTCCGTATGTTGAGTGGAAATTTATTAACTCTATTTTCCAAATCTTAGTCCTAGTTCTATTCTCTACAACAATAAATTTAACTTTATATTCTTTTGTTAACTCTTAGATATTCACTGCTGCAAGATTTTTAGCCAAGCGCACACTATTTAGTTGTAGTATACATTCCATCATAGCTATACAGAAGAAATATATTCTGCTCCCTGTTTTCAGAAGCAGTGAGTGCTATTATATTCTAATTTTATATAAACATTCAAGTTAAAAATCAAACTAGAATCTAAGAAGTGTCAAAATCAAAGAGCTACTCGAAATTATACATTGATAACCTGATTCTGCTTCACAGTTCATGTTAGAAGCAGGCTATATGTAGGAATTTCAGAAAAAAAAAATAATTTTCATTTGTATATAAATGACATTGCTCATGCAGATTTCTCCATCCCAAATTCTGAACTTAAGCTTGATGTTGCAAATAAAATCTGAATCCTGAATGAAATTTTTTTTAGTCCCCTTTGTTTTGTCTTATTTTCCACCTATATTTGAGAAAAAGAAAAGTGAGTATGTTAATAGATACATTGACAAAACACAAACATTGATTAATATTGACCACTAAATTTAATTGCTGAATATCTATGTAAAACATGGTGTCTCCATGCTCTAGCTAAGAGCCCCTTTTTTACAAGTGGATTCTCCAGTGCTCCATCCTTCACTAGGAGGAGGCGTACTGACATTACTCATTCCCCTCATCTAGTTTACGTTGTCTCCCAAGCTTTCCTCTGCCATAACTACTAGATAATGGCCTAAATACCTGCTAAGCTAGTCTTCCCTGGGTTCAAGTCAACATAGTTATTTATTTATTGGACATTTACTCTGTCAGGCACAGAAAAGAAAAGGAACAGGAGTCCGTCTAAACTATGGAAATAATTTTTTCCACTTTACGTCTTCACATCACACTGCCTACGTTCTTTTCCTAAGCAGCAATGTCTTGAGAATGTTATTTTTTGTTATTCCTCTTCTAGTATTATCTATTTGTTCTTGAATTCCATTCCACTAGAACTTGTTGCAGAGATGGAGATTTTGCAAATGGCTCCAAGGTTTGCACTTCAGTGCAGCTGGGATCTAATTTGGCTATTAGGACAGCTGACCTTCGCATAACAAGGATCTTGCTCAAATTTCTTTTTTTTTTAGTTTTCTCAGTGAATAAGAATCTGAAAAGATGAAACACTGAAGAAGTTTAGATAACTCATTTTGCTTATGGAGATACTGCTCAATAGCTAAAGATAGTATGAATGGTGTTAATCGATTATACGTAAAAAATTATATTCTCAACTCATCTAAAATATTTAATAATTCCTCTGATATTTTATGTATGTTCTACTCTTCAAGACACTATTTATCATTATTTCTGGATAATGTGATTAGAATTAATGTTTCAAAATAAAATCAACCAAAATCACAAATCGATTTATGTACAACCATAAGGAAAGCATTGATTACTATTTTATGAATTGCTTACAGTTAAATGGAGTTAAATCTAAGAAAATTCGTATAAAAACAAATGAATGATATGGCTAAATTATAACTGAATTTTAAAAATAATCAAATTTCATGATTAAATTACCTTTACTTATATTCATAACAATTCTTCTATGCCATTTTCACTAATTTGAATCTATAATTAGGGCTTCTTAATAAAACATAAGGCAAAAAAAATTACAAAGGTAAATGACATAATTGCTTCCTTGTGATAAGCAGTCCTTAACATATATACAGTATTCAGAGATAATCTTTGTGGAGAGTGTGGTTTAAGTCAATTTTTAGTACCTTACTTAACTATAAAGTAGCAAAACAAAATAATTTTCGATGTAATCTCTTGTATAATTAGGTTTCAATAAAATTTTGGATAAGGAGTGAATTTATTTTTCCTTGAAACAGAAGAGCTATGTACTTTAGGTGATGTTAGCAAATTTACAGAAATATTGCATCATTTGTTCCGTGCACTTTGTAAGTTACGTTACATAAATGAGGTGAAAACAGCAGAATATTATTTATGTTGCACTGCAGCTTTGGAAATGACACCACAGTCTTTCTAAAAGTTGTTAATTTAGCAACACAAATACAGAATTCTTCCTAGTTTTCTGATAGCAACAATATCCAATTTCTTTTAAAATAAGGGAAAATGTACTTAGCATGTTTGGAACTTTATTTCCACAACTTGTTTGCATTTTAGTACCAGGTAAACACAGTGATGGGGAAAAGAAAAAACAAAAACCTTCCCCCAGAGGTTCAAGGTACGGCCTATTTGATCAGTGTTTTGAATCATTTTAAAGATGAGTGTGACCTCAAAATCGTTTCTACCCCTAACTGAATTAATTGAACTGGAATTATGGTGGGGTTGGAAATCGAACAGGAAGATTTCCTGAGCTGTCAGTGATTTATTACTAACTGAGAACCTATGGGGATCTACCATGAAAGAAAGGCTTCCTTTCGGAGCTCTTCTCCTTAAATCTCAATATATTGAAATGTTTTTATTTTTCCCATCTTTGTAAACCATGGGCTTCAGCTTCCAATTCCTGGTTTGACAGCACTGTCCCAAAGCAGAGGAGCACCAAAAAGTGATTGATTACTCAGCATCTGATGTCAGGGTGCTTCCTCTTTTATGTATTAGAAGATAGGAAACAAACTGAGGGTTGCTGGAGGGGAGGTAGGTGGGGGGATGGGGTAACTGGGTGATGGGCATTAAGGAGGGCACTTGATATAATGAGCACTCGGTGTTATGTGCAACTGATGAATCACTAAACTCTACGTCTGAAACTAGTAATACACTATATGTTAATTTATTTTAAGTAAATAAAAATAAAATAAATTTAAAAATTAAAAAAAAGAAGCAATAATATTGCTTCCTTCTGTCCCAATAATCTCTCCCCCAGATTTAGATTCTTGGTAGTTGCAGTGATGATTAAGCACAAGTAGGATGGAGAGAGAAGGAAGTCATATTTATTACACAGCTGATTAGGCACTGTGCTAGCTCTTCACATATGTTATTACTCGATTTCCTTTCTGCTTTAATGGCTCTTTACATCTCTCTACCAATGCATTCAATTTCCTGATGAGACCTTCCAGTGAAATGCGCAGTCTTGCTTCCTGACTGGCCTTTTCCCTATAGTCCCTGTTTGCTTTCTTATACTGACAAACAAAGGCAGTATGCCTGGTTTTGTTTTGTGTTTCTTTATTCATCTTCCTGAAAGTCTAAACTTCAGCCAAGTGTGAGAGACCATTTCCAATTACTGCCTCTTTTCCTGGGTCATATCCTGGCCCCACTTTCCTTCCAAAGTGAAAGGTACCAGGATGCCTGGTGGCTCAATCGGTTAAGCGTCTGCCTTTGGCTCAGGTCCTGGGATTGAGTCCCGCATTGGGCTCCCTGCTCGGAAGGGAGCCTGCTTCTCTCTCTCCTCCTTGCTCATGCTCTCTCTTGTTATCTCTATCTCTGTCTCTCAAATAAATAAATAAAAAATACTTAAAAAAAAATGGAAGATACCTCTCAACCAGGAGAACATATTACTTAAGTTTTGCGGGGGGTGGGGGGGGTTGTTGTTTTTAGTTCTGGAGAAACAAAATAGGTCAGTAAAAGAACTCTGAGCATCACTTTTCTGTTTCTTTCTAAGGCATAAATGAAGGAGACTTGGCTTCTTTAGGTCTCCTAGATATATGATTATCTAATCTCTATTCCATTTCAAAAAAAAAATCCCATACACAAAGAAGTTGACATTATTCCCCATCCCAGGTTATTGAAAGAGAGTGGGTAGAGAGTTTTGTTCTAATTTGATGTACTTGATGTCCTGCAGTGTGAGTTAAATTCAGTCTGAACTTGCCTATCTCAGAAATTTGAAGTGAAACAGGTAAGAGTAAGAGATAATCTTTATACTCAAAGCAACCTTACATGGTAAGCATCATTATTCAAATTTTATAGATGAAAAAACTTGGACTCATGCAATTTTAGTGTTTGTTTATTTAACAGAAAGAGGGGCAAGATTTGAACGCAGGTCTCTTTAAATCCAAAGATAATGGACTTTACCTTATAATATGTTTCCTAGTAGAAGAGCTCCATAGAAGAATCTGATCTGTGACTTATTCATATTAAATATTCAACATTTGAATGAGAGTTTGCAACCAAGAGACTTTATATTTTATGGTAAATCACATACTATTGGTGATATATGACAAATGGTTGAGTTTGACTCATTTTTTATAGATGAATCATAAGAGATATAATTAATACAATAAAATACATTTTAAGATTTACAATTTATGATTTACAATTAAGTTTTGATAAATGTATACACTTGTGCAAGTACTATCCTAATCAAAATCTATAATCTAAAGTTATATAAAAATAAAGTTATAAAAATGTTATCTCTGAATACTGTACATATGTTTAAAGAGTTCTCTCATTCGTTGGTACAGTCAATCCACCCTGACCTCTCAACCTCATATAACACTTATCCAATCTATCAGAGATACAGACCAGTTTGACCTGGTCTAGATTTCCCAGAAATGGTTACAGAAAAAAAACAGGTTTGTGCCTGGTGGTGCCTGGTTTATTTTCCTCATTATGATTTTTTTTTTTCTTTGAGACTCATCTTTGTTGTATATATATCAGAATTTCATAATTTTTTTTGCAAATACTATCCCATTATATGCATGTGCCTTAATTTATTTATCTATTCACCAGTGAACTGGTATTAGGTTTGTTTCCATTTTTGGTTATTGTGAATAAATTGTTTATGAACATTTGTGTAGTAGTGCCTTTGTGGACCTTTGCTTTTTTCTTTTGACTTAAAAAATGTCCATATATATTTTGGATATAAGTCCTTTTTATTTTTTTTATTATTTTTTTATTATTATGTTATGTTAATCACCATACATTACATCATTAGTTTTTGATGTAGTGTTCCATCCTTTTTATTAGATAGATATATTATAAACATTTTTTCCAAGTCTGTGGCTTACCTATGTATTTCCTTGTTATCGTTTGAAGATCATAATAATTAATTTTGATGAAATGTTTCATGTTTTTTTTTCTACACACATTTATTATCTTACAGTTCTAGATATTAAGAGTACAAAATGGGTCTCATTGGGCTAAAATCAAGGTGTCAGCAGAACTGCATTCCTCCTGGAAGCTGCAGAGAGGATAATCTGTTTTCTTGGCCTTGGCCAACTTCTGGAGATCACTCACTTTCTTTGCTCGTGGCTCCCTTCACCCATTTTCAAAGCCAACAATATCAGGCAGAGTGCTTTTTTATGCTACCATCTCTCTGCTCCTCTCTCTCCTGCCTTTCTTTTCAACTTATAAGGATCCATGTATTACCATGGGCCCAGACAGATAATCCAGTATAGTCCTCCATTGCAAGGTCAGCTGATTAGTAAGCTTAATTCTTTCTGCAGCCTTAACTCATCTCTGCCAGGTAAGGTAACATATTCACAGGTTCCAGGATTTTGAACATCTTTGAGGGACTATCATTCTGCCTACTAAACTCGTATAGCTGTATAGTATATCTTTGAAATAATAGCACAAACATTCTTCCGTCATTTTTTTTTAATTGTTTCTTCTTTTCTTATATTTGTTTTCTTTTTCTTTTCCTGAAATACTTTGGAATCATCTTGATGTCTTAAACACACACACACATAAAACAAAACTGGAGGGACTGTGACTTCAATTGCAAGTTTCCATTTTCTCTTCTTTTTTCCCCTGAATTCTTTTGAATTATGTTTTAACATTTATTTTTACTCCATTTGTTTATTAGCTTTCTTTTTTCTTTCCTTCTTTTCTTTCCTTTTCTTTTCCTTTCTTTCCTTTCCTTTCCTTTTCTGTCCTTTTCCTTTTCTTTTTTCTTCCCCTTCCCTCCTCTCCCCTCCCCTCCTCTCCCCTCTCCTCTCCTCTCCTTTCTTATTTTGAAGTTTTATCTAGGGCTACAATATATATTTTTAACTTATCACATGTACTTTCAAATAGCACAATAGTACCATTGTACTACTTTGCCTATAATTTAAAAACATCACCATTAGATTGTTGGCTTTTTGGCTATTGAGTTGTATGAGTTCTTTATATATTTTGGATGTTACCCCTTATGAGATAAATGATTTATAAATATCTTCTCCCATTCCATAGGCTGCCTTTTCAGTTTGTTGATGGTTTCTTTTATGTGCAGAAGCTTTTGAGTTTGATGTAGTCCCACTTGATAATTTTTGTTTCTGTTGCCCTTGCTTTTGGTGCCAAATTCAAAATATCATTGTGAAAACCATTGTCAGGGATCTTACTGCCTAGGTTTTATTCTAGGAGTTTTATGTCGTCAGGTCTTAGATTCTTTCAAGTCTCTAATCCATTTTGAGTTGATTTTTTGTAAATGATGTTAGATAGTGGTCCAGTTTCATTCTTTTGCACATGGCTGTCCATTTTTCCCCACACCATTTATTTTTTTCCCATTGTATATTCTTGGCTTCTTTGTTGTAAATTAATTGACCATGTACTGGGGGGTTTATTTCTGGGTTCTTTATTCTGTTCCATTGATCAAATAACAACAACAATAATAATAAGTAATAAAAACATTACAAAATGTATTTCTGTCCCCCCCCATCCTCTGTGCTATTAAGGTCATATGATTTATTTTACTTATATTCTAAATCTCACTGTACAATGGTATGGTTTTGCTTTAAAGGGTCAAGTATGTTTTGAAGCAAGTTTTAAAGGAAAAAGAATTTTTATATTTATTCATTTTCTTATCATTAGCATCGTTCTTAATTTCTTTCTAAAGATTTGGGTCTCTAAATGGAATCATTTTCTTTTAGATTATAGAATATCTTTTAATATTTCTCATATTGTGAAATTTCTCAACTTTTTCAGAAAAATAAAAACAAAGGCAAAATAAAAACATTTTCTGAATATAACCTTCCCTTCCAATTTGAGAGGTTTTTGTTTTGTTTTATTTTTTGTTTTTGTTTTTAGCTCTATTAATAATTTATCCTTTGGTTTTCTGGCTTACATTGTTTCCAATAAAAACTCAGCCATTGTTTTTATATTTGTTTCCCTGTACATAATGTATTTTTCTTTGTTGACTGCTATCAAGGTGCTCTTTTGTTAGTTGGTTTCCAGAATTTTTATCAGGATTTCTTGAGGTTATTTTCTTTTTTTTACCCTACTCTGATTTATGAGTTTCTTGGATCTATAGACTTAATATTGCTCTTAAAATTAGAAAATATTTATTATTTTTTCAAATATGTTTTTTCTCTTATCTTACCCCAGAATCCAATTGCACATTTGTTAAGATACTTATTTTCCTTTAGATCACCGAGTTTCTATTGATTTTTAGACTTTCTACTAGCTATGTTTCATTTTGGATATTTCTAATGATCTGCCTTTAAGTTCTAGTTCTTGATATTTTTTGTGTATAGTGTCTAATCTGTTATTTTACCCATTCAGTAATGTCTTTCATTTCAGAATTTTATAATCTGGAAACTCCATTTGTTTCCTTTCTTATAAATTGTTTTATTTATTATGTTCATTTAAAAATTTTCTGTATGTATTTATCACAGCTGTTTTTAAAACCATGTTTGATAATTACCTTATATTCATGATTTCTGTTCTCTTATACTTACTCTCATACTGATTTTGTTTTTGATCAAAACAAAATTTGTTGTGAATTTTATTGTTGAGTATCTGGATTTGTTGTTTTCCTTTAAGAATGTTTAATTTTGTTCTGATCAGCAGTAAAAGTATTTGTGGCTCAGCTTGAGTTTTTTCATGTCTTACTAATACATTTTATTATCTAGACTAAACTTCAGGGCCAGGTTAGTTATACTCGTAAGATATGACATGGGATCGCTGCTGAAAGCTGGGCGCTCGATGTGGACAATATGATCTCAGATTCTAACTTGAACATCTCCCAAACCTCCACAAGTTCCAGAAGTTTTTCAGCATATAGCTCTTTGATATTTATTCTTTTTTTGGTCTAATTGAGTCTTACCTTATGTATGCCTTATTACTCAGCTACAATCTAGGGTACACCTAGTTTCCTAGATGTCTTTCTTCTGTATAGCTTCCTACTCTCTGGTATTCTATCTTGGAAATTCCTGCTGCATCAGACTTTCTGAATTTTAATCCCTTTCAACCTCAGCAAAGTCACTCGGCTTCATCTTCCCTACTCCAGTCTTTGGTAAATGTTTGAGAGCAGAAAGCTAGATAAGCAAAGGATTCCCTTGATTGATTTCCCTAATTAAATTAAAACAATAACAAACAATATGCCTAATTTAAGAAAAACAATAACAGCAGTAATAGTAATATAAAAACAGGTTCATGTGTTTACTTTATCTGCCTAGGTAACTCAGTGGAGCTGAATAAAATTGCCTACTTGTTCACATTCAGTTTGATACCTTGCATATCTATAGAACTAACTATTAGCATATGAATGGGCAAATCTGCTTCCTCTTATTGTTAAACTAATCAGATCCCTCCATGATTAGCATATGTAAGTGCAGAATGGAAAAAACAAAACAAAAACTTTTTCTAAATGAAAATTTAAAAATGAAAAGTTCCCAAAATGAACTTTTATGAAAGAAGTAATACCTTTCATAAGTTATTTATTGCATTTTATGAATAAAAATATCTATACGGAATTCATCAGAGCATCTGCACATTTGTACCTAACATTTGTAAGCATCCACCTTCATGCATATTTTGATAACCCAATGTGAACTTTAGAAGAATTTTGTAAAAGAGTTATCTGGCAATCTTTTAAAAAAATTAACAAATATTGACTGGATTTTCTTTCTTTCTTCCTTCCTTCCTTTCTTTCACTTTTTTTTTCAGAATTAAGAAAGAAATATTTATTGAACACAAATAATGCACCAAGCATTGTTCCAGTGACCTCATATACTTTCATTTAGTATTCGCAACAATGCTGTGAGTTACGTTATTATCCTTTTTTCTGTATGAGTAAACTTAAGATGGGAGCTTATTTACCAAGATCTAATAGCTATCAGTTGCAGGGTTGGAATTTCAACCTAATTATATTAGTCAGGAACCCATTTTCTTTCCCCTAAGTATCATGCTCTTTTTATTATTACCTATTGCTATTTTCTAACTGTATACCACATGTTGTAATCATACAGCCAACATCTGTGCAAACACAGGCCACCTGTATCAGCAGATGCTACCTGCTTCTTCTCCTTTCTTCTAAACTCCCACTCACACAGGCATATTAGTGGAAGATCTTGAACATCTAAATAGTTATGCCTAAATAATTTCTTTTAGGGCCTTGGAAAGTCTAAAACCAACTTTAAGGAGAGCATCATAATGATTAAAGAAACAGGTGACGAAATCTGGACAAGTACTTTGGATATCCCTAAGTTGATCACAGTAGCATAGAAATAGCATAGTTATGAGAGAAGCCCCTATATACTATTCTATTAAGAAGTTATGTTAGAAATTAAAGAGGTTAGAAGTAGAATCATCTAATTTGCTCACTATATTCCAGACTTTCTGGGACAATAAGCTCATCACAGCTCAAGGGCCAACTGTAAAATGTTTTATGATGTACTTCTAATAATTGGTAGTGTTTCATCTAGAAATCACTTTTAAAATAAGTTCAAATATAATTCAGCTATATTGCTCTAAAAATCTATACACAAAAATTGGGCAGTTTAGGTTGCATGGCTTTATATACCTTTTGATCTTAGGAGAAATAATAATATAAAAATTCTCTTCCTTAAGACTATAAGTGCCATTAACCAAGATTAATAATAGAGGTAGAAGTATTAAATGCTAACGTACAGGCGACCTATGAGACCTTCAGTACACAGATAGCTAATGCCAGTCTGTTTTAATAACTTTTTAATTGTGTGTTAATTATTTATTCATTAAATTGTTTATTCTAGTACTTTATCTAGAGTCCCTTGTGGCCCTGGATGAAGGAATTCAAGCCCCCAGTTGCTTGTAAACAACCAAGCAGACGTTTTTATTACATTTAAATTAGTTGTGATGGGAAAACACAGGAGAATAGGCACTGAACTCTCTCAGACTTCATGAGTTTATAGTTACCTTCTGAATCAGAACTCCCAACATTTAAATATTGGCTCTAAAATCAATTTAATTATGTTGACTATTTTTTGGATTCAAAACTAGAATATACGAATTTATGGTAAATGCATATCATGAGAAGAGTGGGGCAGACTATCATCAGGTCTTGCTATGAACTGGACCCATAATTACACAAGTGATACATACTTTTTTTTTTAACAAATACTTATTTGGGGTCAAGGATATGGAATAACAGCACAATGCTTAGAAGCATTAAAAAATGTGTGAGATACAGCAAGATTAAAGGGAATAGAGCATAGGGACATACAGATGTGGGAGATGAAACTCAAAGTAGCTGTGAAGTTGACTAGTAAATAATAGTGTATGTCAGGATTTAAATTTTATATTTTATTTAGTACATAGAAAGCTAAAACTCAACCTATGTTTTGGCAAAAAGTTGATAAATTTTATTTTCTTCTTAGATAAATAACTATGGCATCAGGCTATAATATGTATGGGAATGTTGAGTTCCTGTGGGTAGTGGAGAACAGAGTAAGAGTAATTAGACTATAGATGAGAAATAGTAAAAGATCTGAACTAAGGAAATTGCAGTGGAATTGAACAGGGGCAGGACAATTGCAAGAAATTCTGCTGAGATAGAATAAATGTTAACTGATTGGATATGAGTGGAAAGAATAAATTGTTCAGTATGATTCTAAATTTTTTAGTTTGCAGTTAGGATGAAGCTATGAACTAACTTAAAGAATTATCAAAAGTGGAAACAATCTAATCATGCTAGTGGTTCTTAATTTGTGTCCTTAAATATCCAAGAGCTCAGATGTGTCTTATCCTTTCTAATAGATTCTCCTACATTGGGTCGTTGGGTGGGGCAGCACTGGAATTGTAACAAAAACATTCAATAGTATTGTTAGTGGGACAAGTCCACTGGGTAATATACAATCTAAAGAAAGGGGAGTGGCAGTATAACAAATTCTGAGATTCAGGTTCCTAACAAACTTGTGCACAATACTTGACCTCAAAGGCCATAGGGAAGTTATACATATCTGTGTACATATAAGATAGAAAGTTGATTCCAAAGGAGTTAGTCACAAAGACAAATCAGGAACCATTCAATGGAAGGCTATACATAAAGGTTCCAGAGACAAGGAGATCAAAGGAGGCAAGAAATGGTACACATCTCTACGTATCTCTCACCTGGATTCCAATTATATGGTAAAATCTGATTGACCTTTGTACTGTTTGGTACTGTACTTGGTGCCCAACAGAAGTAATGCATTTTACAGTGTCTTTATGCCTGTTAATATCCACTGCTCCAATAACCAAATAATTAGAAAATGTGAGAGATAAATTTTCTGAAAACATGGATTTTTTAAATCATCAGAGAATGGTATAAAACTATTTTTAATATCTCAAACTCAAGAATAAATTTCCTGAATTACATCAATTAAGTGAGATCAGCCTACCGAGCTGGTGAATTGTTGAATAAAGTGATTTTTGAGTGGAATAATTCCTTTAAACAATTGCTGCTAAAACTTGAATTTTAAAATAATTCTCATTAAAATATACTCAGTTTTTATTGTCGAGTATTTTTGTATTTCAAGTATTTTATATTATCTGAGAGAATACAAATTATATTATAAAGAGATTTGTCAGAAAAGTACTATCAGATATGGTCAAATAGATTGAGATGCTAAACCCAAACTTCAATGGCTCCAAAGCACACATTCTAATTTTTTTTTTTTTTAAGTAGGCTCCATGCTCAGCATAGAGTCTAACGTGGGGTTTGAACTCACAACCCTGAGATTGAGACCTAAACTGAGATCAAGAGTCGGATTTTTAACCAACTGAGCAGCCCAGGCACCCCTCCAAGGCACATATTAAAATGACAAATGATGTTAGATTATGTGTTTTTTTGTATTTTTGTCACCTCTCTTTTGCCCACTGTTCCATATAGTAAAACGTACACACGCACATACACACACACATTCATGTAAGTACATAAACAAAGTTTAAATGGAAAGTTCTGAAAAATTATAAAATGTTAAGGCGCCAACTGCTATCCATTTAATTTTGTATTTACAAATCTTTGGAAGATGCCATGGAAGCAGTTTGTTTTTTCACAAAATATCAACTCTGGAAGATCTCCAGATCTATAAAATGGCATTCCATATAAAATTTTTGATATAGGAGAATTAATATTTGATAAAGGAGAATTAGTCAATGCAAGGAAAGATAGTTGGAGAAAGTACCTATTTTGGTATTAAGAAAAGTGTAATGCTATTAACTACAAAAGTATGTGTGTGTGGGAGTGGGTATCTGTGTGTGCTCAAGAGTATTTATAGGCTAGTCTTTTGTACATTGGTGATTATTCCTTTAAGCTGAAGAAAGAAAATAAAAAAGAAATTCAGCTTGATTGCTAAGAAATATTCATGTTGAAGAACTCTGGGAAAAGAGTAGGTTCTCAATAAATATTTGATTATGAATTAGATCTCATTCCTTGCAAACAGGAAACTTGAGCTTATGGAACAGTACCACCATGACAAACATCATATGAATCTAAAATTCCTATCTTAATATCAATGTGGACATTAGGAAACTGACTCTGTAGCTTTAGGCTTGTTCTTTATACTTTTTTTGGCCAATATGGAAGGAAATGAACATCTAGAAGTAAAATATACATATTAACTTTTGATCACAGAGAATGTAATGGAATTTTTGGAATAACTTCTAGGCTTCTTTTGTTAGTTTCATAATTTTATTATTTATCATATACTTTTCAACTAATTTTGAGTTAGTTTTAAGTGTTTTTTTCAATTATATATCACTTTTATTTATCTTTTTAAATAATGAAAACATTTTATCTTTGTGGTTGCATCATCATCAACTATTAACTTTTATTACTACAATTACTAAAACTAATATTAGCTAATATGTATTGCCTACTTGGTTTAAATACTGAATATTTTGTGTGCATTGTCTCTTTGATATTCATGCTAGGTATATGAACCAATTATAAGACAAACACTACATTTAAATTTCCATGTTCAGATAGGATACTAAGACTAAAAGAAGTTTCTTCATGTGTCTCAGCCTACTCAGTCAGTACATTGGAAGAGCTTGGAATCAGATCTGCATCTGTGTCACACAAAGTTCAAATTCTGCCTTTTCCAACATTGTGCTGCTTTTCCCAACTATGGAAACAGAATATTCTAAAAATAAAGGCAGATAAGAATTAATTGTTTTTAGTATATATTTTTTTAAAAGATTTATTTATTTATTTCAGAGAGAGAGAAAGAGCGTGCACACACGCGCATGCGAGCAGAGCTAGGGAGAGAGGAAGAGAGAGACTCTCAAGCAGGCTCCCTGCTGAGCATGGAACCCAATGCAGGGCTTGATCCCAGGACCCTGAGATCATGACCTGAGCCGAAATCAAGAGTCAGCCACTCAACCAACTGAGCCACCCAGATGCCTCTATTTTTAGTATATCTTATCAGTAAAATTAGTAAATAGGGTTTATAAGAAAACATTTTTTTTTTAATTTAAAGATTTTATTTATTTATTTGACAGAGAGAGACACAGTGAGAGAGGGAATGCAAGCAGGGGGAGTGGGAGAGGGAGAAGTAGGCTCCCACTGAGCAGGGAGCCCGATGCGGGGCTCGATCCTGGGACCCTGAGATTATGCCCTGAGCTGAAGGCAGATGCTTAACGACTGAACCACCCAGGTGCCTCAATAAGACAACATTTTTGATTAATATTATAGAATATCCATCCATAAACTTCCTGAATCACAGGAATCCATGGGGATTCTCATTACATTGATCATCTGTGGTCTAGAATGCATATAGGAACCTGAAATCATCAATTTAGACTGTAGTATACAGTTATTTCTGTGTTTCATTCCATTCTTTATCCTGGTTATTATTAACATTTTAAGAAGTCATAGTTTGATGAGTTTAAATTGCTTCCAGAAGTATTTTGACATGTGAAAAAATGTTTATAACTTAATATGTCCCATGTAAATACAAATAAATTCTGCTTTTGAAAATTTGGCTCTTTAGACTGGGTGTTGTATGTAAGTGATGAATCACTAAACTCTACACCTGAAACTAATATTACACTGAATATTAACTAACTGAAATTTAATAAAAATTTGAAAAAGAAAAAAAAATAAAATTTGGCTGTTTAGGAAAACACAAATATACACATGCTTAATACACACAAAAGCTGAGGTAACCTGGAACCCTATAGAAATGAGCCCTTATTATATACTTTCCTAAATTTAATAAAACTAAATCTTTGTTGAAAAAAGTTGATATGTATATTTATAAATATGACATAATTTTAATCCTCTCTGTTTTATTTGGCAGGACCATCAATCAAAAATGACAGTAAGTACATGATCATTTTTTTATCTTCATATAAACTTTTCATTGAAGCAAAATTCAAATGAGTAGACTTAGAAAGCTTCCTGTATTTTAAACAAAATAGACTAGGTTCAGCTGAAGTGGCTGAAAACAACAAAATTTATTGATCATTTTCATTGCATGTCCATTGTGAATTGTCTGAGGCCTTTGCTCTAATTCCATCTCAATCAATAATTTAGGGGATGTGGCTTCCACCATTTGGAATACCAGTCCCCATGGTAAGAAAAGAGAGCTGATGAATTGTATGCAGACCCTAAGATACTTGCACTTGAAAGTTACATGTGAATTGTGCTCTTGACAAGTAAAAATTGTATATTAAGCAGAATTTTTTAAGTTAGAGAAATACAAATACATTAATATGTCAAAGTGTTCTTCTCAGATAGCATTATTTCTTCTTTGCCTGAGGTATCCGTTTTCTTGCTTCCTTTATGTTTCAGTTAGTGGTTCTGGAAGTAATATCCATGAATGTAGTACACCAAAACTGAATGTGACAACTTCAGCTATACTGCAATATTACTTCATGTTACTCTTAAAATTGTCTATAGTGAGAGGTTGAGTGTTACTTTCCTGAAAAGTAATTCTTTATATTGACAACCAAATGGACTATGAATGCTGAAACTCAGTTTTATTTGTATGAAATCATTCGGAAAGATTTAATTAAATTCTCAAAAACTTAAAATGTCAGTTTTATTTATATAATTTTCATTTTAACATTGTGACCTATCTCAATTAAAATTCTTTGTTTTTATAATTTCAAAGATGTAGGCAGAAAAATCATTTTTTGAATATATACATAAAAATGAATTTTGAGTTGATACAGTTAGGATTTTTTTAGTTAAAATTCTATATAAATTTATTCAAACACAAACCATTTTCAAATCTTTATGTTATTATTAGATGAAGCCAAATATGAAAAAATTTTGACTACATAATTACTAATTTTGGTTTAGAAAATAATTGTAAGCAATGTGTTTCTTCCCTCATTTTAGATTTTAGTGTATTTACATTTATAATATGGTCCAATTTAAATATTCTGTTGAGTACTTTGTTATATATTTAATTGTATTTTTTTTAAGCAACAATACTTATTGGACTTCTGATATACTCCAGGAATTGTCCAGGAATTGTGTTAGGCATTGATATGAGTACTACCAGCATTTGCTTTGCAGGTCAACCTTTTTTTTTTTTTTTTTTTAAGATTTTATTACTTTATTTGAGAGAGAGACACAGCGAGAGAGGGAACACAAGCAAGGGGAGTGGAAGAGGGAGAAGCAGGCTTCCCGCTGAACAGGGAGCCCGAAGCGGGGCTCGATCCCAGGACCCTGGGATTATGACCTGAGCCGAAGGCAGATGCTTAACAACTGAGCCACCCAGGCACCCCTCAGGTCAACCTTTTTTTACTGTAAATTTTACTCTGGCTCTTAATTCACTCTTTTGCTAACAAAGTATTGCTTTAGTCTTGCGACACATAAACCAGATGTGGAAAAATCAGTGGGGTCCTAAAAGTAAACAGTGCTTCTCAATTTAGCTACCGTAGCTACATGAAGCCCATCTATAGCACAAGATTAAAAGATCATGAAACAAGTCAGTCTTAAATATACTTTGGTTTCCCTTAGAACACAAAGAAAAGAAATAGAGGCTTGAAAAACCATGGTTATTTTTATATGTCACTGCTTCCCAATTTAGGTTTATTGTTTTCTGATAGTCTAAAATAAAGTAATTATACTTATTTCAAATTGTATTTTAATAGGAATATTCCCCAGTATATTATTATATGTCTTTGGAGAGGTGAACCAGTATTTTTAAAAATTAAGTAACTACTAATATACTCTATTCAATGCTTTTCATGCTGTGTAGCAGATAAACATTTTCAGAATTTTATCTAATACTATTTAAATTTTATATTTGGACATCATTATAGTTAATCTAACAACACATCTCATATGTAATAATGGAATTTTAGTAAATCTTCTAAATTAGAAATTTAGAAAAATGGAACATTAAGGAGATTTGTTACCTTTCCTACAGTAAACCAGCAGTATTAACTTCCAATAAGAATGCTCTCTGAATGTTTGGAAGAGATTTTAAAAGTGACTTTACTTGTTAACAGAATCCAGAGCTTCTCTAGGTTTCTGAGGCAATATTTAGATTCCAGATGCTTACATTTTGAATTCATTGGTCTAATCCTGAATTCTACATATTTAATAAACATCATCATCAATTCTGTTCCAGGTGTTCTTTGGATGAAACAGAACACAGTTTTAATCATTGTTTCCTTCCTATACAAAGATTTTATATAGGAAATCATTGGCCTGGACATAAAGGAGAAGATGGATTTGATTTGAAATACATATTTTACAAATAGCTGTTTCTGTAAGGGGCCATTTGGTAAATTTGTGGAAAATCTTGACTTCTTCATCTTTCTCAACATCCACCTAAATTTATAAAGAACATTTCTAACATTGTCAAAAATTATTTGTTCACAAATTACAAATCATTTATGTTATATTGAACCTCGCCCAGTTTACAAAAAGCATCTGTGTTACTCTTTTAAAGCTTGATTACCTGAGAAAGTAATGTATTCTTGGCATAAATGTTGATGTATGATGTATATTATGCATATTCAAAGCAAGTAGGTACAGAAAGGGAAAATATGGGATGATTTGTTTGTGGTCAAAGAAAATACCATTCAAATAGTTATCTTAAAAAAAAAAAAAAAGCCCCTAAGCCTATCAGAGACAAAAAAAAGTTTCAGTTGTGTTCACATTATAAAATCTCGTAGCATAAAAGAGTCATAACTGGTAATTTATTCTCATTTGCATTTAATGGTTTCAGTGTGGAAGTTCAAAGGTGGGAGATCACAGGATGGGATGCAGAATGTGACAAAACAAGTCAACTATATTATAAACCCATGAAACAACTTCACTAAGGGGATGGAGGGAAAGATGCAGCCTTAGAGAAACTTTAGAAATGAGTGGAATCTGTAAGATTAAATGCAAAGGAGTGGCAGATAAGCATTGTACTATGGTACAATGTGTGTGTGTGTGTATAAAATAAGAATTATACTATAGTACAATACACACACACATATCAGTATCAGATATATGGATGGATGGATAGATAGATAGATAGATAGATAGATAGATAGATAGATAGATAGATAGATGATAGATAGACAGATTTCAGTATATACTGGAAATGAGCAACTGAGTAAATGGATGGCAGGTTGTGGAAGCCAGGTTTCTCAGTTTGAGTTTGCGGATAAGTAAGTGGAGGAGGCTAGAATAGTTCATAGGTAATGGATTATAGCTGGAGACAGTATAAACTCACAGCTAAATATAGATACATACACTTGAATGTGAATTATGTATAGTTATATCTATATATACAGGTTAGTATACACATGTATATTTTCTTGCTGTGTCAGCTAAGAGAGCCTGGAAATAACACTCTGGTAGCAGTGTGGACACCAATGTACATATTTTGATTTTCTAATACTGTTATCCAAAAAAAGGAGCAAGGGCTTCTTGGAGAAATGTCTGATCTTAGCAATATATATATATATATATATTATATTATATTATATATATATATATAATTATATATATATATATAATTATATATATATATATATAAAAGATTTTATTTATTTATTTGTCAGAGAGAGAGAGAGCACAAGAAGGGGGAGCAGCAGAGGGAGAAGCAGGCTCCCCGCTGAGCAAGGAGCCTGATGTGGGACTCGATCCCAGGACTCTGGGATCATGACCTGAGCCAAAGGCAGATGCTTAACCAACTGAGTTCATATGATATAAATAAATAATTTTGTAAATAAATAATTGGAAGAGAAGGGACAAATCTCTCTTGTAGAATAATTCTACATAATTTAGGTGAATACTTTATCCTTTTTAAGTGTGATCTGTGTGTGGTGACTTTCTTTCAAAGAGTACAATATGGAAACATAGGGCGAAAGGGTAACTTTACAGTTGGTAATGGATCTAAACCTGGCAAACACTATTCCAATCACATAATCAAGGTCAATGTCAACAGTGATAAATCATGTTGATAGTATATATCCTTGATATGATGTGAAAAAAAATGATACTTTATAGCTATGGTCTTCTTCCCAATAAATCATAACCTCAGTTTGATTATGAGAAAAACATCAAACAAATTCCAAAAGAGGGCATCTTGCAACATCCTACAAAATCGCATGTAGAAATAGGAAAGTTTGAGAAACTGTTACAAGCCTGAAAAGCCTAAGGAAACATAACAAGTGAATGTAATGTGGTACTCTGGATCAGAAAAAGATTTTAGATAAAAATAAAGAAATCTGAATAAAGCATATAGTAGTAGTGTATCAATATTGGTTTATTAAATGCAACAAATGTACCGTACTAATGTAAAACAGTAATTATAGGGAAACTCAGTGAGGGGGGTATATGTTAGTTCTTTGTACCATTTTCTCATTTTGTCTATAATTTTGAAACTATTTAAAAATAAAATCTATTAAAAAACATTTTAAGCCTTTATTAAATAGTTACACTTCACAGATATTTTTATCTGCAAAGTCTTATTATTCATATGAAGGTTAGATCAAAATCAAAATCTTACTATTTCCCTAGACACCTGCCATAAATGATGGTAAAATCTACACCCAGATTTTTTAATGCATCTTTAAATTCTCCTGTGTGCAGGAATGAATGGTTAATGGCTTTACATTGTGTGTCTCCATGTTTTAAAATCTTTTTTTTTTTCTTTCATACCTTAGTCCTCTAACCCTTTTAGAAGCTAAATTTTGTCATTTTAATATGATGGTAATTGCTATATGCTACTCTACTCAGTATCCAACAGCATTGCCTCAGGAAAAGGAAGAGATAAGTGCCCTATTGAGTTTAAATAGATTTATTCTGCAGATATGCCAAAGTACATTTTATTTAAAAAAAAAAACTGTAAAATGAATCTGAATCTGTTTCAATTGCTTCATTTTTGATGGTGAGACTTTTGAATGAGATTTTGTGTCTATGTGTCTTATGTGAAAAATCTGAGAAAAACAAATTACCTTTTGGTATGAACTATACACATTTGTTTTTTATTTTACTGGAAAATTTAACTAGGCAGCTCTGCAATGCTTTCCCAGGAACAAATTGTGATATCCACAAGAAAAACAGTTGTATGATGACCTGTAGCACCTTCTTTTCTGAAGAAGTAAACCTACATATTTTAACGTACATGGGTTTCGATCATTCAAATTTTATAATACATTACCTTAATTATACCAACAAAGCAGATATATTTTATTTTAATAATTGAAAATAGTATGAACAAACACATGGAATCAATAGACTATATCTTTTTCTTTTTAAAAATTGACTAAGCTATTGGAAAAATCTAATTCAAGCTTTCAAATTTAATTCCAGGACACTTCCACTGAATAATATCTTTAAAATATATAAATTGTGAACTGTTCAGGTTGAGAGGGAGTGGAGGAGATGAAGAAGAAAGGTCCTTTATTCTTGTTCCTAACCACTCCATCTCCTTCATCACAGAATCTTTGTTCAAATCAGAACATGGCCTGAAAATTAATGACAGACCCAGTGCCTTCATTTATCAAAATGCTTTTAAAGGGATCCTTTTGAAGAAAATGGAAAGTCTGGAGGAAGAAAGAAATTCTCGGCTGTCTGGGGACTTATTGGTGGTCTCATGGTAGATGATAGAACTGAACTTGATAAATATTCAGAACTATTCAGAGAGAATAGAGACCTTGAGCCCGTGACTACTGTTGCTTCTTTTTTTTTTTTTTTTAATTTAAATTCAATTAGCCAACATATAGTACATCTTTAGTTTTGGTATAATTACCAATGATTCATTAGTTGTGTATAACACCCAGTGCTCATCACAGCACGTGCCCTCCTTATTGACTTCTCCTTTTTCCACTATATCACACATCTTCAATCATAATTATGATTATGAGGGAAAAAATGGAAAATTTATTTAAAATCCATGACTTAATTTAAAGGAATTGGATTGCACAATTATATTTGGGAAAGTAATTTTTCAATTCAAAACCTCAAATTGTTCAATTACTTTTTTTTTAAACTTCCCAAACCTCAACTAGATGCACAATGTCTTCATTACTCTACCAAATCTCTGTACCAGACCCACCTATGCTGTTATTCAACATTGTTCTTACATCAATATCTTATATCAATGACTTTTTACAGTTCAAGAAATTTATCTAAAAAGAATTGTATTCAATACCAATTGTCATTAATAGAAGTTAACTGTCAAAATAAAATAATCGAAATCAAGAAAATTCTCCCTAGAAACTGTTACATGTCAAAAGCTGTTCTTGCTTTGTTAAAAGGGGATTCATCAATATATTCATCACTTAAGATATTTTAATGCAACTTTGAACCAAACTGAGATTTCTTCTTGGAAGATTGGAATAGAAGATTAGAAAGTGATCTTTCTAAGGGATAATTTGCTAATTTTCTTTCCTAATTTTCTTTTGCCACTTTTTCTAACATCTATTACTCTAGCGACATGCTGTTCCCTGAAAACATGTATCTTCACTCTACTTTCTTCCAGGAAGAATGACAGTATTTCCTTCTCTCTGAAGCTTCTTCTTTACTCCAGAGAGAATTTAAAAAGATACCACTTTGTATCAATATTTGTCTATATTACATACAATGGCACAACTATATCTTACTTTTTTCAAACATCAAGAGAACAAAATTATAGTAGGATCATGGCATTGACTTAGTTTTATAAAATCTATTTTTATGATTTTAAAGCAATTTATATGTATTATGAAAAACAAAAAAAAACCCCTAATAATATGATTTTGAAAAATTATCTCTATCCTATACAAATATTGTTTCCATTTTGGACAGCAGCATCTCAATATATGTATGAAAATGTGCAGGCATGTCTTTTACATAATGTGATCATATGTATATTAGCATTTATCCCCAAACATGCAATGAGCATTTTTCTATATCATCATTTTGTACTTATTTATTTTTTTGATTAATGAATGAATAAGTAAATAAATACATAAGAAAATTCACGATCCTGGACTTTAATGTCTTTTAGAATTAAAGGCAATCATTGATCCAATGACAAGGAAATTTAACCACTCTGTCAGCAACTACTTCTATTGCTATGATCAGAGCTTTTAAACTTGTTACCTCAGACGGTGTGTAAAATGAAGGTGTTGGATATGTAATCTTAAAGTACTGAAGGAAATGAGTTGACCAATAAAGATTCTCGGTGGCAAGCAATAGAAAGCAGTTATGATAATTAACAGAACCTTAATTGGAAGGATATCAAGAAACACTGAGAATTCATGGAAGCCTGGTGTTGTCTAGAAATATGAACCAGAACTATTGAAAACCTATTAACAAGAACAGTAGTTAAGATCACAGAACTGAAATTGTGTGTTTAGGATCCCATTCTAACCACTATCACTCTCACTGGATTCTTGCTGCCCCTGGACTGTCTCGATGTTGCCACTGTGAATAACCTCTCTATTTTGACAGTATCTTTGTGTTAACCAACAGAATTTTATGTCCAGAGAGAGAACATGTGATTAGCCACGCTTGTGTGCCCACACTCAAGAACTAGGAAAACAGAATGCAGTATACTCACATGATGGAATACTACTCAGCAATGAAAAGAAAGGAAAAAGAAAAAAGAAAAGAAAAAAAGAAAAAAAAAGGAAGAGATACTAACATACAAGAAACATAGATGAAACTCAAAAAAACTAATGTAGACAAAAGAAGCCAGACACAAGGCAATAATACTATATGATATATTCTTATATGAAATTCAAGGACAGGTAAAACTAATCTGATAGTACTAGAAATCAAAGGAATGGTTGCCTATTAGGGATGAATATGGACTGGGAAGGGGTCATAAAGCAACTGTGGCATTATGGATATATTCTACATTTGGTTGTGGTGGTGGTTATAAATAAGAGTAGTTACTAGGAACAACACAACAAAACTGGATGTGTGTTCAATTTTTTATCCAGTTTTTTTTTTCAGTCTTTACATTATTATTTTATCCTGATATAACATATTTACCACAACCAAGAGGTTTGAACTGGAGAGTTATTGTAAAACATTACTAAATTTCTTTAATTTCCAAAGACCTTGACATAGTTCTTTTGATCTGATTTAAATAATTGTTCATAATTATTCATCTCCATGATGTAGAAGAAGTTAGGGATGTGGATTCTGCCTCAGGTTATGTGGGTTAGAACTCCAGCTCTGCTACTGACCAACTGTGTAACTTAGCTGAGTAGCTTAACATTTTAGCTTGGGTTCTTCATTCATAAAATGACAATGATAATACTACCTACCTTTTATAATAAAGTTAATACCTGGAATGTGGTAACTGGTCATGTGTATTAGCTATTATTATTTGAAAATCATCATTCAATTTCTAAAATGTCTTATTGTCATCTGATGTTGACCATAAAAATGCAAGGACAATAAATGAATTAATTTATGAAGGATAAGTCACTGTAAATCTCTTCTAAATGAACAGCCCAAGGTAAATGCTGATTTTAGAAGACCAACCAGTTTGACCTTGGCCTGAATTTCCTTTTAGATCCAGTTCTCAAAGGGTGCTGCTGGGAAGAGCTATCCAGGAAATACTGACCAGTATTTTGGAGAGATTTTGTAGTTAATCATACTTCAGCAGGGCAGAGAACTAAAGCTTGTCAGGAGGATTCATGACACAAATTAGCAAGATTCTCAGAAGCTACAGCAAAAATATTTGCTTGCTTGTTAAATAGGAAGTGTATTTACTCATTAGAAGGTATTTGGATCAAAACACATAGTAAACACCTTATCGGAAGTTAAAAATTTGAGTTTTAAATATAAATAAGGAGGAATAAAGGCATTAAAATGTCATTTTTGGTTGATGAGTAAAAGGAGATTTTCAACAAATAGCATTTTCTATAAATTCAATTTAAAAAAACGTTCAAAACTAAAGCCGTAGTTAAAAACCTCATCGTGATCTGAGGGTCATGAGATAGAGCCCCAAGTCTGGCTCCATGCTGGGTGTGGAGTCTGCTTAGGATTCTCTGTCCCCCTGTCCCTCTGTGTACCCCCCTCCCGCTCTCATGTGCTCTCTCTCTCAAAAATAAAGATTTAAAAAAACAAAACAAAACAAAACCTGGAGTAACTAAAACTTGTCATGAAAACTTTCTTCCTTTCTTGAATTATTTTAATTTTCTTCATCAGTGATGTACTATTTTTATTTGTATTTCCTATCTCACACCCTCATGTATATATACTTCCTTACCTAGACACCTAATATATTCGTACTGTGGTCCATTATGTTCCTTCCCTTAGGAGAAATGTGATTCTGAGTGGTCCCTGACACCACAGAGGGATTTGGTATAATGTATTCTGGTTTGTTAATAATAGGTGTGTGACCTTAGACAAGTTAGCATCTCTGTATTCCAACTTTTGTGTCTGTAAAGTTGGGAATTTAATAGTATCTCTTCCTAGATTTATTGCCATGATTAAATGAATTCATATATGTAAAGTGCTAAAAACAGTGCCTAGCACATAGTAAACACTATAGAGGTGTTAATCATGTCATCATAGTCATCATTATTTGCGCTGCTAGTAATAAATATTATTATTATTATAAAGACTCCTATGAATATTTGTATTTTATGGGAGAATCTCATGGAAGAGAACTTACAGGATTCAGTGGATAGCATCTGGATTTGAGTAGAATATGTGGTAGGCATTGACCGCCACAGAATCCCTCAACTCATATCACCTAGCCCATCTGTTCATGAAGCCAGTCCCTTACAAAATAAATGTGTTCTTTATTCTATAGACAATGGATAAGATAAAAGAAGATGATATTTATAGCCCTGGATTGATAAAATCAGCTGTAGCTATTTGTTGCCTCTTTCAGGTTATCTCAAAGACTATTTTAAAAATTCATATTTTAGACTTCTTTCAATCTTGTGTATTCAGGGGCCATAGGGAGATTATAAGATTAAGTCAAAAGCAGTATTGTACAATATTTAAATTTCTTTTTATCTTGTTTTTCCCATTAGTATCCTTGGGTAGCTATCCCAGAATATAGCTTTTTATTTATTTTTTAATCATAAGGCAACATTTCTAAAATTTGAGTATTAACAGAGAAATATTTTTAGCTATTAAGTTACCTGATAGAAGCTTCAATTTGGTTCATGTTAAAAATGTGATTTTTTTCTAGTTAAAAAACATGTTTTCTAGGATACAGCAAATTTTCTGTTTTAATTGTAATATTTGAATCACTCAGATAGAGAACTTTACTTAGATATTTTGCTTACTTAATGTTTGGAACTATGTGAAATTCTTGATTATTATTTTTTCAAGTTTTGTTTCGTTGAGGAACAGATGCTGCTTCTGTTTTGTTGTTGTAGTTGTTTGTTTGTTTTTCCAAATAAAATAGTAAAATGTACCAAAAATTCCAAAATTCTTCATTTGGAAAATTCAATAAATAATACACAGAAGTTAAAAAATTAAGTTTTAAAAACCACTTTTTGTAGAAAAATATTGGTAGTTATTAATAGATTTTATAAATTTTAATAATTATTTTGCAAGTCTTGTGCGAAACAACTCATGGTTCAGATCTTCAAAAAATAAGCATTAATATTTCAGAATATATGCTGTATCAAATATAATTTTTGCAAATTTCTGTCTGCAGTGTTTTTGTAACTTGGATACTCATCACTCATGAGAGAAAAGGCATTTCACTATTTTACATCAATCATTTACATCAGTCATTGAAAAGAAAGGAATACATGAAGTTAAGAAGAATTATAAAGGCTATACAAATTGTAAATTTTGAGGCAAGTAAAGACTATCAATTAGGAAAAGCATATACATATGTTTTGAGCATCTGCATTATCTCACACATTATGATAGCAGCAAAAGTATCATCGAAAGTAATCATCACTTTTGATCATTAGGTAAAATATGGCAGGACTATGAGTGTTGGGCATATTTAATGGTCAAGGATAGGAGATGGCAATTAATGTAGGAATCATGGCTTACCCACTGGGGTGCCAAGGTAGCTCAGTCAGTTGAGTTTCTGACTTTTGATTTTGGTTCAGGTCATGATCTCAGGGTTGTGAGATCCAGCCCTGTGTTGGGCTCTGCACTCAGTGCAGAATTTGCTTGAGATTCTCTCCATCTGCCTCTCCCCCTACTCATGAGCTCTCTCTCTCTCAAATAAATAAATTAATAAATCTTAAAAAAAAAAAAAAGAAGAAGAAGAATCATGGCTTGCCCTCTATTCAGGAGCAGTGATGTTTTAAGACCAGGTATTGAAAATACAAAAGTAAAATCTTTGTTATGAGATAAATGGCCCTTATTCCATTGCATCTGACTTTTAATGCTGTAGCGTCACAGATTAAAAATAGACAAATGGACAAGCAAACACAAACTTACCACCTATCCTCCCTTCCTATCTAGTTCTGTCATCCCAGTATGCTCCTTCCCAGACACTATACCTTATAGAGCACCTGCCTCCAGTCTTTTTAAGTTAAGTTTAGGGTCCTCAGAGAAGAACATCCAGCTACCTTTCCAGATATCAAAATATGAAAGTACCTCCATGATTAGTAGATTCATCCTAGTCATATTTCCAATTCTCCCAGCACTATTGACTGTATCTCTCTATTCTGATCCAAAAGTTGCCACAATGGACAGCCTCTGTTATAACAGGCCCTAACTTTATGTTTGGCATTCAATTGTTTACTCATAACAGGCCCTAACTTTATGTTTGGCATTCAATTGTTTACTCATACAGTCACTCATTCCTTTCTTAAATATTCATTGAAAGCATACTCTGCACCAGCTATCGTTCTAAGTCTTAGAATATGACAAAAGCCTAAGCTTGAGTTACTGGCATATAATAATGCATTAAAAAAAAGAAAAAAAAACATGTTTTGTTTGTTTGGGGCTGGAACAGACATTTTAGGTTTAGACATGAGAAAATGTAGGGTGGTGTGAGGTGGTAGAAGTTAATTGGAGAAGAATCTTAGAGGTCAATTCAGATTTGATAAAGCAAGAAATCTTAGAACCAACTGTCAAACTAGTTAATAGGTATCCACTATGCAGAACAAAGATACCGTAAGTCAGATAATGTAGATATGATCGGAGCATTCTTTTTTTTTTTTAAGATTTTATTTATTTATTTGACAGACAGAGACAGCGAGAGCAGGAACACAAGCAGGGGGAGTGGGAGAGGGAGAAACAGGCTTCCCGCTGAGCAGGGAGCCTGATGTGGGGCACGATCCTAGGACCCTGGGATCATGACCTGAGCTGAAGGCAGATGCTTAACGACTGAGCCACCCAGGCGCCCCATGATCAGAGCATTCTAAAAATAAAATAGAATTCAAGAAGTCAGGCATCAGTAATTAGCGCCGGGAGCCCAAGGAAAATTATTTTGGCAGAAAGAATGATGTAAATGAAGAAGGGATAGGAGCTGCAGGATAGCTGCAACAGGATTGTTGGATTTGTGTGGGAAAGAAATCCTTTTGTGACCAAATGGCCTTGCTCCCTTCTGAGGTAAAGGCTTTCTCTAAAATCAGATTAGAACTCAAGTCTAAGGTAAATGAATGTAACATGAGAGAGTAGATGGTGAATAGTAGGGTAGATCTACTTGATGGATTAAGAGGAAAAAATATTGTTCGAGTATATTCTTTGTTTTATTCCATGCATGTAGGCTGAATTGTGTATTTGTTAGTTAAGAGACTTTTCTGTCTTGCTTTTAAAGTTCTTCAAGAATTAAAATTCTATGTCTTTTTTTTTTTTGGTGACCTGCTTTACAATTTACACATTTTATAATGAACAATCCACTTTTTTTCAATTAAATTCTTCCTTCAAAATTTGCTTTTACTTTCCTCAGTGAAAAGGAAGAGCAATTGTTTTCTATTCTCCCCAATTATTCACTTTATACTTGATGACCATCATCATTTTGACACTTTCTTCAAAGTAAACAAATCCTCATTTTTGCATTTCTTTTATATCCTGTCAGTAACTCATAACTACTAGTTAGTGGTACTTTATACCTCAGTCTAAATATTCACCCTTCAAGCTTTGTAAGTACTTAAATAAGCTTTCCCCAAAAGGTCTTCTACAGAACCTTCAGTCATAGGATGCTAATACAAAAGATGAGAAAAGGTAAAGCATCACTTGCTCACATAGATTTGGACAATATTTATTAAAATATGTTACTGAGTTTCTTTTTTCTAAGCCTTTCATATATCTGGCCAGTAAATATTTCATTATAATGCTATGGTCTGAATGTTTGTGCCCCCATTCAAATGCTAAAATCCTAATCCTAATCCCCAATGTGATGGTATTAAGAGGTGGGGCCTTTGGGTGGAATTAGTGCCTTTATAAAAGAGAGCCCTGTTCCCCTCTGTTCCCCTTCCTCCATGTGGGATACAAGAAGTCTGTGACCCAGGACTCTCACCCAATCATGCTGACGCCTTGGTCTCTGACTTAAATCTCCAGAACTATGAGAAATACATTTCTATTGTTTATAAGCTACCCAGTTTGTGGTATTTTGTTATAGCAGCCCTGACAGACTAAGACATGGGGTAAACATTTTATCCCTATATTTTCCTTTTTCCATTTAAACAGGGTACAGGTAAAGGTATGGGATATAGAGTGAGAAAAAGTACATGAGCATTTGGTATTTGTTTTTCCCAAAAGTTTAGGTCCTCCATACAATTAAAGGGCTATAACTTGAAGGGGGTTTGTGCATAGACAGTATGTTTTCAACAAAACATGAAGGGTGAATAATTTTGCCCTGTCTGGAGTGAGATTCTTAGGACTACAACAGCAATGAATGATCTGTTCATATTTACTGAAGTGTCAAAATTCCAGAGCAGAGCATGATGCATCTGGAGAGATGGAATCACAGGCCTCCTAAAAGTTTACCAGGCACTAACCAAAGCAAGGAAATACAAAAAAAGATTTTGAGCCTGGGAGCATAGTGGAAAATTCATAGCAACATCAAGGAATAGCTGGGGAGGTGCCTGAACAGGTCGTTACTGACTCCACAGTAAAGCTTTGCCATATACACACATGATTTGAGAAAAGTTCATTAGCATTTCTCTTCCATGCAACTTCTTTGTCCCTCCTGTACAGAAATCAGGAGCAGAGACTAATAGAGGAGTAGCAGAGAACCACTGGACATGAAGGTCATGTGGAAGGACAGGGACACCTCAGAGGCAATGGGAACTCATGAACTGTTTTGCCACCTAGGTTGTAAGGGGTTAGGAATTGAAACATTATGGGGGCGCCTGGGTGTCTGAGTCGGTTAAACATCTGCCTTTGGCTCAGGTCATGACCCGAGGGTCCTGGGATGGAGGCCCGGATGGAACCCGGATGGAACCTCACATCAGCCCCTGCTCGGCGGGAAGCCTGCTTCTCCGTCTCCCTCTGCTGCTCCCCCTGCTTGTGCTCGCTCTCTGTCCAATAAATAAATAAAATCTTAAAAAAAAAGAATTGAAACCTTATAGAAAACAAAGATATGTTTCTTGGGCATCTGAGTTCAAAGGATGTAACTTACGTTTTAGAGATAGATACAAATACAGTTTCTAAAATGTTTCCAGAGAAGATAATTACCATACATAATTTTCTAAGTTTGATAGATTCATTCATTTAACTATTTTTTGGCAGGTTACTGTGTGCCAAGCCCGGTTCTTGAGATCTGAGATACAGAATTAAATAAAGCAAATAGAAGAGGTCATTTCTATTGAACACTTGTCTTCGGATGGCAGTGCACGCATCCCATGGAACATCTTCAGGGCTGGTTTCTTATGGAAAAGCAAATCGAGGCATACTACCATGTTCTCAAGAAATTGAGAAATATTTATGGGTTCATACTATATCGACAGTAGTTCCAAGGCAATGTAAATTTTGTCTTATTTGATAGAAAACTCTAACTTCATAGACTACATTGTTTGATTCTAAAACATTAATTTTTCTGTTTCTCAGTCACTTCTTTTCTTGTCTCTCTCTTTCTTTTCTCTCTCTCTCTTTCTGCCTTTCTCCCTCCCTCTCTCAACCTCCCTCTCTTTCTTTCTGTGAAGACTTCTGCAATGCTTTGAAATAAGTGCCCTTAAAAATGTTATTTTTGGGAAATACTAACGTAGAACAAAAGGCTTAACTAGGAAAAATTGTTCTTATCCATTTGTCATAACAATTGTTATTTTGTATACATTAAGTTTCTATTAAGTGAACTTTGGATTAGTTTATCACAGAGAAAATTTCATTTGAATATAGTTAGTATCTGAAGGTAGTATTTGATCTAATATCTGAATCATAGTTTGGCCATTAACATTGAATTATTCTTTTTCTACTTCATAAATCAATAATCTCACTTTTCACTTTAGACAAAATTGAAAGCCAGTTTTTTTTTCTGTTCTTAATAAAACATCTTTTTTTTTTTTTTGTCCAGGAATCTGAAAGCCTACCTAGTGCCAAATACTGAGAGCAGTATTATAGCATAGAGGGTGATCTTTCTTTTTTTCATCCTTTGGAAGTGAAGCCACACAAAAGCACAGTGGGAGAGCCTTCTCCAAGTACACAGTTCTGCAACCCCAGCAGACTCCTATTTACAGTAACTGATGAAGGACCGGAAAAGAGGATCTTGCTGAGATCACCTCCTTCCCGTGCTCACCTGATTGATTAACAGAGAACTTGTTTGGCTTAATTGCTCAATACTAAAAGCAAAGTAGATGTCATTACACATTTTGCACTTTCTGATTAGTAATTTTCTCAAAAAAATCAGAAAATAAAGTTTTCTTTTTCTAACGCATTGTCAATATGCTTCAAGTGGGTGAAATCTGAAGACTAAGAAACATTTACTCTAAAGGCAGAATAAATTTATTTTTCATATTATATATATATATATAATTTTCTTCCATTGCCCATTTTAGGAATAGAAAACTTGTTTCATGTGGATTTAGCTTCTCTCTGAAATGTAAGGTGCGTAAAGGCAGAGACTAAATGTTATGTTTTTAATGTATTTGTAAAAGAAGTTAGCATCATGGACCAGTCTCATAACTGCTTCTTCAAATAATTTGAAGATGGCTCCTGCCTTTCTCCTCTGGCCTGGTGATATTCCGTGGGGAGGCAGACACTGAACTGGTGCTTGCCTTTGGCTCTCAGACTCACAAATGCTTCTCCAGAGTCCTCCAATTGGAGAGCTACACAGCCTCTGGGATTTTCCACAACTTGAATTTAAACCACTCTTCTCTAAATGCGTAGGCATCTGACTTCTTATTTATATAAGATTGTACGTCAGTCTTTCCACATTTTAAATCGAATGACAGATTATTTCCTGAGTGAAAGAGATAGTACAGGTATTTGCAAGAAACCAGTGCTAGTGAGAGAAATTCGTGTTTTCTGTTTCTGTTACCCAGTAGTTTTCCTCTTTTAATTTGATTTTTTTAAATGATAAATTGTATGTCTCCCAAATCTGTTCTCCTCCTTTACCCCTTTGCTTTTAGTTTTATGCACCTGTAAAATTATTAGCTTTGTGAAAAAGGAGAATTATACTTTTAAATACATGCAGTCTTTCATATTTTCATGCATTCACATTTAATTCTGTACTGCAGATGGGATCACAATGTGATACAAACACAAAAGTGCCTTTAAAAAATATTAGTATGGGGCGCCTGGGTGGCTCGGTTGGTTAAGCGACTGCCTTCGGCTCAGGTCATGATCCTGGAGTCCCGGGATCGAGTCCCGTATCGGGCTCCCTGCTCGGCGGGGAGTCTGCTTCGTCCTCTGACCCTCCCCCCTCTCGTGTGCTCTCTGTCTCTCTCATTCTCTCTCTCTCAAATAAATAAATAAAATCTTTAAAAATATATATATATTAGTATGTTTAGAGATAACCCTGTTATATGTTCCTTTAAGATAACTTTTAGTAACATTAGATATTTCAGCAGGGTTTTGTGTCCATAATGCATTGCTATAGTTTTAAAACATAACAAAATGAATTCATTAACAGTAGAAAATTATAATATAGATTTGCATATAAATTCCCCTGCTAATAATTGTGAAACAGAAAATATATTATTGAAGATAAATCTTAATTCTATGATCAAAGTAATCTCAGAAATATCAGTTTGCTACCAGCATGTTTTTATTAAAACTACTAAGTCAGATTTCCTGGCCTGAAGAATTAACCTGAATGGGCAGAAGATGCTACGGGTGCTCAAGAGGGATAAAAAGAAGCAATAGCGCAATGAAGCCCCTGGCACAAAAGGAAAGTACAATGTTGCAATCACTGATTCTGATGTGCAGGGTCTTGTTATCTACAGAAATATGGAGATCAAAATTTGCTACTAGCAAGGGACGCCTGGGTGGCTCAGTCGGTTGGGCGTCTGCCTTCGGCTCGGGTCATGATCCCAGGGTCCTGGGATCGAGTCCCGCATCGGGCTCCCTGCTCACCAGGGAGTCTGCTTCTCCCTCTCCCTCTGTGTCTTCCCCCTGCTCATGCTCTCTCTCTCAAATGAATAAATAAAATCTTTAAAAAAAAAAATTTGCTACTAGCAAGTGGAGAGTTTACTGGAGCGTCAGCAAAGCATGCCACAGTGGCCAGAGGAAATGGGGTAGGAGCAAAAGATTATTTTTAATTACTCTTGCTAATTAGATGTCTATGTTGTAACATATTTCATACAGAACCAGCGAGAATCCCTGCTACCAACATTCTTGTCTGCATCATCATTGCCTCTTATACTTGCCTGGATAAAGGTAAGAAAATGTGTTTGTGTGGGAGGATGGAGATCAAGAAACAGACTCTCCAGAGTGAATTACCCCTCTTAGAACTAATTGTGGAACTTATATTTTGTATGTAAATTAAAAACAGGTAGAAATCTAATTATTGTTCTTAAAAAGATTCCCCCCTTGCAGAATTCTTGTGATTCTTTCTCAAATCAATGATCTAAAATACTATCATACAGGTACAATGAGACCTCATTCTAGGAAGGAAAGTAGAAACTATGTCTGTAGAAATATATATATACATATATATATTTAAATATTCTAAGTTTCAAAAAATTCACTTATATAAGGTCATAATAAAATATTAAATGCTATGAATTTATAATCAATTCAAGTACCAAAGAAAATCATGGAGGAAAATACTTCTATTCAGCTTAAAATATGAGTGATGAGAGTTTAGTATTTAACTGTCATTTTACATATCAACATAATCTCTATTTTATTAAAGCATCCAATTGATCTTGTCTTTTTGTGATTTGTGTATCAACAGAACTAATTGGTTATTTAACCCAATCTACCAAGTAATTCCTTTTTAATAATCTATCCTATTTTATCCCATATAAGTATTGGCTTAGTTTATTGATATTAATAACACCAATCTTTTGGGGAGGTACTACTCTATTGGGACATATGCTTTCCAGAAATGTTCTCTAATTCTTAGAGTACTCTTACAAAATAAGATGTTTTATCATTCACATTTTTAGTTGGAAAACAGTGATGAATATTGTTTGCAGGCAAAGATAGTTCAATTAAGTTTCTCAGTATTACATATTACAGTTCCTAAGTGGTATAGAGAAGGTAGAAACCTACCTACATCAGATTCTAAAACTCTTATTTTTTCTTTATGCCAGATTGCATCAATTATTATATTCCATCGTTTTAATTCTTGACCAAACAAGACGACAATGACTTTTCATCTCTTTGATTTTTTTAAAAAAGCTGAGACAGATACTAATCTGTTAATTTTATATCTTGACACCATTTTTCCATCCAAAAGTATCTGAGTGAAATTTTGTTGGAAGGATTGAGGAAGGCTACAATAGAGCCTAAAGCCAGAAAAAGTTGTCATGGCTATAAATTTGTGAATGATATGCATTATTCCCTCATGGTCTTGACTCAAGATATCTGAATTCACCGGTACAATCTTAATCTGGTGTTGTAGGTACCTGGACTTGAAAATCATTCACTATATAAGTCAGTGCACTGCATTGGTAAGGTCATGATTGCTGACTCCTCCTGGAAATAAGGGCAGGACAAGTTAAAGATTGGAGTTATCCATTTGGCAAAAAAAAGCCTGGCTGAAGAATCCAGCTAAATATCAAAGTTCAGCCAAATTTGTGAAATTTTTAGTATGTGTGCCAATGCAATCATGGGTATTCCTAAAACATTAGAAACATGTATAATTTTTAACCGTAGTATTGAAAAATATTCCAAGTGTCTGGCAGGACAATTTGAGTTCTAATGAACCCAGGACTTTGATAGCTTCTATACATAAGGTCACCAAAATGAAATCGAAATTGGAATTGGGTTCTGAGTAGACATTTTAAAATATTAGCAAAAGGTGGTTATCTAGGAACTCTCACTGGCACATTCTAAATGGCTTGTAAGGCTTTAAATGTGCTTGCAACCAGAACTCATGCAGAATGAACCCTTTGGCAGAAATTAAATATCACTATTCATCCAAAATGTCTTGTGTTTTGAGCTCTAAAATTGCCATACACAGCCAATTTTATAGCATATTTGAGAGGACAGTTTCCAGCTTGTTACTGGGTATTGAAAGAAACCATTCCTGCCACTGAAATATATCAGATAATTTTGAAACCAGAAATAGCTATTATGTCTCAGGTAATGTTGGAGAAATTCCACAGACAGAGAGCAGCATAGCAATGTTCGCTGACAAAATGGAGCCAATAGATCCGAAACCGTGATGAGGAAAATTTCATTATGAGTTCATGCATACCAGACCTGGTTTCTATACTGCCTGCAGAGTCCTGTGATAGAACCCATGAGGGGTTTCCCTGTCCCAATCCCAGTATGTCCTAAACCCTATGTTTCCCTTTCAACAAAGCCTCTCATGCTGTTTGGTTCACAATTAGTGTTCTAGAATTGAGGGTTGGGTCACTGTTTTGGAAATGGATTGCAATATCCTTGATAGATGGTATAAAATCCTAGTGGGGAAGGAAAAGATACAGTTCACACTAGATGAAGCTGGGAACAGTTCATTTAACAGTCCTGGGTGGAAATAGGCTCCCACACTGAGAATACCACTTGGAACTTTGCAGACCCTTGTGCTATAGCCAGTGGCCTTAGAGTATAATGAGACAGGGAAGTTCTAGCTAACTAGATGACAAGCTCCACTACTGTTTGAGTTACTCAGTTATGGATGTCTCTTTGGGAATTTACAGAAGGATTCAATGTAATTCATGTAGAAGTTCTCAAAAAAACAAAACAAAACAAAACAAAAAACAAATTGCCCGCCAAGGAGAGACTGGAAATCTATGGAGATACCATAGTCAGATCCCTAGAACTAGTTACCTGAGTTCATGAAATGAGCATGCATGGGTATGATGTGGCTGTGCAAAGGTAAACCTCAATCAAGTGAAATCACTAATGTGGTAAGAGACTCTGCTCTCTGCTGGTACCAACAGGAAAGAAATTTCCTTAAGATGGCTCCAGGTAATATTCTTATTGCTCAGAGGCCATGACTTTGCTACAATGTATGGACTCCGACCGATAGCCCCAGGGGGCTAAAAATGGGTATTGTTTAGAATTTAGGGTTGTTTCTGTTTTTGTTTTTCCTATGCTTTGTTTATTCAGTTTCAGAAGCAACTGTGGAAAATACAACTGAAGTTTGGGATAGCAAACAGGCTATCAATTTGACCTGCCAGACTATATTTCGTCCAATCAATATACACACTTTACTTTCCAAATGTATAGCTGTAAGCAAGAAAATATTATGTTATATTCCTTAATACCCTCTGAGTAGTGGTTTTATTGAATGCACGATTTTACTTAAAAGAGGTGATGGGAAAGGTTTGAGAGCTTGGCTGAGTCAATTAAATGAATATGTCCTGACATTGAATTTAGAAGACATAAAAAAAGGACTCTCCTGGAGCAGTTATTAGGATCTGAAGATAGGAATGAGGTGTTAAAACCTTGGGTGACCCAGAGTAAGTAATCGATAAGTCATATTTGAGTAATGGCTTAACTGATGGATAAACAAAGCCAGTGAAACCATTGCTACATGCTCTGGTGCCCTCAGAAACTTTCTTCATCATCGCGCCACTTGTCCCCAGTTCAATTTTTAGTATCATTCATTCCTAAAAGTGTTCAGGAAAGAGGAATTTCTTTCCTGTTGGTACCAGCAGAGAGCAGAGTCTTTAAACTTACCAAGTTCTGATAGAGGGCTTAAACCTTCATTCAGGAAGGACAGTATGGATTCTGCCATATTTAAAGATCCATAGTAAGGTTAATGACCTAGGCTAAGGTGGTGTATTTTAGGAGACACCATGGAGAGCATAAACTATGACAGATGCCACAGAGGAGTAAGACATGATTGTTTCTAATGTCTCAGGTGCCAAAGATGAAAAAAGAAATTCTTCCTCCTATGACTCAACTGGGATTGGACACATAAAGGATCAACACCATGTTATTCTTATGTGGGGAGAAATGGATAATGTCATATGATATATGGGAACTTATATCTGTAAAAGCTTATATCAGGATACGCATAGGTCCATAAATCAGATAGAATCTGCAATTTACTGCATAATGGCTTCTGATAGCTACCCTAGTCCCTGGAAACATGGGAAAAGGTCATTTCTATTGGGAATGAACAGACCATGATAATGTAACTTTTCAGTCTCCATGTCATGGCAGTATGACATAATGAAGAATTTGTATATTCATTAATAGAATTAAATAGAATCATACCTATTTACATGGTGCCCTCTATACACCCCCCAAAATGGGAAGATATGTAGGGAGACTGATTTGAAATCCACCAATGATGTAAAAATTATTAGCCAGAAAAATAAGAAGTGAAATCGGCCTCAAGAAGTTGATAACAGCAGTAGTACCTTTCTCTGAGATCTAGGGTGTGAATGATTGATCTAGGACTCTACCTCCTTATAAAACGCTGTCATGTTTACTAGTGGAAAGATAAGGATGGTATTCTCTACTTAGGAAGAAATGCCTTTTTATTAGCATCTGCCAGTATGTCGAAATTGCTACTTGTATGTACACTTGAGAGTGTTTATGGGTTCTTTTGCAAAATAGCTGACTGGAGAATAGGAGGTAGGAAAGTAAATATCCTTTATATGTGAAATGGAGGAGCCCCAAAAGCAAATGACTTCTTTTGAGAATGTTTCCATGCACATTGTTTATACCTTGTCCATTAATCCTAAACCACAATGCATAGTCAAGTGGGAGTGATGATTTTTCTTTTTCTGAATCCATGTCTGAAAGATTTGGGTTATTTCATATAGAACACATTTGTCTGTATCAATAGAATCTTTATTTATTTTTGGTGTTGGCTAAAAATTATGATTTTTGTGAGTCTTTGATAATCAGTTTTCTGTGTTATCACATCATGAATTTAAATATAATCTGTAAACTGAATAATCTCACTTTTTTTTTCCAGCTGGACCTATACTCTGAGCTGCAGACTCATAAATTTTGTTTACTTGATATATCCCCTTAAGTCTCTCACTTAACTCAAAATTGTATCATTTGATTTGTATCTCCCCAATCCATGTCAAATCTGATTTTTTCTCTTTCTCCATATTTTATGATGATGCACCCTCTCATTTATTTTTCCCTTGTCATTACCCAGAGAACACAAAATCCCGTAGATTCTCTATTAAACTATTTTTAACATATCTATTTTTCAATATCTCAGCTTCCCATACCTAAGTGCAAAATACGAGTTTCTCTCACTTAGAATATCACCGATCCTCAAGTTGGCCTTTCTGAGTTCCCATTGTCCCTATGTCCATACATTGTAATAAATATTGTTGGAAACCGTAAAAGGTGTTTAGCAATTTGGTAACTTTGGCTGTCCTGAAATAGCAGCCACCCTATCTCTGCAACTGAAATAGTTAATTGAAGTGGCATCTCTAATCTTAGGTGAAGGGAATCTTAGATAAAGAGGGTAAAAATCTAAGATAGGAAAAGCCAGTACGAGAACAATAAGAGCTTTAAACTTATTATCTCATTTAGCCCTTGCCACACTCAATCCTATAAAATTCTATTATTGTTACTATTTTGTAGATCATGAAACTGAGGCGCTTAGAGATCAATGGTACCAGAATTCAAAATTACAACAAAGCCTACTGCAGGACATTCGTGGTGAAAGGAGGATGCAAAGAACAAGAGAAAAGGAGGCAGAGAGACTCAAGAATCTTAAGTTGATTGAGTAACAGACAGAATTTATCTTTCCACTTGAAACAACCAACAAATGGAAATATATGGAACAACAGTTTACAAGACAATGGGCATCAGACAATGAAAGGTGGTGATCCCTGAAGGATGGGAAACAAATGAGGTGAGTCCTATGATTGTCCCAGATTACTGCCTTGAGAGAGTACTCAGATTACAGTATAGGGAGGGAAACTCAGGCGGAACACAATGGATTCCCTGAATTGAGGAAGTGATGACCCTGGAAGACAAAGATAGCAAGAATTTGCAGCATAGAATACAAGAGAGGCTGCATTGACATAGAACTCCGATGTATTTGACTGTAGATCATTTTTTGGTGCCTTACTGAAGAAATTTTTGTCTAACTGAGGTCACAAAGAATTTTCTTATGTTTTCTTCAGGAAGTTTTCTAGTTTTGCATTTCATAATTAGGTCTATAATCCATTTTAAATTATATAATTGTGTATGGTGCTAGGTATAGACTGAAGCTTGTTTTGCATATGAATACCAACTGTTCTAGTACCATTTGGTAAACAATTATACTTTGTCTTCAGATGAAACACAAGCCCAGATGACACCTCAATTTCAACCATGTGAGACCCTAAACACAGAACCCAGCCATGACATGCCAGACTCCCAACCTATGGAAACTGTGAGATAATACGTTTGTATTATTTTGAGCTGTTAAGATTGAGGTAATTTTTTAAGTAGCGATAGAAAACTAAAATATATATATATATAAAAAGAATGGTGGGTAAACTAAAATAGTTACAACTTGTGATCATGGAGCCTATCTGAAGGTAATATCACATGTGAAGTGTCTCCTTGGACTGTCCCAGATATAGCAATAAATTCTCAAAATGTTAAAAATATGATTTTTTATGTAAGTACTTAGTATATGGCTACATTTTACTAAATTTGTTAAAGATGGAAGAGCAAGGCAAAAACCCTGGTTCAAAAAGGAAATAAATAAAAAATAAAGATGATAGAAAAAGATTGCTCAATGAAACACAAAACTGGTCAGTGTCCTCAAAGAGAATTAAATCGTAATCTTTAGAAATAACTTCTCCACCAGATGAGGAATCATTTTAACATTATTGATTCTCTACAAATCAACCACTGAAGTAGGGTTTGGTTTCCAATCAATAGCAAATACAAGTCAAACAAAATTAGATTCTTCTAGTCAATTAACCCTTAGGTGATTTTGTTAGGCAGTGTTCTATGATACGAAAAGGACATGCCATCATTGTCCATCTTTATTACCACATTTTGAATATTTTTTTTAGTGGGTACTATTGAATGTGGGGTAAGGTGAGGACTGAGAGCCTACTCATTAACACATTATGAATCTTACCATTAAAATGATTTCAGAATACTGCAGGCTGGAAGAAGTCGAGGAGTATTCAGACCCTGCAATGAACGCCACTGTATTCAATACATTTATTTGTAATAACTAAATATAAATTTCACTAAAATAAAAAAAAATTCTTCTGAAGTTATTTATCAGCACATCTATATTATATGAATATATATCAGTAAAATAACAACAATAAACATTTCCTTTTTAAACTCTTAAGTAGTTGAATGAGAATTTATACAAAAGTTGTTTTCCAAACGATTTGCCTTAGAATTGCAGTGAGAACTCTGTGTCCCTTTAAGATTTTAAGATTTCGGCCAATTAATTCTTTATTCCCTCCTGGGACAGTCTAATTTTTATCTCATTTCTTTCAATGTCTTGTTTACTTCAACCTTCATCCACTTGCTATAATGCTACAATCTAAGTTTAGGTCCACCAATTCAGTGACAATTCTCTGGGCAAGTTACCATCAATCAATTAATTGCTAAATCCCACCAAAAGAAAAAAAAAATCAGTTCTTAACCTACTTTCCTTTTTTACTATCATAATATGTTGTACTTATCTCCAAGAGGATGTAAAAACACTTGTAGTTATATAGTTGTTTCCTAGAGAATATTTCTTGGAAGGAAGGAAATATTCATTACTTCTCCTCACTCAATCTAACACAAAACTGTTACTTTAGCTGGCATTTATTCAGTGAATACAGGTAATTTAAGAGAGAGGTTGGTTAAGGATGAAAGCTCACATCTCATAGGTAATTATTGGCCATAACTATGAGGGAAACAGTTTCTTGAGAAGATTGGAACACTCTGCATTGAACTAACTAGTTTTAACACTCTAATTTAAGATTTTATAAACTTCTGGAAGTTCTCTAGTGTTCTCTGTCAAGTCTATCATTTCAATTATAAGTTTTTCTATGGTCTTAGCACCTTATTTGGAGATCAAATGCATATAATTAAATGAAGATTTTGGAAGGAAAAACATTAATCTTCCCTTTCTTTCTTTTTTAATTTTATTTTTTTTTAAGTAATCTTCACACCCAATGTGGGGCTTGAACTCACAATCAAGAGTTGCATGCTCCACTGACCGAGCCAGCCAGGCACCCCATCTTCCCTTTGTTTCTTAATCAAAATTTGTCATTTTTAACTCATATTAACCCCAATTGATATATATTTCAGGGCTGTAGTTTAAATATTATAAATAACAATATATGCCTGGGTATTCTAATAGAAATCTGAAACATGACACAAATTAGTCATTTGCTCAATATGTGACTAGTTACCACAAAGAATGTAGGGTAGATAGTGTGGAGTTTGGTCTTTGTTTACAAGAAAATTAATATAAAAATTTTATTCTGGAGGAATTTGAACCAGTGTCAAGTTTTCTAGCTCTTTTCACCTTGTGCTAAATGAGAACATCATCCTTAATATTGCTTTGCTCTTCTCTATTTTCTGTTGGATGAATAAGCCTACCCTTTTTCAAATACGATTACCCTCTTCTTCAGTTTTACTATTCCTGTGGAATTAGATCACCTTATCAAGTACAGCAGTTCAATAATAGCCTTCCTTAAATAGGTACATGAAGGTCAACTTGAGACTTCCTTCTCTACAGGGGTCAAAAAGAAGTATGAAATGCCATTACAGGCTAAATTCTGATTGTCTCTAACCAAGCAGAAGGTGTTTTTCTAAATAAATCTAAGTCTATAACAGATGGCTTAGAACAAGCAGAAAGGAAATCAATAAGAACTGTGAAAACAACTATAAACCAATGAATATTAACAGCTTAATATTAAAAGGACCATATGAATTCATAGCAATTGTATGTATTATTATTTCAGAACTCTTTAATGAAGAAAGGATATATTATCGTCATGTGATGGAGGTTGTTCTTTCAGTACATACTTATCTCTAACATCTGTTTTCATATAATTGTACACTAAAGCAAATTACAGTATGACTATAAATAGACGGCATGCTTCTATTTCTGCATATTTTCTAAGCCCTGTGAATATACCATTTATTGCTCTTATAACTATCAGAATGTCAAGAGTTTTCAGCTCAACCACCTGCAATAGAATTTGTGTAAAATGATCTTTATAATTTCCCAGATGGTAGGATAGAGAAGTCTTTTTGCACATGTTTATGAATTTTTATATCCTCTGATGTTTTTCTTTAAAAATGAATTGAATTTTTCTCTTTTCATTCAAGATCTTATTGCCAGCAAAGTGCTTAATGATAGAAAATCTCCCCTGAAAGTGAATTAGAATTCAATCATTTTCAATCTCATTTTAAATTGTAGATTATGCTAAGCTTTAGGTAAAAATATGACTTGTGAGGTAGTCACATATACTTCTTTTGTCAAATCTATGAATACAGTTGCAGACACACTCTTTTTCATATTCTCTCTGTTTGTCTCATATAATAAATTACTTGAGTGAAACTTGACTGTCTCTGAAAGTGTCTATGACATTGTAACTGCACAGTGAGCCACGTGTAACGTGGACTGTGGAGCCATAGTTAAATGATTGGCCAGACCCACTAAGCCTATTCTCAACAATACAAACTGAGTAACACACTTCACATACATTTTTATCCTACTTTTCTGTTCAGAAACAACAATGGGGTCCTACATTACTCAAGCATAAATATTCCAAGAGACTCTCTATGATTGGGGACCCATTACCTCTCCAAGCTCATCTCCTATTCCCCACCTTGCTCCTTTCATTCCTGGGTTAAACGAGACCTGCCCTGCCTCAGAGTGTTTGCCCTTTGCCATTTTCTTTACCTGGAATGCTCATCTCCAGCACACAGCTAAGCACATGGCTGGATACAAACCCCTCTTTCAGGTTTTATGTCAAATATTACTGCCACAGTGAGGCCTTTCCTATCCACCACCTACCTAAAATGGTAACTTTTTTCTCATGTTATTCAGTTCTTTGCTACTTTAAGTTTTTCTTATCACTTATTATCTAAGACTGTGTGTGTATGTGTGTGTGTGTGGTATAATTCCTTACTGTAAGTGATGGAATGTATAGCTTCCATTTCTTACTCTCATATTTTCTCTCTCTTCCTAATTTTCACATTCCTAAACTATGTTCCAGTCTGTTAATCATTCTCGGGTTACTTCACAAGTAAAACTAAGGTCCTAGGCATCCCTAAACACTATCTGATACACTGGGTAAATTTCAGTTTCTTACATTTCCCTGTTTGGTATGGGACACCAAGGAGTTGCTTCACAACCTTGGGAGCTTCCTGGGTGCAATTTGAAACCAGCAGGGGGAGACTGAAGAAAGAGGCAGACCACTCCAGATTGGTAGGGGGCAGTTTTATTTTGTTTGTTTGTTTTGTTTTAAAGATTTATTTATTTATTTATTTGACAGAGAGAGAGAGAGAGACAGCGAGAGAGGGAACACAAGTAGGGGGAGTGGGAGAGGGAGAAGCAGGCTTCCCGCTGAGCAGGGAGCCCGATGTAGGGCTCGATATCAGGACCCTGGGATCATGACCTGAGCCGAAGGCAGATACTTAATGACTGAGCCACCCAGGTGCCCCAGGGCCAGTTTTTAATAAGGAAGGGAACTTAGGAGACTAGTCTTGGGTGGCCACAAGACAAGTAGATCTCCACACGCACCTGCTCTAATCTCAGATTTTTACATAGAGGCCTTAACTGGGTTCGGTCATGTAGATTGTCCAGACAGTCTCATCATTACATTACTATCACAAGTCCGCATCTTTGGGGAGCTTCTGGAAGCAGAGAAGGCAAGTGGAATGCACATTTCCAAGAACAAGGGAAGGGATGATGAACCTCCAATTGCCTGGGTCCAGCTTGAGGGATCATGTCTTGTTGATGGCCTCCCCCAACACAGGGCTTTATTTATTTCCTGAATTTGGTAGTTTCAACATTCCCTTCAGATCGATGCCACCTGGGGCCTGCCTCTCTGCTGTTAACTGTAGTTTCATCTCAAAACACTGCCTCTTACACCCTGGCACCTGACTCAGATTCTATCAACTCCAACCTGAATCCTACATATGGACTCTTACTTTCTCATAGGTGTATTTGTACATTAGATGCGGGGGTGTCTAATAATTTACGAATATGCTGAAATGGAGTGGGGCAGGGATAATGCTTTTCTGAAAGTTGGGGTGGGTGAGCTTGTACTTGGTTACTGGTAGTGAAGACAGGTGCCAGTACAAAGCAGACAGCTGAGACAGCCGTCCTCTGTATTCCCAGGATGCCCTAGTAGTGTATCACAACCACCTGCAGTCGAGACATGGAAAGTAATATAATTGTTTTTTTATTTAGTTACCCCAACAAATCACATTTTACAAAGGCAATATTTCTTTGGCCATTTAGATAAATAACTTCCAAAATATGAAATATGTTAATATTTTAATTTCATTTTCAAATGGATTCAGTCTTTCAATTAATCTGTAAAACATGGCATTGGTTTTAAGTTTCAAAAACGCTAAAAAATATGTATTGTGGGAAAAAAATATTACTTTAAGATGTTCAGATTTGCCTAACATTTTTAAAAGTTGTTAAGTCTCGCTTTTCATTATTTAGATTTTGGCATTACTTGAACACATTAATCAGGCTAATACAAATTGCCAGAGACCAAAATATAATTTATATGTAAAGTATTTCACTTGCATATATGGTCAAGTGACTTTTAAAAAGGGTGCTGAGACTATTCAATGGAGAAAAAAATCTTTTCAACAAATGGTGTTGGGAAAACTGGATATCTACTGAAAAAAATGAAGTTGGACCCTTACCTTACATTATATACAAAAATTAATTAAAAATGCCTCAAAAATCCTGCCAACTATACCAAAGGGGGAAAAATGCATCAAAAATCTGAACATTTCTAGAAGGTTTTTTTGGGTGGAGTCTTTCAGGTTTTCTATATATAGCATCATGTCATGTGCAAATAGTGAAATTTTTACTTCTTCCTTACCAATTTGGATGCCTTTTACTTCTTTTTGTTGTCTGCTGCAGCTAGGACTTCCAGTACTATGCTGAATAACAGTGGTGAGAGTGGACATCCGTGTCATGTTCCTGACCTTAGGGGGAAAGCTCTCAGTTTTTCTCCACTAAGTATGATGTTCGCTGTGTGTTTTTCATATACAGCCTTTATGATGGTGAGGTATGCTCCCTCTAAACTTTATTGAGGCCTTTTATCATGAATGGATGTTTTACTTTGTCAATTGCTTTTTCTGCATTTATTGAAATGATCATATGGTTTTTATCCTCTTATTGATATGATGTATCATGTTGATTGGTTAGTGAATATTGAACCACCTTTGCAACCTGGAAATAAATCCCACTTGATCATGGTGAATAATTTCTTTAAATGTATTGTTGGATTTGGTTTGCTAGTATTTTGTTGAGGATTTTTTTTAATCTATGTTCATCAGAGATACTGGCCTGTAGTTACCTTTTTTTTTTGTGGTGTCTTTATCTGGTTTAGGTATCAGGGTGGTACTGGCCTCATAGAATGAATTTGGAAATTTTCTTTCTTCTTCTATTTTTTAGAATAGTTTCTGAAGAAAAGGTATTAATTAATGTTTGGTAGAATTCACCTGTGAAGTCATCTGGTACTGGATTTCTGTTTGTTGGGAGTTTTTTTATTTTGATTTTAACCTGATAAGGGGTTAATATCCACAGTATATAAAAACTTCTAAAAGTGAGCAACACAAAACAACCCCATTAAAAAAAGGGGGGCAAAGGACTTGAATAAACATTTCTCCAAACAAGATATACAAATGACTAATAAGTATACAAAAAGATACTCGACATCACTAAACATTAGTGAAATACAAATCAAAACCACTATCAGATATCACCTCATACCCGTTAGCATAGAATAACAACAGAAATAAAAATTTTGTCAAAAATGTGTAGAAATTGGCACACTTGGGCACTGTTGGTGGGGATAAAGCATGGGATAGCTGCTATGGAAAACAGTATGATGGTTCCTCAAAAAATTAAAAATAGAATTATCGGGGCACCTGGGTGGCTCAGTTGTTAAACATCCCACTCTTGATTTCAAATCAAATCTCAAGGTTGTGAGATCAAGCCCTGCAACAGGCTCTGTGCTGGGCATGGAGCCTGCTTAAGATTCTCTCTCTCCCTCTCTCTCTGCCCCTCCCCTCTCATTGTCTCTCTCTCAAAAAAATAAAATAAAATAAAATAAAAATAGAATTATCATATAACCTAGTAATTTCACTTTTGGGTATATACCCAAAAGAATTGAAAGCAGGGTCTTAGAGAAATATGAGTAAGCCCATTTTTATTTTATTTTTTTAAGATTTTATTTATTTATTTGACAGAGAGAGAGATAGCAAGAGACAGAACACAAGCAGGGGAAGTGGGAGAGGGAGAAGCAGGCTTCCTGCCAAGCAGGGAGCCCGATGCGGGGCTCGATCCCAGGACCCTGGGATCATGACCTGAGCCAAAGGCAGACGCTTAACGACTGAGCCACCCAGGCGCCCCGACTAAGCCCACTTTTAAGGCAGTATTACTCACAATAAGCAAAGGGTGGTGGCCACCCAAGGGTCCATCAATGAATGAATGGAGAAGTAAAATGTAGTATATAGTACAATGGAATATTAATCAATCTTTAAAAAACCCAAAATCTAGGGTGCCTGGGTGGCTCAGTCGTTAAGCGTCTGCCTTCGACTCAGGTCATGATCCCAGGGTCCTGGGATCGAGTCCCACATCGGGCTCCCTGCTCGGCGGGAAGCCTGCTTCTCCCTCTCCCACTCCCCCTGCTTGTGTTCCTGCTCTCGCTATCTCTCTCTCTCTCAAATAAATAAATAAAATCTTAAAAATAAATAAATAAATAAAATAAAAAAACCCAAAATCTGACACATGCTGCAGCATATATAAACCTTCAGAACATTTTGCTAACTGAAATACACCAGTCACAAAAAGACATGTACTGTATGATTCCACCTTATATAGAGTACCTAGAGCAGTCAGATTCACAGAGACAGAAGAATCTTGGTTGCCAGGGGCTGGGGGAAGGAGTTGCTTAATGAATATAGAGTTTTAGTTTTGCAAGTTGAAAATGTTCTGGAGACTGGTTGTCTGACAACTTGAATTCATTTAACATTACTGAATCGTATGCTTAAAAATAATTAAGGTGGTAAATTTTATGTTATGACTATTTTACCACAATTAAAAATAAAACAACATGTATTTCACAGGGTTGCATACTTGAGATTAGACCTCTGGCAAATTCACAAATTCTTTTAGAGAAACATCAGTTTTAGTAAAGTGAGAGAAATCACCCTGCTTATCTAGTAATTCCAAGGATCCAGCACTGGGGGGAAACAGGGATAAGTAAATCAGAGGAGAGTGTTCACAAATGGGAAGCATAGTGTATTCCCTAGAGTAGTCTTAGTTATATGTAAAGGTAATGCTTAGGCTATTTTAATGTAAATAGATGTGTATATGATCTATAGAGAAGTTAAATGAGAAAAATGCATAAAGAGGGATGTCCAAGGTACATTGGTAAATGTTTGTCCTTTCTTTTCTGTAGAAAGGTGATTAACTACCCAAAATAAGAGCAGAGCAATGATTTCAGCTTTACGGAGCAATACACTTTGATAATGAAAAATTTGATGCCTCGCTCCATTGGCTCTATTCAAATAAGTTATGTTTCATGGTGATTTTTACCCTTCTTTCCTGTGGCTTAGATTTTATGTAATGGAAAGGAATTTGTTTAATGGGTGAAAGTTTTTTGTTTTGTTTTTGTTGTTAAGAATTTTACTTAAGTTTAATGGTACTGTTAAATTTGGTATGTGGCTAAATGTATCTCGAAAAGATTTGTCATGTCATATATATATATATATATATATATATAATTATAGCCTAATCACTCTTGTAAGTGACAACATTTTTAATATTTTCTAGAATGTGGACATTCTTCCTCACTCCTATGAACTCCCACAGATTTAAGCTACTAGGGAATCCTGAAGATATATGCCCCTCTCTACTAAGCCAAAAATAGGGTGGGAGGTCTATAATCCCATATGAAAATCAATTATATCCATCCAGGAAACCTAAGGCAGGTTATAATGAAAGAGAAATCTTATGGAAGGTAACATTCCGGGGGCCATTTTAGCATATATCGAATTCTTAAAATGTGGACATGATCCCACTCAGACCCTATTCACTTGTTTCTCTTCCTTGATTGTCACTGGATATCCCAATAGCTGAACCTTTTTCATCACTCCGGTCACAGATTACATGGCATCTCTTCTGTGGGCCAGTTCTTCTTGTCTGGAGAATGACTTGTCAAAGGACTTTATTTTTTTCTCATAGCATCTGTCACTGAGGTTAGTTTATATTATAACTTACTTTCCCCCCATCTCTCTCAATGGAATAGAGTTTCATGAATACAGGGCCTTCTCTGCCCTCGTGAATGATAGATCCCTCATGCTTATTACAATGCCTGGCACAGAGGAAGTGATGCTTTGTGTGTGCGTGTGTGTGTGTAAAATCTATGAATTACTACATGGTAGTTGGATATCAATAAAGGCCACATTGTAAAAATTATTTTAAGTTATTCTAATTTATTCTAAATTATTTTAAATTCAGCTTGAACTTCTTAACAATATTGGCAATAATCTAGTATTTTTTCATTTTCAGGATCTCTGTCTCTATCCATTGTAAAATATCAGAACCAGAGGCTTATGTAGTCCCAGGAAAATGGTGGAAAATCTACTTTTAAATTTGTAGTATTAGAATTGCGGTTCCTCTTTGCCCTGGTCCAGATGATCCATTTAAAGGTGATCATCTCTACACCAGTATTGCAAAGCTCAGCCACATGGAATCTCATGGAAACTATATAGTCACTACACCAAGTGATCCGTCTTCCCCTTTGAGGTGTCACCTCCCACTAGCACTCACTTTCAGGATCTCCAGCCTTTCTCAATTTTCAAAGATTCAAACTTGCACATTAAGTTTGCCTTTTTCAATTCTCTAAACATAAAGCTTTATTTTTTAACCCCTCTTGGAAAACCAGTGGGCTCTCCTAAAGGGCCTCGATGTTCTAAACAACAAAACCACTACTTTGACTCAGACATTATCTGCTCTAGAGCTGAAAAACAAACAAACAAAAACAATCAGACAAAACATATTTACCTCCCCCCTAAGAGTATGGGAATATCTTAATTAATCACTTTTATGAATTATGTTCTTTTGTCTCACATGTAATTAATGAGAAGAAACTCAGTGAGATGTTGTAGTGACACCAACTGATTGTAAAAATATGCTCTTTGCAAATTTTTAACAAAATACTCCTTAATATATTATATATTACATATTATATTATTATGTGAATGATTAACAACTTCATTAAGAATAATATATCTATATGCCTTTCTTGGTTCACTTCAAAAGTTCTCACCAAACATATATATGTTGCCATTCTTTTAAGTTTATATCTGAGGTACTAAAATGATAGGAAAACTGGGCAATGAGCTCTATTTTAGGTGAATTCATAGTACTTCCTGTGTGACCTTGCTAGAAGAAGGACTCCTATTTTTCAGGTACTTGGTACTTTCTACTTTTGTAATTATCACAGCACTGTCACCTAAACACAGGGAAATGGCACAGCCATTTAAGTATTTTCAAGTCACCCATGGAGGTAGATAGACCCCCTTCCCAATGAACAAGTTGAATGTTGAGTCTGGAGATACTCCAACAGCAAGAGAATCTATTACTCAGAGTCTACAAGGGAAACCTGGGGAGAGCAGGGCCGATGCAGGTAGTTGCAGGCTGGTTTGAGTGAGCCAGAGAGCAAGTTTGGCTAGAGAGTACACCTGGGAAGTGTTCCCACTAGGGAGCCAGGTTTTGTGAGGTTTGAATTTCCTTTCAGAGGCAAAAGAGGAGCCCATGGGCTTTCTTATGGGCTAACCCAGACTGAGGCAGAAGGTGTCTTTAGTTCATTTGAGCTGCTGTAACAAAGTACCCCAGACTGGGTGGCTTATAAACAATAGAAATGTATTTCTCACAGTTCTGGAGGCTGGAAGTTCCAGGTAAGAATACCCACAGGGTCAGGTGAGTGCCTACTTCCCGGTTCATAGGCAGCAGCTTCTCCTGGGTCTGCCTATATTGTGGAAGGAGCTAGGTTAGTCAGTGGGTTTCTTTTATAAAGCACTAATCCCATCCCTGAGGGCTCTACTCTCAGGACTCAAGCACCTCCTAATGGCCCCACTTCCTAATACCATCACCTCTGTGGTTAAAAATTTCAACATATGAATTTTGGGGGACACAAACATTCAGACCAGTGCAAGGAGAGAGGAAAAGTGGGGCTTGAAAGCTATCAGCTCTCAAATACCAAAAAAATGGAGTCAGACTATGGCATTGGTATTAATATTTTACGATGAATATGTCTCACAAAGGCATAGGAGGTGAACAAAAATTATTTTGTCTGAACTTTCCTACCTATAAATCAATAAATGTGCTTTACAAAATAAAACTGTATTCAAGGTCTCTAACTTGTTAACAAATTACTCACATACTTCGTTCTAAGTTCAAATATATTACAAGGTCAAGAAACGAGTTGGAGAAAAAATGCTGTAACTGTTGAAAGGCAAGAGGCCACCTGAATGGGATCTGAAAAGAGTCAAAGGTGAATGCAGTAGGTCAGGCAGGAGAAAACTGAATCTAATTGAAATTAATACAAGGGGCTTAAAGTTTGTTTGGGAAACTCTGAAAAGTGTTGATTAAAATTAGGACAGATAGTGTACACAAAAATAAGAATAAAAGAAATTAGCAAATAAAAGAAATGAGGTGTTATAATTTTTAATCATGGAATTCTAAAGATTGGAAGCTCATAGATTCTATAAAAAGAAGTGAAGAACGAGAATGGTTTATTCTTTATGCAGCAAAATTCAAATGCTAAGTTTTTCTAATGACAAATGACTATTCCAGTGTTTTTCCTTTGTTTTGTGTTTAAAATTATGATTGAAAATCTGCAACTGCGTTTGCTTCATTTTTGTATGTTTAAAGCAATCAGCTGGCATATGAATTTACTTTCTGAATAGAACTAACAGGAAGAATGGTGTGAGTTCCTAACTGATTCTTGACCCAGGTTTATGAATAAATTTGCTATCAAACAATTTCATTTGATTTTCAAAGGCAGAAACACATTCGCTAGAATCTGACCACCACTAGATAAAGGAAATTATAAGGTTCTAGACTTAGTGGTTGAAAGCATATGTCCCAGTCTATGGTGAGCTCACTGAGATGTGTCAGGCTTTAAAACTGGGCATCTTGGGAGTGCCTGAGTCATTCAGTCAGTTGAGCCTCTGTCTCTTCATTTTGGGACAGATCCCCATCTCAGGGTGGTAGGATCAAGCCCCACCATGAACTGTATGCTCAGCAGGGAATCTGCTTGACATTCTCTCTCTCCCCCTGCCACCACCCCTCCCTACCCACCCCACATGCTTTCTCCCATCTCTCTAAAATAAATAACTAAATCTTAAAAATAAATAAAATAAAACTGGGCATTGCAAATATTTTCATATTAACTTCCTTTAAATATATCAAATGTAGGTCAGGATTAGATCATGTCTGTTTGAATGGTTACTGTTAACTTTTTTTAAAAAATAGAAATAACCAGTAAAATTAGGGGAAAAACTGAAGTTATATAATTATTTGTCATTAGTTAAGGACAAAAAGCCTTGTCGTTTAGTCAGTAGAAAATAAATGGAGGCTGTGAAATGAAATAATATAACATTCTAGCTTTCATAAATTAGAGTACTAGACTGAGACAGTAGATAAAATAATATGTTTCAAGCATTTTGCTTTTGAGCTATTCTGGTGTCAAAATTACTCCATAATTTTCATGCTATGCACTTGAGTCCAGGTTCTCCACCTTCAAAAGGAGTCACCTTTTGAATAATATGTAACTAATGTTATCTGAGCCCTCAAACTGAGTAAATGCAGAATTTTCAGTTTTTATCTTATCCTTCTTTAGCTTTGCTGATTTGCCTAAGGAATTATTCACAAGTGGCAGAAATGTATCATGGTTTCTCCTTTGTTACATCCTGCTAGGACCTCTGCTTCATATTTCTCACTTCACCTCTTTCCTTCTAATAACTAGGTTCTTTGCTCTGTTTTGTTCCAACCTAATTCCTTAATGCCCAGCTAACTCCAAGGTGAAGAACTCTGAAAAAACAGTAGAATGTTTAGGAATACTGTAAAGAAATTAAAATACTGTTACCAAGTCCAATGTGTTCACTACACACAAATACCGGATTGGTATCACCATCTATAAAGTTTGTGTTCTTTATCTCCTTAACAATGTACTGTCAACATTTCCTAGCCAGTAAATATGACTCAAAAACATTATTTAATGCCTATAAATTATTTCATGATATGGAAAAAAATAATCTTTTTAACCATTTTCTTATAGGAAGAGTAAATCCTTTTTTGTTACCATAACACTGAGATGTGTACTGTATACATCAACCATTTAGTTTTTCAACTCTGATGATTTCAGAAAATCTACTTAGGATAGAGATTAGATAAACCATCGATGGTGGGAAACATGTTTTTAGTTGGCTATGGTAAAATATTTCATTTACTACATTTGATATCACCAGTTTCAGGCCTAAAAGTAAATAAAATTAGAAATCTCAATTAGCATGATATTTTTAGAACCTATAATTGGTGTACTGGTTCTTGTTCATTCTCTGTACAAAGAATAGTAAGCAACAGGAATTGGTACTGTGTTGGTAAGTATCCCTACACAGAAGCACCAGCTCACCAAAATGTGCAATTTAGAATCCCTGTTCATTCCTCTGGCTATACTTATGTAAATAATACGTAAATACAGAATTTAACAGAAAGTTAAAAATGACAGATTTCTAACAAGCAGAAGAAATTGAGCCCCACTTTCCCCTATTCGCATCAATTGGTGGCAGAATCCAGCTTTTCTAGCTCCTCGTCTAGAATTTTTGTCATTACAGCACCACTAGGACACCAAAATTTTGGTTACATGTGCAGATGTTTGACCAACATCTGATAATTCAGAAATGTCTGAGGATTAGTCTCAATTTTTAAGGACGTATTATTTTTATGAAACCTGTACATTAATCTAGTTTGTCTTATCCAGAAGATTGTCTCTGAATTTCATTCTGTTGCGAGAGCCACAACATCTAGGCAGGGAAGATTCCGTGACTTATTTTATTCAGAATAGGTTTTTCTGTGGAGATTTAACACATTTCTCTAGATATATATTTTTTTAATTATCATTTTTTTCCTAAGTATATTTATTTCAAATATGAGCCTTTGTTCTGAGGAAGAATGTTGGCTGCTCAATATTATTTTGGACTCATTATCCTGGGGAATTTATTTCTTGTAAAAATATTTATCATGTTTTACTGTTTATTGCTATCGAGGAGTTTGTGAAAAGACAGGACAAAATTGAGTAATTAAATAGCTGTCACATTTCAACTTTACTTAAGTTTACAACTTTAAGATATCTAAGCTTGCTTGAAGGAAAAAAAAATGTAAAATCCCACTGTGGTTACTAGGATGAGATGAGACTTGGTGTGAAAGTCATTTAAGAAAAGTGAAAAAGCAATAAAATTCCAGCTGTTTGGTTAGGAAAGTTTCTCTGAACTGCTTCAAACTCAGCCAAACAGTCAGGGTTCTTCATGGAGCTCACTGTGGCTGATAATTGAAAGCTTATTTCGAATGTAAATTGCCCGTTTGAAAAGTATATGTGAAACCAACACTAATATTCTCCTTCCTGTATGTGATAGTATATGAAACATAAAGACTTCCAATATTCTTGAAGATGAAACACACTGAATTTTTTTTACCCTCACTTTTTCAGGATTGCATTTAACCATGCAAATGCTGCTTGAGAAAGTACAAAGTCGAGAGTCCATTATCTTGCACCGTGTACTTACTCGGAGTTTGGAGAGAAGAGTTGCAGTTGTGAGTAGGGGAGGACACAGCTATATGACAAAAGCCAAAAGAGAACAGAGCTGTCCACGCTGTGCAAAACACAGCGTTTTTATTTATTTATTTATTTATTTATTTATTTATTTATTTATTTATTTATTTATTT